>NC_086098.1:238226823-238598073 GCF_963921235.1 Mobula hypostoma
GAACACGGAACAACAAACTGGTTCAAGATTGGGAAAGGAGTACGACAAGGCTGCATACTGTCACCCTATTTATTTAATCTATATGCTGAACACATAATGAGCAATGCTGGTCTACAGACTCAAATGTTGGAATCAAACTTGTCGGACAAAATATTAACAACCTCAGATATGTAGATGATACCACTCTAATGGCTGAAAGTGAGGAGGATCTGAGGAAGCTTCTAATCAAAGTGAAAGAAGAAAGTGCAAAAGTTGGCTTGTTGCTCAATATTAAGAAAACCAAGATTATGCCAACCAGCCCTATTAACTCCGTGGTAATAAATGGAAAGGAAGTGGAAGCAGTGACTGATTTTGTCTTCCCCGGTTGAAAGATTTCTGTAGATGGCAACTGCAGCCACAAAATTAAATGACGTTTACTTCTGGGGAGGGCAGCAATGGCAAATTAAGATAAAATACTGAACAGCAGATACGTAACATTGTCTACGAAGATCCGTACAGTCAAGTCTCTGGTATTTCCAGTTGTGATGGATGGCTGACAGCTGGACTATTAGTAAAGCTGAATATAAAAGAATCGACGCCTTTGAACTTGGAGGCTGGAGGAAAGTGTTAAGAGTTCATTGGACAGCAAGAAGATCCAAAAAGTCAATACTTGAAATACAGCCAGACCGCTCACAGAAAGCTTGATTATTGGACAAAAGCTCAAATATTTTGGCCACATCATGAGAAGACAGGATTCCTTGGAGAAGACTCTCATGTTAGGTAAAACAGAAGGTAAAATGAGAGGACGACAGAGGCTACAATGGATAAATATCACTCAGACAATGTGTATGACCTTGGGGATATTAGACAGGTAGTATCCAACAAGGCTTGGTGTGCAGGAGTCCATGGGGTCACAAAGAGTTGGACTCGATTTAACGACCGAACAACAACATTTAGTACCTTCTTTCTGACTGTTCTAAGTAAATTATCAGAGTACATATATGTCACCATATACAATCCTGAGATCCAATTTCTTGAAGGCATTCACAATAAATACAAGAAACACAATAGAATCGATGAAAAACCGCCCCAACAGAACAGACAAGCAATCAACGTGCAAAAGACAACGAACATAATACAAAAATAAAACAAATACTATTAACAAATAAATAAGTAATATATATCAAGAACACAAGATGAAGAGTCCTTAAAAGTGAGTCTATAGGTTGTAGGAACAGTTCAGTCATGGGGCAAGACTGAAGTTATCCCTCTGGTTCAAGAACTTGATGGTTGAGGGGTAATAACTGTTCCTGAACCTGGTGTACACGTCCTGATGCTCCTGTACCTTCCTCCTGATGGCAGTAGCAAGATGCTGAATGGTGCAGGGCCTTGATAATGGATGCTGCTTTCCTGCAACAGTGCTCCATGTGGAAGTACTCTATGGTGGGGTGGGCTTTACCCATTAGATGGATTAGGCCATATCCACTACCTTTTGTAGGTTTTTCTGTTCAGGGACATTGTGTTTCCATGCTAGATCATGATGAAACCCAGTCAATATGCCACACATCTATAGAATTTTGTCTAAAGTTTTAGACGACGTTGAACCTTCGCAAACTTCTAAGAAATTAGAGGCACTACGGTGCTTTCTTCGTAATGTCACATAAGTGCTGGACCCTCAGTCTGCGGAAGCAAGAGGTTAAAGGTATTGGTGAACACTCCAGCCAGCTGATCAGCACCCTGTCTAGTCCAAATGCTTTCCATGGGTCCAGCCTCATGAAAGATGCTCTCACGTCAGCTTCAGAGACTGAAATCACAGGGTCATCAGGGCTGTGGGAGTTCGTGAAGGTATCACCACATTTTAGCGGTCAGAGCAAGGATAAAATCTAGGAGCAAAGTTGGTAGGAGATGATAGCATTCAAGCCCCACCATAGCTTCAAGCATTCTTCAGTGATTTACGTTTGGTCCAAAATTGGCTTTCCAAAGATTGTACTTCGACCTTTTGTATTTTACCTGGTTGCCAGACCTGAATGCTACTTAATCTGGTCCTCAGCAGATTGCAGATCTCACGGTTTATCCAGGTCATCTGGTCAAGGGAGAACTCTGAATGATTATTGTGGGGACACACTCATCTACGGCAACCATGGTGTATTGATTCAGATCATCTGATGAGTCCATGAACACTGCCCAGTCCACAGACTCGAAGCTCGAAGCAATCCAACAAGCCACTCGCTCCTCTGCCTCCTGCAACCACCTTTTTCTTGTCCTTAACTCTAGAGCCTTGCTGTTTAGCCTCTGCCCATATGCAGGTAGGAGTAACACAGCCAAGCAATCAGATTTTTCAAAATGCAGTCTGAACATGGAACTGGAGGTGTTCCTTATAGTAGTATAGCAGTGGTCGAGTGTGTTGGGACTCCTTGTGCTGCAGGTTAAACGCTGATAATTGGGCAGAAATTTATTTTCAAACAAGCCTGATTGAAGTTCCCAACAATAATTTGAAAGGCATCAAGGTAAGCTGTTTCTTGTTTACCTGTATTGTAGTAATGAGAAGGTTGGCAAAATTCAAGCTCGTGTCAAGGAAAAATGATTTGCTTCCTCCTCATGCTGGCCTGATACTACGAACAGGCCTCTGCTGGAGGCTCCCCGCACCAACAACAAGCCCATTCTCCCAGCCTGGTATTGTACTCACCCACATGAGGCGCCACCGAGAGCGACTGGTAGTAAAACCTCTCGGCCAGCTGCTCAGTATCTACGCCCGCCAGCTCATTCTGGTACCGCGCTGAAAGGCAGGAGGAAATACACATGAAGGTATGGCAACGACCCGGCTATTCCACAGTCAGGTATAGTGGAGGGAGACAGAGATTGAGGGTGGAACAGTGGAGGATGGTGGGGGCTGAGGGGGAAGATGGGAGGCAGCCAGGGTGGGGGTTGAGGGAGGAGACGAAGGCAGGGTTGAGGAAGAAAAGGGGAAGGGGTTCAGATTCAGAATCATTTATTAATCATGTACATCGAAACACAATCTTACTAGAGAACCCTTAGTAAAGAGGTGTCTCCAGGCCAGTAACTCACAATGTAATCCTTGACCATTTGACCCATTTCATTCTAAGCCCCACCCTTCATGCACTTGTTAATTGATACCATTATATCTGTATCAACCACTTCCTCTCGCAATTCTACATACTCTCCAAACTATTTGGAAAAAGTTACCCCTCATGTCTCTTTTAAATCTCTCCTACCTCACCCTAAATCTATACCCTGCTAGCTTTGCACTCCCCCACCCTGGAGAAAAGACTGGAACCATCCAAACTTGTTATTACATATTAACATATTATACAGCGACAGTGTAATAAAAATTTTGTCCCTCAGTTCCTTAAAAACTCCTTCCTCACACATAGTACTGTACAAATGCAAATAGTATTCCTTGGTTGCAAGCAGACTGCGGGCTCATGTTCCGTCAACACTCACCAAGATCTCCCAGGTACATCAGGCATCTGTGACAAGCCATTTGAGCCCATTCCATTTCCTTGCCTGAGGCAGTAACCAGCTTCCTACGACCTGTCCGGGGGAGAGAGGCAAAACCTTTAGATCCTCAAGACAGAAGAGACACTCAAAGTGTCTCTAGACTCTCAGCATCAACAGGACAGGAAAGTAGATGAGTTACTTGGAAATATCGTCATGCATTATAGGAAGGATGTCGAGGCTTTGGAGAGAGTACAGAAGAGCTTCACTAGAATGCTGCCAGGATTAGAGGATACGTGGTAACACGCGATGTTGGACAAACTTGGATTGTTACCAGTGGAACAGCGGAGGCTGAGGGGAAATCTGAGGTTTGTAAAAATGAGAGGCACAGAGAGTAGACAGACAATATCTTTTTCCAAGGGTTGAAATGTATAATACCAGAGGGCACTTAATACGAGAAGGAGCAATTTCAAAGGAAATATGAGGGGCAGGTGTATACACAGGGTGATGGGTGTTTGGAATGCGCAGCCTGAGGTGATGGTACAAGCAGAACCATTGGAGATTTTTAAGAAACATTTAGATAGACACATGAATGCAAGGAAAATGGAAGGATATGGACATTGTGTAAGCAGGAGAGATTAGTTTAGTTAGACATTTCATTACTAATTTAATTAGTAAATTAGGAGAAGATTAGGAGAAGATGGCGGCGCGACAACAGCACGCACTGTCTCTCTGGTGAATGATATCTGTAATCTGTCAAGTAGGGGACCGTGCACAATTCTGATTTGATGGAGACAGACGTGAGAGTACGGAGGAACATCTGGGAAACTTCTGAAATGCCCACTTCGCTGCTGCTGCTACTGTGTGGTAACCAGAATCTCCAGAGCAGAAGGCCCCGAATCCTCGGCTTTGCTTGTTTCAGCGGCCGGGGCTAAGTCGAAGGCGCTCGGGAGGCTATATCGGAGGGGCTGGTCGAAGGCTCGAAGTTTTCAGACGGACGGACTCAGTGCCGGCTGTGGTCTGCTGCTTCCAAGGCATCAGCAAGTTGACGGTGCCTGGAGGTTTATGGCAGGGAGTTTCTCCCTTTTGCCACCTGCTATCAGGGACTCGGGGACCTGAGACTTTTTTTTTACCGTACCCATGGTTCGTTCTTCATCAAATTATGGTATCGCTTTGCACTGCTGTAACTATATGTCATAATTACGTGGTTCTGTCAGTGTTAGTTTAAACGCAAACAACAGGAATTCTGCAGATGCTGGAAATTCAACCAACATACATCAAAGTTGCTGGTGAACGCAGCAGGCCAAGCAGCATCTATAGGAAGAGGCGCAGTCGACGTTTCAGGCTGAGACCCTTCGTCAGGACTAACTTAGGGTCTCAGCCTGAAACGTCGACTGCGCCTCTTCCTATAGATGCTGCTTGGCCTGCTGCGTTCACCAGCAACTTTGATGTGTGTTGCTGTCAGTGTTAGTCTTTGGTTTGTCCTGTTTTCTGTGATATCACTCCGGAGAAACATTGTATCATTTCTTAATGCATGTATGCATTTCTAAATGACAATAAAAGAGGACCGAGTATTCTCATAATCTAAAAAAAAAATTGGTTCAGCACAGCATTGTGGGCTAAAGTGCCTATCCTCATGATGCTCTATGTTCTATGAGCCCAGGGTGGTAGACTTGCCACAGCAATAAGGCATGCAGTGTAGACTAATGGAGTGCCACAGGGATCACCGTTAGGTCTGTTACTGTTTGTCATCTATATAAACGATCTGGATGATAATGTGGTTAACTGGATCAGCAAATGTACAGATGACATCAAGATTGGGGGTGTAGTGGACAGCAAGGCAGACTACTATGGCATGCAGCAGAAGCTGGGCCAGCTGGAAAATGGCAGGTGGAACTTAATGAATTTAATGCAAACATGTGTGAGGTATTTTACCTCAGTAGACCAACCAGGGTAGGTCTTACACAGTGAAGGTTACGGCACTAGAACGAAGAGAAGTAGAAATAGTGCAGTAGAACAAAGGGATCTGGAAATACAGGTCTATAATTCATTGAAAGAGTTGTCACAAGTAGATAGGGTCGTAAGAAACCTTTTAGCTCATTGACCTTCATAAATCAAAGTACTGAGTACAGTAGGTGGGATGTTACATTGAATTTGTATAAAACATTGGTGTTGCTTAATTTAGAGCATTGTGTACAGTTTTAGACCTACCTACAGAAAGATGTAAATAAGGTTGAAAGAGCACAAAGAAATTTACAATGATGTTGCCAGGACTGGAGGACCTGAGTTATGAGGGAAGATTGAATGGGTTAGGACTTTATTCCTAGATATGTAGAAGATTAAGGAGAGATTTGATAGCGGTATACCAAAATATGAGGGATATCTGTAGACAGTGAAAAAGCAAGCAGGTTTTTTCCACTGAGGCTGGGCAAGGTTATAGGTTAAGGGTGAAAAGTGAAAAGTTTAGGGGAACATGAAGAGAAACTTCTTCACTTGCAGCGTGGAATGAGCTACAAATGTATGTAGTGCGTGCAAACACGGTTTCAACATTTAAGAGAAGTTTGGATGGTAAGGGTATGGCGAGGCATGGTCCCAGCGCAGGTTGATGGGAGTAAGCATTTTAAATGGCTCAGTACACACTAGATGGGCTGAAGGGCCTCTTTCTGTTCATAATCTATGACTATGACTCCATGCTGGCAAGTTGACTCTAGCATACACTGTGTTAACCTATTACTGTATAACACTATACCCTACTACTCTCTACTATACTGCTACTACTGTACTTCACACATCACTACTGTATAGTATACCTTGTATAAATACACCTCAATATACTTCCTTAGGGTTGTTATAGCTGGGCGGGGGAGCAGCATAATGGTAGTGGGATACGTTCCCACTTCTTATTAAATGCTCCCAATGGTGTGCATCTCAACTAGCCTCTGACAACTGAGTCCAGCTCCTGGTCTTCACATGCGGCTCAGCTACCAAGTCCAGCAGGTTACTGATGCCTTAAAACCAGTCTCTTTAGGAAGCTCATCTAGAAGGAAAACTCCGATTTCAAATCTCTACTGCCTTGCAGCTACACCTACTCATTAGGGAAGGCTTCGGGAGTAAACCCCAAGGAAAAATCCCGAGCTAGAGTCCTACATTGAATTCAGTGCTGACTGGCAACTCCTGCGACACCACTGTTGCCAAACTGTATCGGTCTCTGCCGTTCCTTTGGGTTCAACAGCTACGTGGAGAGAGGAGCTTGCAGCATGAGTAACAGCTTGCTCCCCATATCATACTGCCCTGGCTCACATATCACGTAGACAGCTAGGATGCGAATCTTTAGTCGACTCCAACCAACAGAGGACCTCAAACCTCAGTATTATTCAACAGATTGTTACTATATAACAATATTCTGGTGGGTACAAATCAGTACTGTACCCAAGATGGGTCATTGTACCGGTGTTGTACAATGACAGACCCATCAGTGCCGGTACTGTACCCGGATATTATACATCAACAGACCCTTCTCCACTGTACCCAAGTATTATACAGTGACAGACCCATCCCCACTGGTACTGTATCCCAGTGTCATATAGTGACAAATCCATCCCCAGCGGTACTGTACGCTGCTTACTGTAGGCCGGTGCTATACGACAACAGACCCATCCCCACCGGTACTATACTCGGGTGTTATACAGAAACAGACCCATCCCCACCTGTACTGTACGCCAGTGTTATACAGTGACAGATCCAACCCCACCGGTACCGCACCGCAGTGTTATATAATGACAGACCCATCCCCACCAGTACTGTACCCCAGTGTTATACAATGACAGACCCATCCCCACCAGTACTGTACCCCAGTGTTATACAATGACAGACCCATCCCCACCGGTACTGTACCCCAGTGTTATACAGTGACAGACCCATCCCCACCAGTACTGTACCCGTGTTATAGTGACAGACCTGTCCCCACCAGTACTGTACCCCAGTGTTATACAATGACAGACCCATCCCCACCGGTACTGTACTGTACCCAAGTTTTATACAGCAACACAGCTGTACTACCAATAGTTTCCAGGTAATTCACTTTGAGTGTACTTCAAGACCACCTCACATCCTACCAAAACACTGGAAAGCCCTCGACTTCTCTCAGACCCAACACTAATACTCCCACCAACCACCTACCATCCCCAGACACACAGCGTGAGCTGGCCCCCATCACTCGAGTCACTGAGAGTCCATAGTGTGATCAAACGCCTGGAGCCACTTGCACACCCACTGCGGTTACATTCAGAACCAGATCAAACAGCAGGGCTCCCTGATACTAGCACCAGGTGTCAATGGCATGGTAGCACAGGGATTAGCACACCTCTTCACAGCACCAGCAGATGGGGTTCAATTCCTGCCGCTGTCTGTCAGGTGTTTGTACATTCTCATCGAGAATGCACAGGTTTCCTCCAGGTGCTCCAGTTTCCTCTTACATTCCAAAGACATACAGGGTATGGTTAGTAAGTTATGGGCATGCAATGTGTGCCAGAAGTGTGACAGCACTGCGGACAACACCCAGCACATCCTCGGCCTGTGTTGGTCATTCAATCAAAACAACACATTTCAATTTACGGTTTGATTTTCCTGTGACAAACGAAGCTAATCTTTAAGAAGTCCCAATGCTAGAAGGGTAACACGCCCATCCCACTGACCCAGCCCACCAACTCCCTTCTCCTACGTTCTCTCTGGGTCAAAACACTGACCTATCAGGGGGTCGGTGACATGGGTCCAGTCAATGGAGCTGTGCAGTTCCAGTTGGTAGTGGGACTGGACGTACAGGAGGAGGTGCTGGTAGAAGCCAATGCCCGCAATCAGGTGGGTACGGTAGGCACACTCCAGGGCACTCCGACTGTGGATATGCTGCGAGAGAGAACACAAGACAGTGAGACCGGGACAGAGTCACAGTGAGGGTTTCAAAAGAGAACTGCAAGTGAAACCCTGGAAATTTCTGTGTTTTTCCACAACCATCGCACCCATTCCTTAGCTAACTTATGTTTGTAATGTTCTGTGTTGGTGCTACAAAAAAGCTAATTATTTGCAGCACGTATATGTACATTTATTTACTTAGATTTAGAGCACGACAGTTGGCCATTCTGGTCCAACAATCCCCCAACGCCCAATGTGACCAATTAAACTACTAACCCACTGGTCTTTGGAAAGTGGAGGGAAACCGGAGCACCTAGAGGAAACCCACACAGTCACGGGGAGAATGTACAAACTTCTTACAGACAGCAGCAGAAACTGAACCCGCGTCACTGACACTGTAATATTGTTATGCTAGCCACTACACTACTGTGCTGCCCACAATTTCTACGACAATGAATTTGAACTAAAGATATCAGGACTTTGAAAAACTGCTTGATATAGAGTTAAATAAACAGTTCCAACAGATGAGTGAAAGCTCAGGAATCTGAGGCACTCTTCCTAATAAGGTTATGGGGAGATTTAGTAGGTGCTCAAAGTCACGGTGGTTTAAACACAGTTGATAAACACAGTTTGAAACAGAATCTAAATACCCAGAAAGGAGAAGAAAATTATTTATTCTGACACAGCAAGTTGTTGTGATTTGGGATCAGCTAGCTGATAGGCCAGCAGAAGTGCATTCGGCAAGAACCTTTGAATTGGTTAACTGCTTCAAGGGCAAGAATTGCAACAGGAGGCAAGATTATGGTATCAGCTGCACAGGCTGAGGGCCAGCCCCCTCAGCTTTTATGACGTAGAATACTACAGCACAGTACAGGCCCTTTGAGGTGTGCTCCTCCAACCCCGTTCTTCATGGCAGTAGCAGAGGCCATGGACGAAAATGTCAGAATGGGAATTTAAATGGATGGCTACCGGGAGACGCTGCCCTCTGCGGTGGACGGAGTGAAATCAGAACTACCTTCTTGTTGGTTTTGACAAGCTGGATGACTTCGTAGTAAACCTTCCTCCACAGCAGTTCCTCCGCCTTGCGGCCGTACTCTGCCGGATGCAGAAACATGAGCTTCACGCAGAGCTCCCTCAACCTGTGGGCACAGAACACAAACACGGCTTTGTCAGCAGCACAGGATAGATGGGCCAAATGGCCTAATGCACTACATCTTTATAGATACACTTTACTCTTCATTATTGTTTTACCTCAAAGCCCCATGTAATGATTTGATCTGTATAAGCAGTATACAAGACAGTTTTTTTAAAGTTTGGTAGATGTGACAATAAACCTATACCAACAGCACTCACTCTCAGCGCCTGTACCTCTGACCCACTTCGCCTTACATTCACAAGCCAAGAGGACAAAACAACCATGAGATAGAGAACTAAATGGCAAGTTCTCTGGTGCAGCCTTGGGCAGAAAACTGTCGCATCTCCTGAGTATGGACTGCAAGAGCCAAAATAACAAGAGCAAGCCAGCACTGGGGGATGCTGGGTACGTGGGGAGAGATCAGTACTGACAATTCTGCTTCGCGGGATGCTCTGGACAACAACTCTGTTTTTTTTTGGAGATAAAACATTCATTGCAACATTTAAGAGATGTCTGGGTTAAGTACTTGGATCAGAAGGGTATGGAGGGCTGTGGTCCAGGTGTTGGTCAATGGGACTAGGCAGAATTACAGTTCAGCACAGACTAGGTGGGCTGAAGGACCTGTTTCTGTGCCGTAATGCTCTACAACTCTCTACAGCACAGTTAACAGGTCCTTCCAGCTCAGAGCCCACGCTTACACCCACGTAACCAATTAACCTACTAACCCGCAGGTCTTTAGAAAGTGGGAGGAAACCCATGCAGTCACAGGGAGAACATACAAACTCCTTATGGACAGCAGTGAGAATTGAACGTGGGACACTGGTGCTGTAAGAGCATTAAGCTACCTGCTACACCACCACGCTGAGCCTTTTTAGTAACTCCTCCACCTCCATCAGAATTTCAACTCCCAGTGCGGCGGTGACAAGGAGGCATACAACAGGAGTGAGCTAGATCAGCTGGTTGAGAGTGGTGTCGCAACAACATTGCACTCAACAATAAGACCAAGGAATTGATTGTGGACTTCAGGAACAGTAAGTCAAGGGACACACACCAGCGTTGATCAAGGGATCAGAAGTGAAAAGGGTGAGCAGTTTCAAGTTCCTGGGTGTCAACATCTCTGAGGAGCTATCCCGGGCCCAACAAACTGATGCAATTACAAAGGAGGCATGATAGTGGCTATATTTCATTGGGAGTTTCAGGAGACTTGGTATGTCACCAAAGACACTCACAAATTTCTACAGATGGACCGTGGAGTGCATTCTAACTGGTTGCATCATTGCATAGGATCAGGAAAAAGCTGAAGAAAGTTGTGAACTCAGCCAGCTCCATTATAGGCGGTAGCCTCACCAGCATTAAGACATGCGGGTTAGTAGGTTAATTGGTTACATGGGTGTAAGTGTGGGCTCCTTGAGCTGGAAGGACCTGTTACTGTGCTGTGGAGGGTTGTAGAGCATTACAGCACGGAAACAGATCCTTTAACATCCGTCGGACAATGCTGAGGATGTTCTACGAGTCTGTGGCGGCCAGTGCTATCATGTTTGCTGTTGTGTGCTGGGGCAGCAGGCTGAGGGTAGCAGATACCAACAGAATCAACAAACTCATTCGTAAGGCCAGTGATGTTGTGGGGATGGAACTGGACTCTCTCACGGTGGTGTCCGAAAAGAGGATGCTGTCCAAGTTGCATGCCATCTTGGACAACGTCTCCCATCCACTACATAATGTACTGGGTAGGCACAGGAGTACATTCAGCCAGAGACTCATTCCACCGAGATGCAACACAGAGCGTCATAGGAAGTCATTCCTGCCTGTGGCCATCAAACTTTACAACTCCTCCCTTGGAGGGTCGGACACCCTGAGCCAATAGGCTGGTCCTGGACTTATTTCCTGGCACAATTTACATATTACTATTTAACTATTTATGGTTTTATTACTATTTATTATTTATGGAGCAACTGTAACAAAAACCAATTTCCCCCGGGATCAATAAAGTATGACTGACTTGAGAACACCTTCAAAAGGCAATGCCTCTAAAAGGTAGCATCTATCATCCACCCAGGACATGTCCTCTTCTCATTGCTACCATCAAGGAGAAGGTACAGGACCCTGTTTCAGGAACAGCTTCTTCCCTCCGCCAGATTTCTGAATGGACAATGACACATGAACACTACCACAGTATTTTTTCCTCTTTTAGCACTACTTATTTAATTTTTCAATATACATTTCGTGTTGTAATTATAGTTTTTATTATGTATTGTAATGTACTGGTTGTCCTTCAATTTTACGATGATTATGAGGACACGCAGTCCCCTTTTATTGTCATTTAGTAATGCATGCATTAAGAAATGATAAAAATGTTTTTCCAAAATATCACGAAAACACATGACAAACCGACTTAAAAACAAAAACCACATAATTATAACATAGAGTTACAACAGTGCAAAGCAATACCATAATTTGATAAGAACAGGCCATGACACAGTAAAAATCTCAAAGTCTCTCGAAAGTCTCATCATCTCACGCAGACGGTAAACCTCCAGCGCCTCCAACTTGCCAATGCAGCATCCCGGAAGCATCCGACCACAGTCCGACTCTGAGTCCGTCCGAAAACTCCGAGCCTCTGACTAGCTTTCCGACACCGATGCACCAGGCACCATCTCTGCCAAGCGTTTCGACCCCGGCAACATGCGACACGCAAAGCCAAGGATTTGGGGCCTTCATCTCCGGAGATTCTTGATCGCACAGTAGCAGCAGCAGCGAAGCAGGCGTTTCAGAAGTTTCTCCAGATGTTCCTCTGCATTTTCACGGCTGTCTCCATCAAATTCAGATTGTGCACGGCACCCCTAGTTACACATATCGATATTCAATTTTGTGCAGCTCATCAAATGTGTTTGGAGGTGACTGTAGAGGCCAATTCTTGAGCAGCATAGACGTTCACAGTGCAGAGGAGGGAGTTGTCCCGATTCCATAGGCACGGATGTTGCTGCTGCTTTCCTCTTCTGTCGGGCAGTCTGCAGCTTCACGTGACGCCTATTTACCAAGTTGCTGTAAGGCTCACCAACCAGTTGTCTCTTGCCCTATGTTCCTGATGCCAGGGAGCAAGCCCACTATAAACAATCCTGGAGTTCAGTCTCTTACTAGGCTCCACCAGTTTCTGCTTCCCCGTGATAACTGGCCAGACAGCAGCTGCTTAGGGAGTAAGGAGTCCTCCATGCATATAACGTGTCCAACCCAACAAAGTTGTGCTTTCAGGATCACAGTTTCTATAATGGTACTCTTTGCCCTATCGAAGACTTCCAGGTTTGTGATACGGTCGTGCCAGCGGATACCCAAATGGATCTCGGGCTGCACATGAAGCACTCTGGCAGTCTGAGTTGCCTTTTGAATACAGTCCACGTTTCACAAGCACCCAGGAGGCCTGTAAGGACAACAGCCTTATATAGATTGATCTCAGTGGACATCTGGATATTGTGCTGGCTTAGTACACATGATCACAGGCGGCCCAGACTCTGACTGGCCTTACAAATCCTGGCATCGATTTCTTTCTGCAAGGAACCCTCACTGGAGATGACACTGCCAAAGTATTTAAATTCCTTTTCTACTCTCAGTTTTGTGCCTTCAATAATGATGGAATGCACATAGCGATGCCTCCAAGGGCAGGCTGAACTAAGGCCACTGTTTTGTCCAGACGAATAGTGAGGCCAACCAGACGTGAGGCTTCTGTGAACCTGTCAATAACAAGACTGGACTCCATGCGGGCCATTAGAGTGCAGTCATTGTGTCGAGTACTTTAACGGTAACTCTTAACAGTGTTAGATTTGTATTTTAGGTGATGCAGATGAAACAATGGTCCATCAAGTCTGTTCTGTAAGTACAGCCCGTATTCAAGGTCACTGATCGTGTGGTTATGTACACGTGAAAGAGGCCAGCAAACACATTTGCTTTATGCCATTGCTGAGGCTCCTCCACTTGAGAGAAAATGGCCATCATATCGTCGTGGAAGAGGCAGGTAAAACTGGCAAAGTTGCGTGGCCAACTTTAATAAGATTGTCCAGAGAACAATACAGCACAGAACAGGCCCTTCAGCCCACATGTTGTGCCAAATTAGCTAAAAAGTAAATCAAAAATATCCAAACACTAATCCCTCCTCACTACACCATGTCCATACAAGTCCATCTTCCTCACATTCATGTGCCTATCTAAACATCTCTTAAAAGCCTCTAAGATATTTGCCTCAACCACCATACCATGCAGCATATTCCAGGTATCCATGAGAAAAAAAACTTACCCCTCACATCCCCTTTGAACATACCTCCTCTCACCTTCAATGCATGCCCTCTGGTATTAGACACTTCTACCCCGTGAAACAGATATTCCGTCTACTCTGTCAGATCTCCCCCTCAGCCTCTGCCGCTCCAGAGAAAACAACCCAAGTTTGTCCAGCCTCTCATGACAGCAGATACCCTCTGGCATCCTGGCAAACCTCTTCTGCAGCCTCTCCCAAGCCTCAACATCCTTCCGATAGTGAGGTGACCAGAAATGTATGCATGCCCCAGATGGGGAGTATCTGGAGTCAACCTCTGTTAACCACGTCAAAGGCCTTGGCTAAGTCTATGAAGACAAGGTTCAACACTTTTTTTTAACTTGATGGACAGCGAATATATAGATGGTGCATTTTCCAGGGCTGAAACAGCACTGTGTCTCGGGCAGGTTCTTTTCTGATCTGGTGGTAATTAGGCAATTGAGAATGACATGGATGGGCTGGCTGGTGGCGTAACGACATCGGTGCCGGACCCAGGAGCAGAAGTTCCCGGGTTTGAAACTGGTCGGGTCTGCCCCCAAGTACGCTTTCCGGCACGGGTTGAGTGTGGAGACAGCAACTCGACCTCGTAAAACAAAGAGAAAATACTGCGGAAATGTCTGTGTGAGGAGAGGCCCGTCACACAGTCTCTCTCTCGCTCTCACTCTGCGGCTTGGAAAAAGCCATGAAAAATTCATCATCACCGACGCATGCACAGGCACGCAGACGCACACAGGCACATCTTGAAAAGATACAATCAAAGTGTATTGCAATGTACTGCTGTCACAAAACAACAAATTTCACAACATATGTCAGATATTTTAAACCTGATTCTGATTCAGCAATTTGAGAAAGTAAACTGATAATCCACTGCCAATCTCACCATCTACCTCAAGACCTGCTCCTTAACTCTGTAAACTCTTTGCTACTTCTAATCAATTCAAGAATTCTTACAGACCATCTGCCTCAGTGTCTACAACATCCAACAACCACTCAGCCCCCACCCTCCATTAATGGAAAGCATTAGTGAAACAAACTCTACCATGGATTGTCCCAATCCTGACCATGAAAGGAGGGAGGGTCAGGTAAGTGGCTAGCAACCCCATCCCGTAAAAACCCACAGCTACAGAAACTCAAAAGACCTCATCCCTGAGACAGAAAGGATCTTTACTTAAAAGACACTACTGTTGTAGGCCAAAATGGTGAGGAACCTGCATACAAGAGGACTGAAAATCTGGCTGAGAGGTGATATAACAACAATCTCTTAATCAATGCCAGCAAGACCAAGGAGCTGATTAGTGACTTCAGCAGGAAGCCAGTGATCCAGGAGCCAGTCTCATTGGAGGATCGAGGTGGAGAGGGTCAGCAAGAGTAAATTCCTGAGTGTTATCATTTCAGAGGACCTGCCCTGGGCCCAGCACGCAGCTGCAATTACAAAGAAAGCATGGCAGTGCCTCCACTTCCTTCGGAGTTAGCAAAGATTCAGTATGACATGTAAAACTTCGACAAACTGCTACAGATGCGTTGTGCAGAGTATATTGATTGGCTGCATCACAGCCTGGTACGGAAACACCAACGTCCTTGAATGGAATATCCTACAAAAAGTAGTGGATACTGCCCAGACCATCAGGGTTAAAGCCCCTCCCCCACCATTGAGCACATCTACGCGAAACATTGTAGCAGGAGGCAGCACCCATCACCACCGGGATCAGGAATCGTTATTACGCCTCAATCAGCAGGCTCCTGAACCAGTGGGGATAACATCAGTCAACTTCACTTTATCACTGAAATATTCCCACTACCTATGGATTTACTTTCAGGGACCCCATCTCATTTTTTGAATATTGTTATTTTTTTCTCTTTATATTGCACAGTTTGTGTATTTTTCACACTGGTTGAATGCCCAAGTTGGTACAGTCTTTCATTATGGTTATAATTCCGTTATGGATTTATTGAGTATGCCCACCAGAAAATGAATCTCAGGGTTTTGTATATGGCAACGTATATTCAGTCTGCTAATAAATTTACTTTGAATTTTGAAGATGTATAAAGTTGTGTGGTGAAAGCAGAAGCCACAGGGTCGATCGACCTTCGGGCAGGACAGAGAACTCTGAGGAGCTATTGTTGGCAGTCTATGCCCCAGCAGGGGCGATGGGGTCAAGAGGTTGGTAAAACAAGCCATTGGATTGGACACAAAGGCTCAACTGCTTCCTACCCACACTCACCTGTTCCTCAAACTGATGTTTTCGGGTTTGAATACCTCTCGGTACGCCATCTTGTTGCTAACAATCACGTCCAATCGATGAACTGCTTCCACCACAGCCCTGCAACACAGGTCAGAACAGCTTAGAATAATGTTTATTTCGACAAAATAAAATGTAGATCTACTTGTACTCAGCAAACTCCCACCAACAGCCGGGTGACAAGTTCAAGTTCAAAGTAACTGTTGAAAGTTCTAACCAAATTTACTATCAAAGTACTACGTTACAATATACTACCTTGAGAGTCAATTTTTTTTTCAGGCATTTACAGGATGAAAAAGTAATACAATAGAGTAATAGAACAGCACAAAAACAGCTCTTCGATCCATCTGGTCTGTGCTGAACTATTACTCTGCCTAATCCCATCAACCTACAGCTGGAGCAAAGCCTTCCACACCCCTCCCATCCATGTACTTATCCAATTTCTTTTTCAAATGCTGAAATTGAACCCGCATGCACCATTTTCACTGGCGGTTCGTTCCACACTCTCACCACTGCTAGCGATGGTTCCCCTTAAATATTTAATCTTTCTCCCTTAACCTCTAGTTTCAGTATCACCCACCCTCACTGGAAGAAGCCTGCTTGCATTTACGAGCTTTACGAAAAACTGTAATTCTACTGTATTTCCTTTTTCCCCTGTAAATGTCTGCAAGAAAATGAATCTCAAGGTAGTACTCGGATGGAGGGCATCAGGGTGACCGTGGAAACGATATAGAGTTGAAGTCCCAGACGAGCCTCAAGCACAGAATACAATTTGGCTTTCTGTGTAGAAATCTGTGCAGCATCCCACTTTCCAGATGTTGAACACACTGTACTACCCTTGAGGGGGTGAAATATTTGCCATGTCACCTTTTTCAAATTGTGGAGAATTCACTCTGGTGAACCAGGACCAATAATTCTTCCTGAACTACAGTGAAGTGATGACACGGGGCCTCAGACTGAATCGGGTGTCACTACTGCTGCCTGATTTACTGAGTTCTTTCAGTAGCTTGTTTTTACTCCAGATTCTGCACCCAATGAAATGACCTGGTGATCAGCCCAAAGTGTGGTGGGGCGGGCCTATAGCCCACAATGTCTGTGCTGAACATGTCAAAGAGAACTAAATATCTATTGCCTACACATGGTCTATATCCAGCCATTCCCTGCCTGTTCATCTGTCGGTGTAAATGTCCTAACCTCAATCATATCTGTCCAATTTCCTCAAAAGTTCAAGTTCAAAATAAAATTTATTATCAAAGTATATGTTCAAAATAGTTTAATATCATTTCCTATACATAAGTGTAAAGGCAAAGGAAACAATTGTTACTCCAATCCGATGCAGCACAAAAGCAAAAGATAAAGAACACGTAAGTATAAATAAATAAGACAGTGTATATACATAGATTGTCTGTCCATAAAGGCACAGGAGTGTCTGCACAGAAGGTAACTGACAGGAAATGATAAAGCAGTGGTGATGGTGGAAGTGTTGATCAGCCTTGTGGCTTGGGGAAAGTAACTGTTTTTGAGTTTGGTGGTCCTGGTGCGGATGTGATGTAGCCTCCTTCCTGATTGGGAGTAAATCACCATGTAACACTGATATTCATTTTCTCACAGGCATTCGCAGTAGAAATACAATAGGATCCATGAAAAACTACACATGGACTCACAAGCAACCAATATGCAAAAAAGACAACTGTGCAAATACAAAAAATAATAGTAATAATAAATACATAAATACTGATCAGCACGAGTTATAGACTCATCAAAGCCTTTCAAGTTTATAAAACATAACCTTCCCTGTACAAAGCAATGCTGGCAATCCCTAATAAGTCTTTGATCTTCCACATAAGAGTAGATCCCATTCCCAAGAATCTTTCCAATAACTGCCGTCACTGATGGAAGTTCTACGAGTCTGTGGTGTCCAGTGCGATCATGTTTGCTGTTGTGTGCTGGGGCAGCAGGCTGAGGGTAGCAGACACCAACAGGATCAACAAACTCATTCGTAAGGCCAGTGATGTTGTGGGGATGGAACTGGACTCTCTCACGATGGTGTCTGAAAAGAGGATGCTGTCCAAGTTGCATGCCATCTCGGACAATGTCTCCCATCCACTACATAATGTACTGGGTGGGCACAGGAGTACATTCAGCCAGAGACTCATTCCACCGAGATGCAGTACTGAGTGTCATAGGAAGTCATTCCTGCCTGTGGCCATCAAACTTTACAACTCCTCCCTTGGAGGGTCAGACACCCTGAGCCAAAAGGCTGGTCCTGGACTTATTTCATAATTTCCTGGCATAATTCACATATTACTATTTAACAATTTATGGTTCTATTACTATTTATTATTTATGGTGCAACTGTAATGAAAACCAATTTCCCCCGGGATTAATAAAGTATGACTGTGACTTGTGGGACCATGTTGGAGGCTAACGAAGATACAAAGATCTCTATCAAGGTCCCAGAGGTCATCAGTCTTAATCATTCTCCATTCAATACCAGCACAATCTGTAAAGAGATTGTGTGCTCTCCCTGTGACCATGTGGTTTTCCACCGGGTGCTCCATATTCAAAAGACATATAAGTAAGACAAATTGGTTACATGGGTGTAATTGGACTCCACAGGCTTATTGGGCCAAAAGGACCTGTTACCATGCGGTAGCTCTAAATAAATAAAAACCAAGGATTTATCTATCACTGTAACAACACTTCGCTGGCTGTGAAGCAACACTCCGGTCACTGAAGGCGCCCGACAATTGTCCACCCTTTTCCTTCTGGTAAACAAAGAAGGAAATCAGAAATACAAGCTCATAAACACAAGATGCTGGAAGTCCAGCGAAACACACACAAAATGCTGGAGAAACTCAGCAGTTCAGGCAGCATCTAGGGAAATCACTAAACAGTCGATGTTTCTGGCCAAGACTCTACTTCAGGACAGGAAAGGAAAGCGGTAAGACACCAGAATAAAAAGGAAGTGGAAGGGGGACTAGTTAGGTGATAGGTGAAGCGAGGTGGGTGGGAAAGGTAAAGGGCTAGAGAAGGAATCTAATAGGAGGAGAGTGGACCATGGAAAAAGAGGAGGAGCACCAGGTGATAGGCAGGTGAGGTGAAGAAGTTAGAGGCCTGAGTGGGGAAGAAGAGGGAAGGGAGTGAGGGGGAAAAAAAAATCTATGTAAAGGGGCAGGTGTAGCTTTTCTGTTGCTTGCAGGAATATGTGCCAGGAGGGATGAATAGAGTTCAGCTGCTGGCTGAGGAGATGGGATTGGTGGAAAGAGAAGGAAAAGTGAGACACGGGGAGGTGTGGAGGAGTGACATCAGCTCATTACCAGCCAGCAAACAGCAGGAAAAGCACTTGGCCCCTACGTGATCACATCTATGGTGGAATGCCACACACTCTCAGGTTGTAGGAGCAACTCCTCATTCTTTCTGGATAGTCTGCAACCTGAGAGCATGAACATCAATTTATCTATCAGTAATTCCCCCCCCCCACACCTCTCTTTTTCCATTCCCCATTCTGGTTCCCCCGTTGTCCCTTTCTCTTCTCTTTCCTTTCTGCTACGGACCATTCTCCTTGCCTATTAGATTCCTCCTTCTTCTGCCCTTTACCTTTCCACCTATCACCTCCCAGCTTTTTTACTTCATTTCACCTAACACCTCCCAGCTTCTTACTTCATGTCACCTATCACCTGCCAGCTTGTACCCCTTCCCCTCCTCCCATCATCTTATCCTGTCTTCAGCCCCCTTCCTTTCCAGTATGATGACCGGTCCCAGCACGAAATGTCAATTGTTTAATTCCCTCCATAGATGCTGCCTGACCTACTGAGGTTCTCCAGCTCTGTGTTTGTGGCTGTTAACAGATATTGGGTTCACCGATGAACAGACAACAGTTGCACAGCAGTGTTGGTAAAAGGAACAGGCAGGGAGAAAACACAAATATTTCAATCTGCAAACTAATCTTCCTTCAAATAAATCCAACCCAACACTAAACCTCACAGGGATTTCCCTGCCATATTGAATAATAAAACCAGCACATGCCTGGAACATCACTATGAAGACAAAGTTCCTGTTTCCCAAAAGAAAGCCTGATTTCTAACTAAGAATACCACATCCTCTTCTCTCTGTTACATTAAGCGGTGGTACAGAAGTTGCCGGTCAGGTTGAACTCAACGTAGGCCTGCTCCGGATTTTTTCCTCGGTGTTTACTCCCAAAACCCTCTCCTTGAGTGAGTACAGCTGCAAGGCAGCAGAGGTTTCAGATGAGAATTTCCCTTCTCCTAAATGAGCGGCCAGCCACGGCTATGAGCCCCATCTACCCAAATCATCGACACAGAATCCGGAACAAATACGTAATGTGTGGCTTACAAGAGAGAGGGGAAGAATCTATGGAATAAACTGTCAACGTTTCAGGCCAGGAGTCTTCATCAGGACTCTAAAGAAAGGGGGCAGAAGCCAGAAAAAACACAAGAGATTCTGCAGATGCCTGAGATTCATAGCAACACACACAAGAACCAACTGAATCAAAAACAATTTTCAGAATCCAAGATAATTAAAGAATTTTCCTCAAAGATGGAGAAAGGCTTTCAGAGACTCTCAAACCTGAGATTATTGCTGCCTCCATCTAAAATTGGCACCCGTCATTTCTCAAGAGTCTCCCATTTCTAGATTCCCCAGAAAAGGCGGCGGCTTACAATATATCAGAGACCTACGGCATGGTAGCATAGTGGTTGGCGTAAAACTATCACAGGCCAGTGTTCAACAATCAGGATTGAATTCCTGCCGCTGCCGGTAAGGAATCTGTATGTTCGTTCCATCACCACATGGGTTTCCTCCAGGTACTCTGGCTCCACATTCCAAAGACGTAGGGGTTAGGGCAGTGTGTCGTGGTCATGCGATGTTGACAGTAGTGGCACTTGCAGGTTGCCCAGCACAATCTTTGCGGATTTGATCCCACACAACAATGTATTTCACTGAAAGATGAGGTGTGTAACAAAGCTTTTTTGTTAAATATTCTGTCTTCACAAAAATCAATCCAAGTATAGGAAAAGGTAACCCTATATTCCCCACAACAGGATAACAGCACGGACTAGAAGTCTACAGACAGTCTCGACTTGAGCGTGAGTCAGTGCCTCCCTCCTTTCCTCAGGGAGCAAACATTTATTTATTTTATTTGGAGATACGGCGTTGACAGAACCTTCCACCCCAATGAGCACAGCAACCCCCGATTTAACCCTAGCCTAATCGCGGGACAATTTACAATGACAGATTAACCTACTAACCGGAACTGTGGGAGGAAACCAAAGCGCATATGGGAAAAACATACAAACTCTCTTTCAGAGGACGTTGGAATTGAACTCTGAACTCCGACACCCCGAGCTGGAATAGTGTAACCGCTGTGGCACCCAATTCCTCACTCACTCCCTGATTCACTGTATCCTTCCATAGGACTAGGTGGCTATTTTCCCTCCAGATGAGTTTCCTTGCCTTCGCTACACCTCCCTCCAAAATCATGCAAAGCATGGTACGTTTCCTCCGTCCCAGTGCCCATCAAACATCCCTTCACCCAACCCTGCTCTCCCCATCCCTTCCCACTCCCTCTGTCCCTCCACCGTTACTTGTGTGATTCAGCATTGTGTGCATGCTCTGTTGCTGCCGGAACGTGTGGAAACACTTGCGAGCAGCCCCCCCCCCCCCCCACAGCACATCATTCAGTTGAAGTTTATTGTTATTCAACTGAACTCATATACACGGCCAAATGAAACAATGTTCCCCCAGACCAGGCTGCACAACAGAGTATATACCACACATACACGTAAAACATAAAGTAATATTACCACAAATTAACAAATAATAAGGTGCATTTCTGACACAAGTTAAATAGTAAACAATGTAACACCAATGTGCTTCACTGTGTGATGAGATCTCAGTGGCAGCAGGGAGTTCAGTAGTCTCACAGCCTGGGGGAAGAAGCTGTTTCCCATCCGAACAGTTCTTGTCTTAATGCTACGGTACCTCCTGTCCAATGGTAGGGGGTCAAAGAGATAATTGGATGGATGGTAGGGATCACTGACAATGCCAAGGGCTCTACGTACACAGTGCTCCTGATAAATATCTCACATGGGAGGAAGAGAGATCCTGATGATGGTTGTGTTGGTCGTGAATGTAAACGACACATTTCACTGTACAGGTGACAAAAAAAATGAATCTGTATCTGAACTTCTGAGCACACAGGAGCTGACTTGAATTAGGACACGGGCAGTGGAGTTTTGCAGACTCGAGAGAACGAAGAGCAACATAAAAGTCGAAATCCCATCTCCAAAATTACTGTCAACTCAACAGATTTACAATTGTTCTTTCTTAGCACAATTGTCTCCCTGATGATTTTATTCTGTACCTTAACTATGAAGGTCAAATAAACAAAAAAAAAGTTGTGGCTTCCCGAGATCGTCAGCCCAGGCTCAGTGCAAGTGCACTGTATTCTGGGCAAGTACGTTCACTGCCTGCTGCAGTAGAAGTTGAAGGAGCGTTCCATTGTCAGAGAGGCAACGTGAGGGAACAAAGGCTCACCCTGACACATAGGAAGCAGGGAACAGGTCACTGACACTCCGTCTATGTGGGATGTTTCTTTGGCTTCATGTGGTTAGTAGAAAAAGGACCCAAGCTTCACACCCAGCAGTTAAATAGTCACAGTAAAATATTGCTGTTAAAATCAGTGCTCTCTAACCTTTAACATTTCCTTTCAGTAGTACCAACCTCCTCCTCATCCTATACATCGTGAACACCCTCTCTCTCTCCTCCACACTCTCTGAATTCCCCCCTCCCCAACACTTATCCTGCCTCTACTCCCACTTCCACACCTCGCCTGCAGGCAGATGCACAAACACAAGAGATTCTGCAGATGCTTGAAATCCTACACATGAAATGCAGGAGAAACTTAGCAGGTCAGGCAGCATCTACAGAAATGAATAAACAGTCAATGTTCCAGGCCGATCACCCTTCTTGTCCAGTTCTGATTAAGGCTCTCAGCCTGAAGAGTCAACTGTTTATTCATTTCCCACAGATGATGTCTGACCTGACCAGACACCCTCCACTCCAGGTACTAGGTCTCCTGCTCCCCACACTCAGTCCCCCTTGAGACAACAGCTTAAACCGCAGGAGCTGGACTGTATTCACTGCCTCCATCCTTTCCTCAGGAAGGGAGCATTTCGGTATGCCTCCCCACCCCCAAAATCTTTCAAATCAGAGTACATTTCCTCTGTCCCACTGCCCATCAGATATTCCCATCCCTTCCCACTTCCCTCCTCAGTTTCTTTCCCCTTGTCCCTTCCAATCCTCCTCCCCTCTCTCCACTTTTCCACACCCCGGCTCCCCCTTCTCTTCCCCACCCTGGCTCCCCCTTCTCCCTGCTCTTCCCCACCTCCCTGCTCTTCCCCACCCCATCTCCCCTTCTCCCTGCTCTTCCCCATCCCTCTCCCCCTTCTCCCTGCTCTTCCCCACCCCATCTCCCCTTCTCCCTGCTCTTCCCCATCCCTCTCCCCCTTCTCCCTGCTCTTCCCCACCCCATCTCCCCTTCTCCCTGCTCTTCCCCATCCCTCTCCCCCTTCTCCCTGCTCTTCCCCACCCCTCTCCCCTTCTCCCTGCTCTTCCCCACCCCGTCTCCCCTCCTCCCTGCTCTTCCCCACCCCGTCTCCCCTCCTCCCTGCTCTTCCCCACCCCGTCTCCCCCTTCTCCCTACTCTTCTCCACCCTCTCCCGCTTCTCCCTGCTCTTCCCCGCCCCGTCTCCCCTTCTCCCTGCTCTTCCCCACCCCATCTCCCCTTCTCTTCCCCACCCCGTCTCCCCTTCTCCCTGCTCTTCCCCACCTCCCTGCTCTTCCCCACCCCTCTCCCCCTTCTCCCTGCTCTTCCCCACCCCTCTCTCCCTTCTCCCTGCTCTTCCCCACCCCGTCTCCCCTCCTCCCTGCTCTTCCCCACCCCGTCTCCCCTCCTCCCTGCTCTTCCCCACCCCGTCTCCCCCTTCTCCCTACTCTTCTCCACCCTCTCCCCTTCTCCCTGCTCTTCCCCACCCCTCTCCCGCTTCTCCCTGCTCTTCCCCACCCCTTCTCCCCCTTCTCCCTGCTCTTCCCCACCCCTTCTCCCCGCTCTTCCCCACCCCTCTCCCCCTTCTCCCTGCTCTTCCCCACCCCTCTCCCCCTTCTCCCTGCTCTTCCCCACCCCTCTCCCCCTTCTCCCTGCTCTTCCCCTTCTCCCTGCTCTTCCCCTTCACCCTGCTCTTCCCCACCCCATCTCCGCTTCTCTACTTTTCTCCACCACCCTCCCCTTCTCTGTTTTCTCCATCCCCTCTCCATCTCGCCCCCTTTCTCTCTCACACGCCCGTCCATTCCTTCCCTCCCTCCTCCTATGCTCACCCACTTCTCCCGTTGCCTGCCCCGCTCACCGGTACAGCCGCTTGGTGTGGAGCAGCTTGGCATCGGGCTCGCCCTCAGGCTGCCCATCGCCATCGGGGTGACTCATCTTCAGCCACCACAGCCACCTCAGTCGCCCGGGCCCCCCACCACTACCGTCGCCGCCATTCCAGCCCTCACCACCGCAACTCTCGCGAGAACTGCACCCACCACCCGGTCTCGCGAGACTCCCGCTACGGGATCGAGTTTCAGAGAGGACCGAGGGGTTGGGGGAGGGTAGGCGGGGGAACGAGCAGACATCATGTCACAGACACGGGCCAATCCGGAGTGTCTGCTGGATAATTAACCCTCTCGTCGCCGTCTGTGTGATCGTTCCCTCATTTCCCCGGCCTCCCGACCCCCCCGACCCCTATACCCGTCTCCCTCCGGCCCCTGCACACCTCCTCCTCTCTGTGACCCCCACCCCCGGCTCCTACACCTTTCCCTGATTGTAACCTCCTCCAGCCCCTACACCCCCCCGTCTCTGTAACACCTCTCCGTCTCCGTAACCCCCTCCAGCCCCTACACCCTCCCCGTCTCCGTAACCCCCTCCAGCCCCTACACCCTCCCCGTCTCCGTAACCCCCTCCAACCCCTACACCCTCCCCGTCTCCGTAACCCCCTCCAGCCCCTACACCCTCCCCGTCTCCGTAACCCCCTCCAGCCCCTACACCCTCCCCGTCTCCGTAACCCCCTCCAGCCCCTACACCCTCCCCGTCTCCGTAACCCCCTCCAGCCCCTACACCCTCCCCGTCTCCGTAACCCCCTCCAACCCCTACACCCTCCCCGTCTCCGTAACCCCCTCCAACCCCTACACCCTCCCCGTCTCCGTAACCCCCTCCAGCCCCTACACCCTCCCCGTCTCCGTAACCTCCTCCAGCCCCTACACCCTCCCCGTCTCCGTAACCCCCTCCAACCCCTACACCCTCCCCGTCTCCGTAACCCCCTCCAGCCCCTACACCCTCCCCGTCTCCGTAACCTCCTCCAGCCCCTACACCCTCCCCGTCTCCGTAACCCCCTCCAGCCCCTACACCCTCCCCGTCTCCGTAACCCCCTCCAGCCCCTACACCCTCCCCGTCTCCGTAACCTCCTCCAGCCCCTACACCCTCCCCGTCTCCGTAACCCCCTCCAGCCCCTACACCCTCCCCGTCTCCGTAACCCCCTCCAGCCCCTACACCCTCCCCGTCTCCGTAACCCCCTCCAGCCCCTACACCCCTCCCCGTCTCCGTAACCCCCTCCAGCCCCACACCCTCCCCGTCTCCGTAACCCCCTCCAGCCCCTACACCCTCCCCGTCTCCGTAACCCCCTCCAGCCCCTACACCCTCCCCGTCTCCGTAACCCCCTCCAGCCCCTACACCCTCCCCGTCTCCGTAACCCCCTCCAGCCCCTACACCCTCCCCCTCTCCGTAACCCCCTCCAGCCCCTACACCCTCCCCGTCTCCGTAACCCCCTCCAGCCCCTACACCCCTCTCCGTCTCTGTAACCCCCTCCAGCCCCTACACCCCTCCCCGTCTCCGTAACCCCCTCCAGCCCCACACCCTCCCCGTCTCCGTAACCCCCTCCAGCCCCTACACCCTCCCCGTCTCCGTAACCCCCTCCAGCCCCTACACCCTCCCCGTCTCCGTAACCCCCTCCAGCCCCTACACCCTCCCCGTCTCCGTAACCCCCTCCAGCCCCTACACCCTCCCCCTCTCCGTAACCCCCTCCAGCCCCTACACCCTCCCCGTCTCCGTAACCCCCTCCAGCCCCTACACCCCTCTCCGTCTCTGTAACCCCCTCCAGCCCCTACACCCCTCCCCGTCTCCGTAACCCCCTCCAGCCCCTACACCCTCCCCGTCTCTGTAACCCCCTCCAGCCCCTACAACCCCCCGTCTCTGTAACCCCTCTCCGTAACCCCCTCCAGCCCCTACACCCTCCCCGTCTCCGTAACCCCCTCCAGCCCCTACACCCCCCGTCTCTGTAACCCCTCTCCGTAACCCCCTCCAGACCCTACACCCTCCCCGTCTCCGTAACCCCCTCCAGCCCCTACACCCTCCCCGTCTCCGTAACCCCCTCCAGCCCCTACACCCTTCCCGTCTCCGTAACCCCCTCCAGCCCCTACACCCTCCCCGTCTCCGTAACCCCCTCCAGCCCCTACACCCTCCCCGTCTCCGTAACCCCCTCCAGCCCCTACACCCTCCCCGTCTCCGTAACCCCCTCCAGCCCCTACACCCTCCCCGTCTCCGTAACCCCCTCCAGCCCCTACACCCTCCCCGTCTCCGTAACCCCCTCCAGCCCCTACACCCTCCCCGTCTCCGTAACCCCCTCCAGCCCCTACACCCCTCTCCGTCTCTGTAACCCCCTCCAGCCCCTACACCCCCCCCGTCTCTGTAACCCCTCTCCGTCTCCGTAACCTCCTCCAGCCCCTACACCCCCCCGTCTCTGTAACCTCCTCCAGGCCCTACACCCTCCCCGTCTCTGTAACCTCCTCCAGGCCCTACACCCTCCCCGTCTCCGTAACCCCCTCCAGCCCCTACACCCTCCCCGTCTCTGTAACCTCCTCCAGCCCCTACACCCCCCCGTCTCTGTAACCCCCTCCAGCCCCTACACCCCCCCGTCTCTGTAACCCCTCTCCGTCTCCGTAACCTCCTCCAGCCCCTACACCCCTCCCCGTCTCCGTAACCCCCTCCAGCCCCTACACCCCCCCGTCTCTGTAACCCCCTCCAGCCCCTACACCCCCCCGTCTCTGTAACCCCCTCCAGCCCCTACACCCCCCCGTCTCTGTAACCTCCTCCAGCCCCTACACCCTCCCCGTCTCCGTAACCCCCTCCAGCCCCTACACCCCCCCGTCTCTGTAACCCCCTCCAGCCCCTACACCCTCCCCGTCTCCGTAACCCCCTCCAGCCCCTACACCCTCCCCGTCTCCGTAACCTCCTCCAGCCCCTACACCCTCCCCGTCTCCGTAACCCCCTCCAGCCCCTACACCCCTCTCCGTCTCCGTAACCCCCTCCAGCCCCTACACCCCTCTCCGTCTCTGTAACCTCCTCCAGCCCCTACACCCTCCCCATCTCCGTAACCCCCTCCAGCCCCTACACCCTCCCCGTCTCCGTAACCCCCTCCAGCCCCTACACCCTCCCCGTCTCCGTAACCCCCTCCAGCCCCTACACCCTCCCCGTCTCCGTAACCCCCTCCAGCCCCTACACCCTCCCCGTCTCCGTAACCCCCTCCAGCCCCTACACCCTCCCTGTCTCCGTAGCCCCCTCCAGCCCCTACACCCCTCTCCGTCTCTGTAACCCCTCTCCGTAACCCCCTCCAGCCCCTACACCCTCCCCGTCTCCGTAACCCCCTCCAGCCCCTACACCCTCCCCATCTCCGTAACCCCCTCCAGCCCCTACACCCTCCCCGTCTCCGTAACCCCCTCCAGCCCCTACACCCCTCTCCGTCTCCGTAACCCCCTCCAGCCCCTACACCCTCCCCGTCTCCGTAACCCCCTCCAGCCCCTACACCCTCCCCGTCTCTGTAACCGCCTCCAGCCCCTACACCCCCCCGTCTCTGTAACCCCCTCCAGCCCCTACACCCTCCCCGTCTCTGTAACCCCCTCCAGCCCCTACACCCTCCCCGTCTCCGTAACCCCCTCCAGCCCCTACACCCCTCTCCGTCTCCATAACCCCCTCCAGCCCCTACACCCTCCCCGTCTCCGTAACCCCCTCCAGCCCCTACACCCTCTCCGTCTCTGTAACCCCCTCCAGCCCCTACACCCCTCCCCGTCTCCGTAACCCCCTCCAGCCCCTACACCCTCCCCGTCTCTGTAACCTCCTCCAGCCCCTACACCCTCCCCGTCTCTGTAACCTCCTCCAGCCCCTACACCCTCCCCGTCTCTGTAACCTCCTCCAGCCCCTACACCCCTCTCCGTCTCCATAACCCCCTCCAGCCCCTACACCCTCCCCGTCTCCGTAACCCCCTCCAGCCCCTACACCCTCCCCGTCTCCGTAACCCCCTCCAGCCCCTACACCCTCCCCGTCTCTGTAACCCCCTCCAGCCCCTACACCCTCCCCGTCTCCGTAACCCCCTCCAGCCCCTACACCCTCCCCGTCTCCGTAACCTCCTCCAGCCCCTACACCCTCCCCGTCTCCGTAACCCCCTCCAGCCCCTACACCCTTCCCGTCTCTGTAACCCCCTCCAGCCCCTACACCCTCCCCGTCTCCGTAACCCCCTCCAGCCCCTACACCCTCCCCGTCTCCGTAACCCCCTCCAGCCCCTACACCCTCCCCGTCTCTGTAACCCCCTCCAGCCCCTACACCCTCCCCGTCTCTGTAACCCCCTCCAGCCCCTACACCCTCCCCGTCTCCGTAACCCCCTCCAGCCCCTACACCCTCCCTGTCTCCGTAACCCCCTCCAGCCCCTACACCCCTCTCCGTCTCCGTAACCCCCTCCAGCCCCTACACCCTCCCCGTCTCCGTAACCCCCTCCAGCCCCTACACCCTCCCTGTCTCCGTAACCCCCTCCAGCCCCTACACCCTCCCCGTCTCTGTAACCCCTCTCCATCTCTGTAACCTCCTCCAGCCCCTACACCCTCCCCGTCTCCGTAACCCCCTCCAGCCCCTACACCCTCCCCGTCTCTGTAACCCCCTCCAGCCCCTACACCCTCCCCGTCTCCGTAACCCCCTCCAGCCCCTACATCCTCCCCTTCTCCGTAACCCCCTCCAGCCCCTACACCCTCCCCGTCTCCGTAACCCCCTCCAGCCCCTACACCCTCCCCGTCTCCGTAACCCCCTCCAGCCCCTACACCCTCCCCGTCTCCGTAACCCCCTCCAGCCCCTACACCCTCCCCGTCTCCGTAACCCCCTCCAGCCCCTACACCCTCCCCGTCTCCGTTACCCCCTCCAGCCCCTACAGTCTCCCCGTCTCCGTAACCCCCTCCAGCCCCTACACCCTCCCTGTCTCCGTAACCCCCTCCAGCCCCTACACCCTCCCCGTCTCTGTAACCCCCTCCAGCCCCTACACCCTCCCCGTCTCCGTAACCCCCTCCAGCCCCTACACCCTCCCCGTCTCCGTAACCCCCTCCAGCCCCTACACCCCTCTCCGTCTCCGTAACCCCCTCCAGCCCCTACACCCTCCCCGTCTCCGTAACCCCCTCCAGCCCCTACACCCCTCTCCGTCTCCGTAACCCCCTCCAGCCCCTACACCCTCCCCGTCTCCGTAACCCCCTCCAGCCCCTACACCCTCCCCGTCTCCGTAACCCCCTCCAGCCCCTACACCCCTCTCCGTCTCCGTAACCCCCTCCAGCCCCTACACCCTCCCCGTCTCCGTAACCCCCTCCAGCCCCTACACCCTCCCCGTCTCCGTAACCCCCTCCAGCCCCTACACCCTCCCCGTCTCCGTAACCCCCTCCAGCCCCACACCCTCCCCGTCTCTGTAACCCCCTCCAGCCCCTACACCCTCCCCGTCTCCGTAACCCCCTCCAGCCCCTACACCCTCCCCGTCTCTGTAACCCCCTCCAGCCCCTACACCCTCCCCGTCTCCGTAACCCCCTCCAGCCCCTACACCCTCCCCGTCTCCGTAACCTCCTCCAGCCCCTACACCCTCCCCATCTCCGTAACCCCCTCCAGCCCCTACACCCTCCTCATCTCTGTAACCTCCTCCAGCCCCTACACCCTCCCTGTCTCCGTAACCCCCTCCAGCCCCTACACCCTCCCCGTCTCTGTAACCCCTCTCCGTCTCTGTAACCTCCTCCAGCCCCTACACCCTCCCCGTCTCCGTAACCCCCTCCAGCCCCACACCCTCCCCGTCTCCGTAACCCCCTCCAGCCCCTACACCCTCCCCATCTCCGTAACCCCCTCCAGCCCCTACACCCTCCCCGTCTCCGTAACCCCCTCCAGCCCCTACACCCTCCCCGTCTCCGTAACCCCCTCCAGCCCCTACACCCTCCCCGTCTCCGTAACCCCCTCCAGCCCCTACACCCTCCCCGTCTCCGTAACCCCCTCCAGCCCCTACACCCTCCCCGTCTCCGTAACCCCCTCCAGCCCCTACACCCTCCCCGTCTCCGTAACCCCCTCCAGCCCCTACACCCTCCCCCTCTCCGTAACCCCCTCCAGCCCCTACACCCTCCCCGTCTCCGTAACCCCCTCCAGCCCCTACACCCCTCTCCGTCTCTGTAACCCCCTCCAGCCCCTACACCCCTCCCCGTCTCCGTAACCCCCTCCAGCCCCACACCCTCCCCGTCTCCGTAACCCCCTCCAGCCCCTACACCCTCCCCGTCTCCGTAACCCCCTCCAGCCCCTACACCCTCCCCGTCTCCGTAACCCCCTCCAGCCCCTACACCCTCCCCGTCTCCGTAACCCCCTCCAGCCCCTACACCCTCCCCCTCTCCGTAACCCCCTCCAGCCCCTACACCCTCCCCGTCTCCGTAACCCCCTCCAGCCCCTACACCCCTCTCCGTCTCTGTAACCCCCTCCAGCCCCTACACCCCTCCCCGTCTCCGTAACCCCCTCCAGCCCCTACACCCTCCCCGTCTCTGTAACCCCCTCCAGCCCCTACAACCCCCCGTCTCTGTAACCCCTCTCCGTAACCCCCTCCAGCCCCTACACCCTCCCCGTCTCCGTAACCCCCTCCAGCCCCTACACCCCCCCGTCTCTGTAACCCCTCTCCGTAACCCCCTCCAGACCCTACACCCTCCCCGTCTCCGTAACCCCCTCCAGCCCCTACACCCTCCCCGTCTCCGTAACCCCCTCCAGCCCCTACACCCTTCCCGTCTCCGTAACCCCCTCCAGCCCCTACACCCTCCCCGTCTCCGTAACCCCCTCCAGCCCCTACACCCTCCCCGTCTCCGTAACCCCCTCCAGCCCCTACACCCTCCCCGTCTCCGTAACCCCCTCCAGCCCCTACACCCCTCTCCGTCTCCGTAACCCCCTCCAGCCCCACACCCTCCCCGTCTCCGTAACCCCCTCCAGCCCCTACACCCTCCCCGTCTCCGTAACCCCCTCCAGCCCCTACACCCTCCCCGTCTCCGTAACCCCCTCCAGCCCCTACACCCTCCCCGTCTCCGTAACCCCCTCCAGCCCCTACACCCTCCCCGTCTCCGTAACCCCCTCCAGCCCCTACACCCCTCTCCGTCTCTGTAACCCCCTCCAGCCCCTACACCCCCCCCGTCTCTGTAACCCCCTCCAGCCCCTACACCCTCCCCGTCTCCGTAACCCCCTCCAGCCCCTACACCCTCCCCGTCTCCGTAACCCCCTCCAGCCCCTACACCCTCCCCGTCTCTGTAACCTCCTCCAGCCCCTACACCCTCCCCGTCTCTGTAACCCCCTCCAGCCCCTCCACCCCCCCCGTCTCTGTAACCCCTCTCCGTCTCCGTAACCTCCTCCAGCCCCTACACCCTCCCCGTCTCTGTAACCCCCTCCAGCCCCTACACCCCCCCGTCTCTGTAACCCCTCCCCGTCTCTGTAACCCCCTCCAGCCCCTACACCCCCCCGTCTCTGTAACCCCCTCCAGCCCCTACACCCCCCCGTCTCTGTAACCCCCTCCAGCCCCTACACCCTCCTCATCTCTGTAACCTCCTCCAGCCCCTACACCCTCCCCGTCTCCGTAACCCCCTCCAGCCCCTACACCCTCCCCGTCTCCGTAACCCCCTCCAGCCCCTACACCCTCCCCGTCTCCGTAACCTCCTCCAGCCCCTACACCCTCCCCGTCTCCGTAACCCCCTCCAGCCCCTACACCCTCCCCGTCTCCGTAACCCCCTCCAGCCCCTACACCCCCCCCGTCTCCGTAACCCCCTCCAGCCCCTACACCCTCCCCATCTCCGTAACCCCCTCCAGCCCCACACCTTCCCGTCTCCGTAACCCCCTCCAGCCCCTACACCCTCCCCGTCTCCGTAACCCCCTCCAGCCCCTACACCCTCCCCGTCTCCGTAACCCCCTCCAGCCCCTACACCCTCCCCGTCTCCGTAACCCCCTCCAGCCCCTACACCCTCCCCGTCTCCGTAACCCCCTCCAGCCCCTACACCCTCCCTGTCTCCGTAACCCCCTCCAGCCCCTACACCCCTCTCCGTCTCTGTAACCCCTCTCCGTAACCCCCTCCAGCCCCTACACCCTCCCCGTCTCCGTAACCCCCTCCAGCCCCTACACCCTCCCCATCTCCGTAACCCCCTCCAGCCCCTACACCCTCCCCGTCTCCGTAACCCCCTCCAGCCCCTACACCCCTCTCCGTCTCCGTAACCCCCTCCAGCCCCTACACCCTCCCCGTCTCCGTAACCCCCTCCAGCCCCTACACCCTCCCCGTCTCTGTAACCGCCTCCAGCCCCTACACCCCCCCGTCTCTGTAACCCCCTCCAGCCCCTACACCCTCCCCGTCTCTGTAACCCCCTCCAGCCCCTACACCCTCCCCGTCTCCGTAACCCCCTCCAGCCCCACACCCTCCCCGTCTCCGTAACCCCCTCCAGCCCCTACACCCTTCCCGTCTCTGTAACCCCCTCCAGCCCCTACACCCTCCCCGTCTCCGTAACCCCCTCCAGCCCCTACACCCTCCCCGTCTCCGTAACCCCCTCCAGCCCCTACACCCTCCCCGTCTCCGTAACCCCCTCCAGCCCCTACACCCCTCCCCGTCTCCGTAACCCCCTCCAGCCCCTACACCCTCCCCGTCTCCGTAACCCCCTCCAGCCCCTACACCCTCCCCGTCTCCGTAACCCCCTCCAGCCCCTACACCCCTCTCCGTCTCCATAACCCCCTCCAGCCCCTACACCCTCCCCGTCTCCGTAACCCCCTCCAGCCCCTACACCCTCCCCGTCTCCGTAACCTCCTCCAGCCCCTACACCCTCCCCGTCTCCGTAACCCCCTCCAGCCCCTACACCCTCCCCGTCTCTGTAACCCCTCTCCGTCTCTGTAACCTCCTCCAGCCCCTACACCCTCCCCGTCTCTGTAACCCCCTCCAGCCCCACACCCTCCCCGTCTCCGTAACCCCCTCCAGCCCCTACACCCTCCCCATCTCCGTAACCCCCTCCAGCCCCTACACCCTCCCCGTCTCCGTAACCCCCTCCAGCCCCTACACCCTCCCCGTCTCCGTAACCCCCTCCAGCCCCTACACCCTCCCCGTCTCCGTAACCCCCTCCAGCCCCTACACCCTCCCCGTCTCCGTAACCCCCTCCAGCCCCTACACCCTCCCCGTCTCCGTTACCCCCTCCAGCCCCTACAGTCTCCCCGTCTCCGTAACCCCCTCCAGCCCCTACACCCTCCCTGTCTCCGTAACCCCCTCCAGCCCCTACACCCTCCCCGTCTCTGTAACCCCCTCCAGCCCCTACACCCTCCCCGTCTCCGTAACCCCCTCCAGCCCCTACACCCTCCCCGTCTCCGTAACCCCCTCCAGCCCCTACACCCCTCTCCGTCTCCGTAACCCCCTCCAGCCCCTACACCCTCCCCGTCTCCGTAACCCCCTCCAGCCCCTACACCCCTCCCGTCTCCGTAACCCCCTCCAGCCCCTACACCCCTCTCCGTCTCCGTAACCCCCTCCAGCCCCTACACCCTCCCCGTCTCCGTAACCCCCTCCAGCCCCTACACCCTCCCTGTCTCCGTAACCCCCTCCAGCCCCTACACCCTCCCCGTCTCCGTAACCTCCTCCATTCCCTACACCCTCCCCATCTCCGTAACCCCCTCCAGCCCCTACACCCTCCCCGTCTCCGTAACCCCCTCCAGCCCCTACACCCTCCCCGTCTCCGTAACCCCCTCCAGCCCCTACACCCTCCCCGTCTCCGTAACCCCCTCCAGCCCCTACACCCTCCTCATCTCTGTAACCTCCTCCAGCCCCTACACCCTCCCCGTCTCCGTAACCCCCTCCAGCCCCTACACCCTCCCCGTCTCTGTAACCCCCTCCAGCCCCTACACCCTCCCCGTCTCCGTAACCCCCTCCAGCCCCTACACCCTCCCCGTCTCCGTAACCCCCTCCAGCCCCTACACCCTCCCCGTCTCTGTAACCCCCTCCAGCCCCTACACCCTCCCCGTCTCCGTAACCCCCTCCAGCCCCTACACCCCTCTCCGTCTCTGTAACCCCTCTCCGTCTCCGTAACCTCCTCCAGCCCCTACACCCTCCCCGTCTCCGTAACCCCCTCCAGCCCCTACACCCCTCTCCGTCTCCGTAACCCCCTCCAGCCCCTACACCCCTCTCCGTCTCTGTAACCCCTCTCCGTAACCCCCTCCAGCCCCTACACCCTCCCCGTCTCCGTAACCCCCTCCAGCCCCTACACCCTCCCCGTCTCTGTAACCCCCTCCAGCCCCTACACCCTCCCCGTCTCCGTAACCTCCTCCAGCCCCTACACCCTCCCCGTCTCTGTAACCCCCTCCAGCCCCACACCCTCCCCGTCTCTGTAACCCCCTCCAGCCCCTACACCCTCCCCGTCTCCGTAACCCCCTCCAGCCCCTACACCCTCCCCGTCTCCGTAACCCCCTCCAGCCCCTACACCCTCCCCGTCTCTGTAACCCCCTCCAGCCCCTACACCCTCCCCGTCTCCGTAACCCCCTCCAGCCCCTACACCCCTCTCCGTCTCTGTAACCCCCTCCAGCCCCTACACCCTCCCCGTCTCCGTAACCCCCTCCAGCCCCTACACCCTCCCCGTCTCTGTAACCCCCTCCAGCCCCTACACCCCCCCGTCTCTGTAACCCCTCTCCGTAACCCCCTCCAGCCCCAACACCCTCCCCGTCTCCGTAACCCCCTCCAGCCCCTACCGTCGTAACCCCCTCCAGCCCCTACACCCTCCCCGTCTCCGTAACCCCCTCCAGCCCCTACACCCTCCCCGTCTCCGTAACCTCCTCCAGCCCCTACACCCTCTCCGTCTCCGTAACCCCCTCCAGCCCCTACACCCTCCCCGTCTCCGTAACCCCCTCCAGCCCCTACACCCTCCCCGTCTCCGTAACCCCCTCCAGCCCCTACACCCCTCTCCGTCTCTGTAACCCCTCTCCGCCCCGTCTCCGTAACCCCCTCCAGCCCCTACACCCTCCCCGTCTCCGTAACCCCCTCCAGCCCCTACACCCTCCCCGTCTCTGTAACCCCCTCCAGCCCCACACCCTCCCCGTCTCTGTAACCCCCTCCAGCCCCTACACCCTCCCCGTCTCCGTAACCCCCTCCAGCCCCTACACCCTCCCCGTCTCGAACCCCTCCAGCCCCACACCCCTCTTCGTCTCCGTAACCCCTCTCCGTCTCTAACCCCTCTCCGTCTCTGTAACCTCCTCCAGCCCCTACACCCTCCCCGTCTCCGTAACCTCCTCCAGCCCCTACACCCCTCTCCGTCTCCGCCTCTCCGTAACCCCCTCCAGCCCCTACACCCTCCCCGTCTCCGTAACCCCCTCCAGCCCCTACACCCTCCCCGTCTCCGTAACCCCCTCCAGCCCCTACACCCTCCCCGTCTCCGTAACCCCCTCCAGCCCCTACACCCCTCCCCGTCTCCGTAACCCCCTCCAGCCCCACACCCTCCCCGTCTCCGTAACCCCCTCCAGCCCCTACACCCCTCCCCGTCTCCGTAACCCCCTCCAGCCCCTACACCCTCCCCGTCTCCGTAACCTCCTCCATTCCCTACACCCCTCCCCCCGTCTCCGTAACCCCCTCCAGCCCCAACACCCCCCCGTCTCTGTAACCCCTCTCCGTCTCCGTAACCTCCTCCAGCCCCTACACCCTCCCCGTCTCCGTAACCCCCTCCAGCCCCTACACCCTCCCCGTCTCCGTAACCCCCTCCAGCCTCTACACCCTCCCCGTCTCCGTAACCCCCTCCAGCCCCTACACCCTCTCCCCGTCTCCGTAACCCCCTCCAGCCCCTACACCCTCCCCGTCTCCGTAACCTCCTCCAGCCCCTACACCCCTCTCCGTCTCCGTAACCCCCTCCAGCCCCTACACCCTCCCCGTCTCCGTAACCCCCTCCAGCCCCTACACCCCTCCCCGTTTCTGTATCGTCCTCCAGCCCTTCCACCCTCCCCGTCTCTGTAACCTCCTCCAGTCTCTACACCCTCCACGTCTCTGTGACCCCTCCAGCCCCTACACCCCTCCCCGTCTCCGTAACCCCCTCCAGCCCCTACACCCTCCCCATCTCTAACACTCTCCTGCTCCTGCACGCTCCCCGTCTCTGTAACCTCGTCCAGCCCCTACACCCCTCTCCGTCTCTGTGACTCCTCCAGTCTCTATACTCTCCCTGTCTCTCTAACCTTCTTCAGTCTTTGCACCCTCCCCGTCTCTGTGGCCCATTTTGCCCCGTAATCCATTATGAACCCCTACACCCCTCCCTCTCTGGCTCCTACACCTTTCCCTGACTCTGTAACCCCTCCCCAACAGAGTTTTACAAGGTGGCAGTCAGCACAATAATACAGAGAACTTTTCATACAGATGCTATAGAGTAAAGTGTTTTACAATTGGATAAAAGTACAAATATGAAAATGAAATTAAAAATAAACATGAAGGTAAAGGATTTTTTAAAATGTTAGTTAAAAGCAAGGTTACATAAAATAATTTCATTTAACATGCAGGAGACAGGCAGAAGACCTGAAATGAGCAGAATTATAAAACAAAAATGATTCAAAGAAAGCGACTCATCACGTATGAAGAGCCAGTAGCATTATAGTGTTGACTTTATAACAGGGGTAGGCAACCTTAAGTACAAATGATTTTCTAGCATGTGTAATTCATTAATTTGAGGCAAAACATAACTAGATGTACTTAATTGAATAATTACCATATTTCAAGTTTTTTATGGCATTTATCTGGCCCACCGTCCACTCATTAGTAGGCGATCCAGCCCACAGAGGCAAAAAGGTTCCCGACCCCTGCTTTATAACTTGGCAGTATACGTGTATCGATCAAATAACAACAAACTGAACTTGAATTTGAACTCAAGATTATGGGAAGCGTAGACAGAGTAGACATCTTTTCCCCCGCGTCGAAATGTTTAATACCAGAGGCATCCACTTAAGGTGACGAGATGAGTGGGACAAGTACTTTTTGCAGAGAGTGGTGGTGCTTGGATTATGCAACCAGGGCGGCAGTGGAGGCAAATACAATAGCTCAGTTAGGCATTTCATTCCCAGTTTAATTCATTTGGCACTACATTAGGGGCCGTAAGATCCATTCCTGTGCTGTATTGTTTTACGTTCTCTCACCTTCGATCTGCATCTTCTTTTACACTCCTATACACTACGAACAAAACATTCTTTGTGGGGGGAAAAGTTGTCCCTCAGATCCATTCCAAACTTCCTATAACTCACTTAATAAATTATTGATAGACAAACATGAAAATAAAACATAAAAAGATATTTGTTAAAATAAAGTCTGTGGTGGCCAGTGCTATCATGTTTGCTGTTGTGTGCTGGGGCAGCAGGCTGAGGGTAGCAGACACCAACAGAATCAACAGACTCAGTCGTAAGGCCAGTGATGTTGTGGGGATGGAACTGGACTCTCTGATGGTGGTGTCTGACAAGAGGATGCTGTCCAAGTTGCATGCCATCTTGGACAATGTCTCCCATCCACTACATAATGTACTGGGTGGGCACAGGAGTACATTCAGCCAGAGACTCATTCCACCGAGATGCAACACAGAGCGTCATAGGAAGTCATTCCTGCCTGTGACCATCAAACTTTACAACTCCTCCCTTGGAGGGTCAGACACCCTGAGCCAATAGGCTGGTCCTGGACTTATCTCCTGGCATAATTTACAAATTATTATTTGATTATTTATGGTTTTATTACTATTTAATTATTTATGGTGCAACTGTAAGGAAAACCAATTTCCCTCGGGATCAATAAAGTATGACTATGACTAAAGGTTAAATAAATATTTTTGAGCTGGTATTTAAAGGTATCAACTGAGTCTGCATCCTTTATAGTTTTAGGTATCAATTTCACAGTGTAGGAGTGCAGTTGAAAAAAGCTGACTTGCCGATTATTTTCTGAGGGAGATTGGTCATATATAAGAGACCTGAGAGCTCGAGGAAGATTATAAGACGATTCTGTGATGTACTCTGACCCCAGATCATCCAGACCTTTAAAAGCAAGTAAGAGAAACTTAAAAAAAACAATTATGCTTGGTTTGGGGGGCATGTGCTATCACGACAGGTTAGATAAACTTGGATTGTCTTCTCTGGACCACCAGAGGCTGAGGGGAGATCTGAAAGAGGTTTACAGGATTATGAGAGGCATAGGTAGAGTGGACAGAAAGTATCTATTTCCCAGATCTGAAATGTCTAATATCAGACGGCATGCATTGAAGGTGAGAGGGGTTAGGTTCAAGAGGGATGTGAGGGGTAAGTTTTTTTACTCAGAAAGTCGAGGATGCCTGGAGAAGCAAATGCATTAGGGGCTATTAAGAGAAGTTTGGATAGGCACATGGATGTGAGGAAGATGGAGGGATATGGACATGATACAGGAAGGAGAGATTAGTGTTTGGGTGTTTCTGATTTGCTTTTCAGCTGGTTTGGCACAACATTGTGGGCCGAATGGCCTGTTCTTGTGCTGTACTGTTCTATGTTCTACATCCCTCTTATTTTAGACATTCACCAGCAAGGGAAAAATTATTTTTACTGTCTATCCCTCTTACAATTTAGTATACCTCTGTCAGGTCACCTGTGAGCTAGTTCAGTCGTGAGCCTCACAGCAGTAATAAGGAAATTATTGTAAACCTTTCTGAGGGACAGGATTATTATTTACTTGGTAAGGTGGGGACTAATCAGATAACATAATAGCTGTTTGGACAGTTAAATGCAGATCTTATACTTCTTGATGAGGTAACAACGTACAGTGGGTTGCGGTTAACTGGGGCACATTGGCACCAGTACATTTTGGCCCAATTGAGCAGCTGCCCCAATTAGCCGAAGTTTCATGGGAATAGTTAAAAAAGTATAAAAACAGACAAACTATCATTTAACTGGGTAACAAATTATGTATTTAAATGAAACACAGAATAAATTAAAACACTAGCAACACTACTACTGTATTATAAAAGTGTGCAACCCACACAAGACGCTAGAGGAACTCAGCAGGCCAGGCAGCGTCTATGGAAATGAGTACTGTCGACATTTCGGGTCAAGACCTTTCAGCAGGACTGGAGAAAGAAATATGAGTAGATTTAAAAGCTGGGGGGAAGGGAGGAAGAAATATAAGGTGATAGGTGAAACCGGGATGGGGAGGGATGAAGTAAAGAGCTGGGAAGTTGATTGGGGCGGGAGAAGAGGGAATCTAATAAGGTTCGTCCATTGTCATCGATGAAGACCTCAAAACCATTAATACTTTTTTTTTACAAAGTCGAGTTGCTAGTTCAACGCTGAACCCAGCACGGATGCAGAGCGTGCAAGGGAGCCAGCTGGATTCGAACTCGGGATCTCTCGCCTGAAGTCCAGTGCAGATGCCACTATGCCACCAGCCAGCTATTGATGATGTCAAGACTAGCGCTTGATTTGGATTTAAGTGAGGGAGAGTTGCGCAGTGTCAGCCTCATTCTCTTCCCAATTCTCATCTGGATCCAGTGGCAAGACAAGAGTCGAGACGGCTGTAGAGGGGACTAGGCGCGGTGGATGACCAGGACGTCTTCTGTGTCTTGTCCTGCTCTACACGTTCCACGACGCTTGCAGGGACCGCCTTCTTGACCGTTGGACCTTCCATTGGTCTCATCCGCTCAATCCGCCAGAGTCTGTCTTCACAGGTGAAGGGAATGTAATAGGAGAGGACAGAAGGCCATGGTCCTGTGCAAGGGGTAAGTAAGAAGGGATGTCTGAGAGCTGTCACTGAGTTTCAGCAAGGTAATCCAAGAAAACCCCACACCATCACCAACCTTATTAGATCTAATGATCTCCCAACAATATCATAGTTCCCGCACCTCACTCCCTACGTGACTCCCTTGTCCATTCGTCCCTCCCCACTGATCCTCACTCCTGGCACTTACCCCTGCAAGTGGAACAAGTGCTACACCTGCCCCTACACCTCCTCCCTCACTACCATTCAGGGTCCCAAACGGTCCTTCCAGGTGAGGCGACACTTCACCTGTGAGCCTGTTGGGGCCATTTACTGTGTCCAGTGCTCCCGGTGTAGCCTCCGGTATATCGGTGAGACCCGACGTAAAATGGGAGATCGATTCCCCGAGCACACGTTCCATCTGCCAGGAGAAGCAGGATCTCCCAGTGACCACCCATTTTAGTTCCACCTCATTCCCTTGCCGATACGTCAATGCATGCCTTCCTCTATTGTTGTGATGAGGACACATTCATTTTGGAGAAGAAACACGTTATATTCTGCCTGGGTAGCCTCCAACCTGATGGCATGAACATCGATTTCTCAAACTTCCAGTAATGCCCCTCCCCTCACCATTCCCATCTGCTTTTTGCCCATCACTTCCCTCTGGTGCTCCTCCACCCCCCCCCCTTTTCTTTCTTCCATGGCCTTCTATCCTCTCCTATAAGATTCCCCCTTCTCCAGGCCTGTATCTCTTTCACCAACCAACTTCCCAGCTCTTTACTTCACACCTCCCCCACCCGGTTTCACCTATCACCTTGTGTTTCTCCCTCCCCTATCCCCAGCTTTTAAATCTCCTCCTCATCTTTTTCTCTCCTGTCCTGCTGAAGGGTCTCAGCCCAAAACGATGACTGTTTACTCTTTTCCATAGAGGCTGCCTGGCCTGCTGAGTTCCTCCAGCGGTTTGCGTGTGTCACTTGGATTTTCCAGCACCTGCAGATTTTCTCTTGTTTTTGATTGGATTCCTTTAAACTGTGTATTACTGTCAGCTAAATAGCCCCATTGCCTCGGGAGAGACGAAGGCTACGGGAGTAAACCCCGACAGCAAATCCAGAGTGGAGTCCCTAAGGTGGCTGGACGTCATTGAACGTCCTTCCGGCAGCTCCTGTAGCCAATCTGGTGCCAAACATATTGCTTCAAACATATTGCTTCATAACATATTGCTTCATAAGCTTTCCTTTGGACTGCACGGGTGAGGCTGAGAGGGGGATCTTGATGACTGGGCATCTCAGGATCTCCACACCTTCCATCCAAGCTTGTGTTGATCATCATCACCCATTGTCCTTCGAGACAAACCGATGCCAACCAGTTACTTATAGTTATGGACAAAGGAATTAATTCAATTGATGCTGATGTGTTCTTTTGATTGACGGTAAATGAAAAAAATGCCATCTTGGACAATGTCTCCCATCCACTGCATAATGTACTGGGTGGGCACAGGAGTACATTCAGCCAGAGACTCATTCCACCGAGATGCAACACAGAGCGTCATAGGAAGTCATTCCTGCCTGTGGCCATCAAACTTTACAACTCCTCCCTTGGAGGATCAGACACCCTGAGCCAATAGGCTGGTCCTGGACTTATTTCCTGGCATAATTTACACATTACTATTTAATTATTTATGGTTTTATTACTATTTAATTATGGTGCAACTGTAATGAAAAGCAATTTCCCCCGGAATCAATAAAGTATGACTATGACTAAATTCAGTGCAGACACCAAGGACGGATAGTGGACTGCCTTCAAAGAGTGCTTTCAACAGCTATATCCTCCAAATCTTCATTTTCATTGTAACATTCAAGATGATTGTCAATACCTTCAAATTCTTTGTAGTGCCCAACTTGTTGAGGTAGTGAAATCGACTCTGGACTCTCCAAGTCTGAGTGCTTGAAACCACAGTGAAGAAAAATAGTTTATAATCATCTTACCATTTATTTCTCACCAACTATCAGTGACAAGAGTCACTGTCTTTTGAACATGAAAACACAATGGATGCTATCTAAAAACTCTTTGCTCTAAGCACCGTGTAGGGTCTAACAGCCACACAAGTACACACGACTGATATTAGTTAGAAACTGCTCAGCAATAATCTCCTGCCCCAATCATGCAGCATAGTGTATAAGATATAGGAGCATAAGTTGGCCATTCAGCTCATCGAATCTACTCTGCCATTCAATCATGGGCTGATCCAATTTTTCCAGTCATTCGTGTGTCCAACCCTCGCCTGGGTTGATAATTCCACCACAGAAGAACGGTCCCCTTTGTTGTGGTCACAGTCGGTGACTTCTAAAGGATTTCAGAGGACAACGGGAAGATGGACGGCGTCAGCTCACCTGAAGACTCAAATCTCTCCCTCTCTCTCTCTCCATCTCCACTCAACTCAATACCACGAACTGAAATGAACTTTACTCATCATCGTAAGACTATCTATTTACGCCTAGACTTGAAGAAGCTTGGTTTTCATATATTTCCACACTTACTTAGATATATAATCATTGCTAACCTGATTGATTTATCTGCATTTTACTAATAAATACCATTAGTTAATAGCAATACTGGACTCCAACGGCGGGAGGAGAAGATGGCGGCACGCCTGTGCGTGCGCAGCCCTCCGGTGGAAAATGATATCGTATCCGTTAAATAGGGGCCATGGACAATTCTGATTTGATGGAGATGGACGTGAAAGCACAGAGGAATATCTGGAAAAATTTCTGAAACGCTCATTCGCTGCTGTCCTTACTGCACGGTCGGGAATCTTTCAGAGGGAAGGCCTCAAAATCCCCGGCCTTGCCTGCTGTTGGCGACTGAGATGGAGGTCGAATCGTTCGGATGGAAATGGCGCTCAGTACTCGGTGTCGGAGAGCTGATCAGAGCTCGAAGTTTTCGGATGACTCAGAGTCGGACCGTGGTCGGGTATGGCAGGGAGAGTTTTTATTCCTTCTCCCGTCTGCGTGAGATTTGGGACATTTGAGAGACTTTGAACTTTTACTGTGCTCATGGACTTCTTCATCAAGCTATGGTATTGTTGCACTGTTGTAACTATATGTTATAATTATGTGGTTTTGTTAGTTTTTTTCAGTCTTGGTCTGTCCTGTGTTTTGTGATATCACACCGGAGGAAATATTGTATCATTTCTTAATGCATGCATTACTAAATGACAATAAAAGAGGACTGCATATGTTCATAATCTAATCTAAGTGTTTTCCATTTCTGCTGGTTCTTTAACCTGTCACTGGGTAAGTGACAAGATTTTAAAAATGGACTTAATTCATGATTAAACAAATTTGCAGAGAAAGAAACGGTGCAGAATGAAAATGTGAACATTCACGGTCGTTACGTTCAGTCATGTAAACACTAAAGAAAAACCACAAACTCACATACAGCCCCATATTGCCACTCACATGTCTCCCTGAGGTGACACACCTTTCATTGTTGGCGGAGCTTCCCCACCCAACTCAGCCCTTCCATTTGCAATGGTGAAAGAAGCCCAGACTGTAGTCCTTCCCCACAGAGGCTGCACTGAGCTCCAGCAATGTCCGTCAGCACTCCCTCCTGCAGCCTGGGCTGTGCCACTTGGCAACGTTCCCTTACAAACATCTTGCTGTGCCGGGAGAACAAAAGGGCAAGGCAAAATTGATAATCTTCCAGGATCGCTTGAAGTCTCTCTTGGTGTGTGTCCCTTGGATCAATCCATAGTTCAGGGACTCCTCTTTTACCCAGCTGCATGGGATTTAACCGGGTCACTGGACCTTGCATCCGTCTCCCTGCCCAATTAGCAAAGCCAGAGACTGCCAAGAGGTGGGTGACTGTCTCTGGCCCACCACAGCCACCCCGAGGTCAGTGTGCAGTGGGAATGAGATTCTGTCTGTACAGGATCTCGCAGGGAGGGTCCCTTTCACCACAGGGTCTTGGTGCTCTTTGGCTACGTCTGATGATGAGGCATTCTGCCAAATAGTTTGCTTGGGGAGCATAGTTCAAAGTTCCACATAAATTTATTATCAAAGTACATATGTGTCACTATATACAACCCTGAGATTCATTGCCTTGTGGGCATTCATGGCAGATACAAAGAAACAGAAAAGAACCAAAACCACATACAGCAAAGGCAAACAAACAACCAATCTGGAAAAGACAACAAAACTCTGCAAATACAAAAAAAGTAAGTAAGTAAGTAAATAAATCAATCAATCAATCAATCAATCAAGAACATGAGATGAAGAGTCCTTAAATGTGAGTCCATAGGTTGTAGGACAATTGAGTGTTGGGTTGGGTGAAGTTATCCCTCTGGTGCAGGATCCTGTTGGTTGAGGGCTAATAACTGTTGCTGAACCCAGTGGTGTAAGGAGGCTACAGTACCTCCTTGCTGATGGCAGCAGCAAGAAGAGAACATGGTGGGGGTCCTTGACAATTGATGCAACACTACTCCTTGACAAGCCCACAGAATCCATAGAGCCCCCCATCCCACAGTGTCCGCAGGACATCCGCACTGACCACTGCCCGATGGAATTGTGATCAAAGGTGTTTCCTCGAAAAGTCTCTTCCACAAAGGACACGTAATGCGACGACATCCAGCGGACTGGGCCGTTGTGTGGTAATGGGGCCAGGTCTATCCTCAGCAAGACCAAGGACAGATACCGCCCTCAGCACGTGCTGATACTCCGAACATAGAACAGTACCATACAGGAACAGGCTCTTCGGCTCACAATGTAGGGCTAAACCAACTAAGTTAGTAATCAAATGGCCAACTAAACTTATTTCTTCTGCCTACACAATGATGTCCACATCCTTCAATTTTCCTCACAAGCATGTGCCTATCTAAATGTCTCTCTAATGCTTCTACCTCTACCATCACCCCAGGTAGCACAGTCCAGACACCCACCACTCTGTAAAAAAACTTGCTTCTCACGCCTCCCTTGAAATGAACTCCTCTCGCCTTAAATGCTGCCCTCTGATATTAGACATTTCAACCCTTGGAAAAAAGATATTGACTGCCTACTTTGTCTATGCCTCTCATAATCTTATAAATCTCTATCAGATCTCCCCCCAGCCTCCGCCATTCCAGAGAAAACAACCCAAGTTTGTCCAACCTCTCGTTGTAGCCCATGCCCTCTGATCCAGGCAGCATCCTGGTAAACCTCTTCTGCACCCTCTCCAAAGCCTCAACATCCTTCCTACAATGGGGTTGGCAGAATTGTATGCAGTACTCCAGATGTGGCCCCATTCTCTTAATTCCTCCGTCTCTGCCACATCTGCTCTCAGGATGAGGCTTTTCATTCCAGAACGAAGGAGATGCCCTCCTCTTCAAAGAAAGGGGCTTCCCTTCTTCCACCAACAATGCTGCCCTCAACCACATCTCTTCCATTTCACGCATGTCTGTCCTCACCCAATTCTCCCGCCACCGGGGATAGGGTTCCTTTTGTCCTCACCTACCACCCCACCAGCCTCCGTGTCCAGCCCATAATTCTCCTAAACTTCTGACACCTCCAATGGGATCCCACCACCAAGCACATCTTCACCCCCCCCCCAAATTCTGCTTTCAGCAAGGGTCGCTCCCTACGTGACTCCCTTGTCCATTCGTCCCTCCCCACTGATCTCCCTGGCACTTAACCTTGCAAACAGAACAAGTACCACACCTGCTCCCACACCTCCTCCCTCACTACCATTCAGGGTGCCAAACAGTCCTTCCAGGTGAGGTGACACTTCACCTGTGAGTCTGTTGGGGTCATCTACTGTACCCGGTGCTTCCGGTGTGGCCTTCTGTATATCAATGAGAACCTTCGCCAAGCATCTGGGCTCCATCCGCCAGAAAAAGTGGGATCTCCCATTGGCCACCCATTTTACTTCCACTCCCTATTCCCATTTCGACATGTTAGTCCATGGCCTCCTCTACCGTTGTGACGAGGCCACACTCAGGTTGGAGAAGCAGCATCTTATATACGTCTGGGTGGCCTCCAACCTGATGGCATGAACATAGATTTCTCAAACTTCTAGTAATGCCCCCATCCCCTTCATCATTCCCCATTCCCATTTCCCTCTCTCACCTTATCTCCTTACCTGTCCATTACCTTCCTCTGGTGTTCCTCCCCCTTCTCTTTCTTCCATGGCCTTCCGTCCTCTCCTTCTCCAGCCCTGTTTCTCTTTCCCAGCTCTTTACTTCACTCCTCCCCCCCCCCAGTTTCACAGATCACCTTGTGTTTCTTCTCCCCTCCCCCCACCTCCTTACTCTGACTCCTCGTCTTTTTTTCTCCAGACCTGGTGAAAGGTCTCGGACCAAAATGTCAACTCTACTCTTTTCCGTGTGCTGCCTGGCCTGCTGGGTTCTTCTAGCACTTTGTGTATGTTGCTCGCATTTTCAGCATCTGCAGATTTTCTTTTTGTAGAGTTTTAAAAAGCTGCAACATAACTTCCTGACTTCTGAACTGAATGCCTCAACTACTAATAAAGGCCAGCATGCCATATTTTTTCTTGGCCACCCTATTAACCTGTGCAGAACACCTGTTGCCTGCGAACTCTACATCCACACACTAACTGATAACATGAAGGTGGTCATCAGGAAGAGGTAATATTGGGTACACTTTTGCCCCCCCAGTCTCTGTGACCCATTGGACTCACTCCATCTTGGACCCCTAGATAAACGGGAAGACCTCCCAGGTGATAGCCGAGGCAGAGCAGTGGGGAACAGGCCACAACTGCACCAGGTGCAGCAGCTCTGAGACCACCAGAACTTAATCGTTTCCTGTCAGAGTCACTTTATGTACAGGCAGTCCTGTGCCTAGCATTGCTTTATGGATATACAATCAGTCTATGTATATAAGCTTTCTTATGTATCTATATAGCATTTATTGTTTCTTTTGTGTTACATTGGATTAGAGTAACATTTATTTTGTTCTCCTTTGCACTTGTGTGCTGGAGATGAAATTGAACGATCTTGAACTTTGAGTATAGCACCTGATGACTAGGTCCTTCCCAGTTATTAACAGAATGCTGATTTCACAGACCCATTTTTCTGTTTGACCTTTTCAAGCTGCTCTGACCAATTCTCGTTCAATGCTTCAGCCACTCCAAAGCAAATCTCCAGTGCGCTCAGGTACTTGAACCTGATGGTGAGGGGGGCACTCGATCAGTCGGGCCAGTTGCCAAAGAACATGGTTTGACTCTGGCCCCTGATGCCAACTCACACTGGTCGCGGTTTCTGATCGGTTTGAGAACTGATGAAGCGTCCAAGCAGATCTTGTCCATGTCCAGGGAGGTTTTCTCCTAGGTCCCTCTACTACCTGGCAACGTCACACCTATTACCTTCTCGTCCTTCCTGGTGGCTTCAGCAAACGGTTCTAAACAGCACACAAACAAGAAAGGGAGAGTGGGTAATCCAATTTGTTCTCTTTTGCACTTGGTGCGTCTTTGTTGTGTGTGTGGTCTTTCATTGATTCTGTTGTGTTTCTTTGTATTGACTGTGAATGCTGGCAAGAAAATGAATCTCAGGGTAGTATATGATGACATATATGTAATTTGATAGCAAATTCACTTTGAATTTTTGTACTTTGAGCCATGCCCGACTCCTGACGTGATGTGGAAGCTGTCTGTTTCCCACCCATTAATTCTGACTGCACTAAAGATACCTGTGTGCATTAAGTCCCTGGTGAGAGGGCACCTCTCACTGAGGAGTGTTTTGGATCCATGGTCCTCTGCCCAAGGTACTCGTTACTGCAGCCATCCTGATGGAGATGGCTGACTATAGAGGGGTAACAGCAGAAGATATGATCGACCCTTACCAATTATTTATCGATGCACCATAGAAAGCATTCTGTCTGGATACATAACAGGTTGGCATGGGAACTGTTCTACATGGACACAGCTCAGCACATCATGGAATCCAGCCTCCCCTCCATGGACATCACTCAATTTCACTCACCCCACCTACAGACTCACGGTTAAGGACTCTACATCTCATGTTCTTGATATTAATTCCTTATTTATTATTATCATTTTTTTCCCTTTCTTTTTGTATTTGCACAGATTGTTGTCGGTTGTTTGTCCATCCTGTTGGGTGTGGTCTTTTATTGATTCTCTTGTGTTTCTTGTATTTCTTGTGGTTGCCCACAAGGAAATGGACCTCAGGGTTGTATATGGTGACATATAATAACTTTGATAATAAATCTACATTGAACTTTGAAATTTGTTAGATTTCTTAACAGCCTGCTGCCACCCATCACACATGTACACCCTATCTGAATGCTCCCAACTCCTTAAGTCACAAACACACTCCCATCCTGAACTGAGTCACTTTTCATACTGAGGTTTGCGAGTTTTGCTTGTTTTTCCTTTTCATGCAGGAGGGGAGGGGTGGATATCTTTTCTTTCAATGAGTCCCTTTTTTTTATTTTTAAAGATACAATTCAAGATAGAGTGGATGTTTCTTTTCTTGGGGGAAGTCTAGGACCAGAGGGCACAGCCTCAGAATTGAGGAACGTCCATTTAGAACACTGATGGGGAAAAATTTGTTTAGCCAGAAGGTGGTGAATCTATGGAATTAATTGTCACAGCCAGCTTTGCATGCCAAGTATATTTAAGGTGGAGGTTGATAGATTCTTGATTAATTAGGGTGTCAAGGAGTACGGGGAGAAGGCAGCAGAACGGGGTTGAGAGGGATAACGAATCAGCCATGATGGAATGGTGGAGCAGACTCGATGGGCTGAATGGCCTAATTCTGCTCCTATATCTTATGGTCTAATACAACAACACCCGATTCAACCCTGGACTAATCGCAGCATGGTTTACAATGACCAATCAACTTACTAACCAGTATATATTTGGACTGTGGGAGGAAACTGGAACATCTGGAGAAAACCCATGCATTTCCAGGGGATGACATGCAGACTCCTTAAAGATGACGCTGGAATTGAACTCCCAGCTCCTAGGCCCTGAGCTGTAATAGCATTGTGCTAACCACTCCACTACCATGGTACCATTTTGCCATGGAGGGGGTAGAGGGTTTGATGTTATTGTCGCTGATTGTTTTTTGCAAGGCAGGGTGTTGGGGGTTTGAGGTTGGATGTTCCATCCGCTGTTATCCGTGTGGGAGATCTACACGCTTTTGTGTGAGGGAGGGGGTGGGGGATTAAGGTTTGTGAGTTTCGTTTCTTTGTTTCTTTTGCCTTTTCATGCGGGGGGGGGTGGATGTCTTTTCTTTCAATGAGTCCCTTGCTTTTTTTTCCATATTTCATGACTATCTGGAGGAGATGAATATCAGAGCTGTATTGTACCTGCATACTTTGGCAATAACCCTTGAACCTTTGATTTTGTTATTATACTGCCAGTGACGTTATACCGTCTGACGTAATCACGCAGCTTGCACTTTATGTCAACCTGTCAATCTTCAGGCCATACCACACAGGGTCTTGTGTTAATATTATTTTGTGACTGTATGTGCCGGATCATAACGATATGAGCTGTGTGTGACTGTGTATATTGTGTTTTGCACTTTAGCCCCACAGGAACGATATTTCGTTTCGTTTACATGTGTAGGATTGAATGACAATAAACTTGAACTTGAAGTTAACCCGCAGAGAAGTAATCACTAAGCCGTCCTTCTCATGTTGCAATAACAATTATAAATACACCTATTCCTTTCAGAGTTCCCTGTCCCTTTAATTGTATGCTCCTCCCCTTTAAGGTGATCGATTACGGGTTCTGGTCCAACAGGTTTGTGGACTGCAGGAAGTAAGGCATGAAAATAGGAGTTTTTTTTCTGATGGAAGGCAGTGATGTAGTTTATTAGAACGCACTGAATATCAGAACAAGGCTGGCTGTGTGTTTGAGGTGAATCTAAATTCATCGGTTTCGGTGTATCTGCTGGAGGATTAAGGTAAGAATTGTTTCCCTAAAATTGCTTCTGGTTTCGCTGCGATGTTCAGCAAAAAGTTTTCGTTCCTGAAATTCCATTTCAACATCCCATTGAGAGCGCCCCTCACTACAGGGAACGCCTGCCATTGGTTCTTCCCCACCTATTTTATAATTAGCAGCAACAAGAGCCAATCCGAGTGGGGGTCCTAAGGAAGGTCCGCCAATGAAACGCTCAGTGGAAGGAGGTGGGCGTGAAGGGCTATACCTGAAATCCCGGAGTAGGGTCGCAAGTGGGACGCAAGGTGTGGGGATGATGAGCTGCGTCTCTTCACCGGAGACAGTTCCCGCAGGGATCCACCACCCTCGGGTCTCTGTCCGAGAGGTCAAATGCAGCCCCAACTTACCATCTCACCTGAGAGATGAAATTTCCGATGCGTTGTGCTGCCCACCCTCTCAATCCTAGCCCTTCGCAACAAGGAGCTCCCTAGTTCTCCAAATTTGCGCTGAAATCAAGTACAGATGTAGACCTGTGTCGGACCTAAGTCGAGGAGGATGAAATCTCACGGGAAGAATGTGAAGGTTCGCAAATCTATCCCTCTCTCACCCTCTCCATAGAGTCATAGAAAAGTACAACGCAGAAACAGGCCTTTCTGCCCGTCTAGTCCATGCCGAAACCATTTAATCTACCCACTACCATCAACCTGCACCTCTACCTGCTGCTCTCCTCCCTTACACACCTCTTCCCACGTTCCCCTCTCCTTCCCCCAACTCCACTCACCCCTTCCCCTCTCCCTTTCACATTCTCTCCCTATCCCCTTCCCCATCCCACTCTCCCAGTCAACCCCTTCTCCCACCACCCCACACCCTACATCCCCCTCCCCAATCCTCCATCAACGTCTCTCTCTCCCTCTCATAAATTTCAAATTTATTTAGTGATACAGTGTGGAACTGGCCCTTCGAGCTGCACCCCTATTAAATCTTGGTCTAATCATGAGACAATTTACAATGGCCAATTAGTCTATTAACCGGTACGTCCTTGGACTGTGGGAGGAAACTGGAGCACCTGGGGGAAACCCACGCGGACACTGGGAGCACGTACAAACTCCGTTAAGGTGGCGCCAGAATTGAACTCTGAACTCTGACACCCTGAGCTGTAATTGAATTTCCATGACCCCAGCGCTACCGTGGCGCCCTGTCCCCTGAGCTTTGTGCGAACCGCCCTGGCGTGCTCTGCATTGGGGCCGGTTGAATGGTTGACTGAATGACTGCCGTCCTTACTGAGGAAACGGGCGGCCTCGTTCCGCCACTTCAGGGGAGCGCCACATCACAACCTCACCTCGAGAAGATATGTGGGCCCCGAAAACCCCATGGAAATGACAGACTCAATCACAGGAGCCAGTGGCAGTGCTGGGCAGGCAGCTGATGACTTGTTGTCAGGGACAGATGTCACGGGAGGAGGGTGTGGAGCAGAATTAGGTTTAATACCACAGGCACCTGTTGTGAAATTTGTTGTTTGGTGGTAGCAATACATTGCTATACGTAATAAAATCTACAACTTACAACAAGAAATATATTTTTAAAATTAAGTAGTACGAAAAATACTGAGGTGGTGTTCGTGGATTTATTGCCCATTCAGAAATTGGATGGCAGAGGGGAAGAAGCTGTTCCTGAAATGTTGAGTGTGTGTCTTCAGGCTCCTGTACCTCCTCCTTGATAGCAATGAGAAGAGGGCATGTCCTGGGTAACGGGGGTCCTAGCTGATAGGTGCTGCCTTTTTGAGGTGTCCTCGAGGCTAGTGCCCATAATGGAGTTGGCTGAATTGTGATGGTATGATTCTTTTATGGAGGGGAATAAACACTTGATATTTTGGTCTTGGCACAGAATATCGACTGTTTATTCCTCTCCATAGATGCTGCCCGGCCTGCTGAATTTTCCCGGCATTTTGTGTGTGTTGCTCTGGTTTTCCAGCATCTGCAGAATCTCTTGTGTTTATAACAAGCTGCTTTACTCTGGGAGGACGGCTGGGAAAATGGAGGAGGGGGCAGAGGAGGGTTGGGGAGAGGCAGGAGAGAGCAAGGTAACAGTCCAGAGAGTCTAGAATGGAGAGTGAGGGGGAAATCAGATTTATTATTGCTGTCTTTTATGACATGAAATTTGCTGTACACTGCAGGTCATAAAAATTACAATAAATTACAAAGTATATAGATAATGCAAAATAAAGAGTAATTAGTGTTCAGATAACGTTCAGAAATCTCATAGTAGAGGGGAAGAAGATATTCATAAAAAGTTGGGTGTGTGTCTTCAAACTCCTGTATCTTCTCCCTGATGGTAGTAACCAGAAAAGGGTATTTCCCAGACTGTAAACACAACTTTGCTTGATCAAATAACGACAGCACAAAAAGATTGTTACTTATCTTTTCATCTGTTTATTTCTTCGAGCTCAGCCGGCGAATGAACTTAGACCTGACATCAGGGAGCGACCCTGTCTCATCTCCCTGGTGGTTCTACAAGTTTACTGCCCGATGTCAAAATTGTCAGAAGTTATAAGGCTACCGATACAAAAGAGCAATCAGTTTGATAACCATTCCGGTCAAGTCAATGGATTATTGATACAGAGAACAATCAGTTTGATAACTATTCCGGCCAAGTCAATGGACTATTGATACAAAAGATAATCAATTTGTTAGACACTCCAGCCACCTTAATTAAAGAAAGGAATGTCCTACCTGGTTTGCTGGAGTCACAACTTAATGACAAAGATAAGAACATCAGTCAAATTTATGCTTTAATTAGGAAAGGAATGTTCTGTCTAATTTCCATCAGGTACTGCTTTTTGTCAAAATCAAAAGGTGTGAAAAGCCCAGAGACATCTATGTGGATCTGGGCGAACTTTAATCATCTTGCTCCAAAGAAGGCAGCTGTGAGACATTATTCAAACACACTGCAGTCACAGACATAGTCAGTACTGAATCCATAGTTTACAGGAATCTTGAGAATCCCCCTTTCCCTTAAACTTTGTCAAGATAGTGAGGGTCGTTAGTGATGGATGCAGCCTTCTTGAAAATGCTGCCTCGTGAAAATGCTCCCTCCTCATTACTACCATCAAGGAGGAGGTACAGGAGCCTGAAGACCTAAAGTCAATGAACAGCTTCTTCCCCTCTGCCATCAGATTTCTGAATAAACCATGAACCATATTTTTATTCTTTTTGCAGTATATTATGGTATATAATACATATGGGAGAAATTCAGAGTTCAGCAGAGGAGGACAAAGGGCTTAATTAGGAAGGGGAAAAAAAGATTATGAGAGAAAACTGGCGGGGAACATAAAAACGGACTGTAAAAGCTTTTATAGATATGTAAAAAGGAAAAGACTGGTAAAGACAAATGTAGGTCCCCTGCAGACAGAAACAGGTGAATTGATTATGGGGAGCAAGGACATGGCAGACCAATTGAATAATTACTTTGGTTCTGTCTTCACTAAGGAGGACATAAATAATCTTCCAGAAATAGTAAGGGACAGAGGGTCCAGTGAGATGGAGGAACTGAGTGAAATACATGTTAGTAGGGAAGTGGTGTTAGGTAAATTGAAGGGATTGAAGGCAGATAAATCCCCAGGGCCAGATGGTCTGCATCCTAGAGTGCTTAAGGAAGTAGCCCATGAAATAGTGGATGCATTAGTGATAATTTTTCAAAACTCGTTAGATTCTGGACTAGTTCCTGAGGATTGGAGGGTGGCTAATGTAACCCCACTTTTTAAAAAAGGAGGGAGAGAGAAACCAGGGAATTATAGACCGGTTAGCCTAACATCGGTGGTGGGGAAACTGCTGGAGTCAGTTATCAAGGATGTGATAACAGCACATTTGGAAAGCGGTGAAATGATCGGACAAAGTCAGCATGGATTTGTGAAAGGAAAATCATGTCTGACGAATCTCATAGAATTTTTTGAGGATGTAACTAGTAGAGTGGATAGGGGAGAACCAGCGGATGTTGTATATTTGGATTTTCAAAAGGCTTTTGACAAGGTCCCACACAGGAGATTAGTGTGCAAACTTAAAGCACACGGTATTGGGGGTAAGGTATTGGTGTGGGTGGAGAATTGGTTAGCAGACAGGAAGCAAAGAGTGGGAATAAACGGGACCTTTTCAGAATGGCAGGCGGTGACTAGTGGGGTACCGCAAGGCTCAGTGCTGGGACCCCAGTTGTTTACAATATATATTAATGACTTGGATGAGGGAATTAAATGCAGCATCTCCAAGTTTGCGGATGACACGAAGCTGGGTGGCAGTGTTAGCAGTGAGGAGGATGTTAAGAGGATGCACAGTGACTTGGATAGGTTGGGTGAGTGGGCAAACTCATGGCAGATGCAATTTAATGTGGATAAATGTGAAGTTATCCACTTTGGTGGCAAAAATAGGAAAACAGATTATTATCTGAATGGTGGCCGATTAGGAAAAGGGGAGGTGCAACGAGACCTGGGTGTCATTATACACCAGTCATTGAAAGTGGGCATGCAGGTACAGCAGGCGGTGAAAAAGGCGAATGGTATGCTGGCATTTATAGCGAGAGGATTCGAGTACAGGAGCAGGGAGGTACTACTGCAGTTGTACAAGGCCTTGGTGAGACCACACCTGGAGTATTGTGTGCAGTTTTGGTCCCCTAATCTGAGGAAAGACATCTTTGCCATAGAGGGAGTACAAAGAAGGTTCACCAGATTGATTCCTGGGATGGCAGGACTTTCATATGAAGAAAGACTGGATGAACTGGGCTTGTACTCGTTGGAATTTAGAAGATTGAGGGGGGATCTGATTGAAATGTATAAGATCCTAAAGGGATTGGACAGGCTAGATGCAGGAAGATTGTTCCCGATGTTGGGGAAGTCCAGAACGAGGGGTCACAGTTTGAGGATAGAGGGGAAGCCATTTAGGACTGAGATTAGGAAAAACTTCTTCACACAGAGAGTGGTGAATCTGTGGAATTCTCTGCTACAGGAAACTGTTGAGGCCAGTTCATTGGCTATGTTTAAGAGGGAGTTAGATATGGCCCTTGTGGCTACGGGGGTCAGGGGGTATGGAGGGAAGGCTGGGGCAGGGTTCTGAGTTGGATGATCAGCCATGATCATAATAAATGGCGGTGCAGGCTCGAAGGGCCGAATGGCCTACTCCTGCACCTATTTTCTATGTTTCTATGTTTCTATATACAGTGTGAATTTGCACTAATTTAATTTTATACAGCATATATATATTTTATTGTAATTTATAATGTATTTTATTCATTGCATATATTGCAATGTACTTTTGCCAAAAAAAACAACAAATTTCAGGACATAAAATATATCAGTGATGATGAACTGACTCTTATTCTGATGATGTGGTGGGTTGAGGAAGAGATGGTGAACTGAGCATGGATCAGAGCAAGGAGAAAAATGGGAACTCTTGGAAAAACTCAGCAAGTCGGGCAGTGTCTGTGGAGACAGAAACAGCTGCTGTTTTAGGAGCAACAAACTATCTGCTGGGGAAATCACCGACAATTCCTTCCCCTGCTGACCTCCCGAGTTGCTCCAGATTCCAGCATCTGTTGTCTCTTGCCTCTCCAGCTGAGTCTGCAATCCTCAGAGTCATACAACAGGGAAACAGGCTCTTCGGCCCAACTGGCCCATGCTGACCAAGATGCACATCAAAGCTAGTTTGACCACATTTGGGCCATATCCCTCTCAAGTTCAAAGTAAATTTATTGTCAAAGTGCTTGTTCTTGTTGTTGTTTGTCCATCGTACGTCAATGAGGACCTCAACATTGATGGTGTCGAGACTAGCGCGTGATTTGGATTTAAGTGAGGGAGAGTTGCGCAGCGTCAGCCTCACTCTCTCTTCCCAATTCCCATCTGGATCCAGTGGCAAGACAGAGTCTAGACGGCTGGAGATGGGACTAGGCGCAGTGGATGACCAGGACGTCTTCTGTGTCTTGTCCTGCTCTACACGTTCCACGACGCTTGCAGAGACCGCCTTCTTGACCGTTGGACCTTCCATTGGTCTCATCCGCTCAATCCGCCGGAGTCTGTCTTCATGCTGGGATAGACAACTCCCTATCTCACCGAGGGTTTGAGACCCATCAGCTACCCTCACCTGGTTTAGCCGGCTTGTCGAAGCCGTTGCCCGGGGTGTGGCCGCTGTCGTATGCAAACAGCTACGGGGAGCCACAGGTGAGAGCTGAGTGCCAGGTGGGGACCAAAAGTGGACTAACTGCCTTGAAAAGGACGCGACATGTTACCCCACCAGAGGCGCTACCCGTCCCTGACACCCTATACACCCCCACATATGACACCAAATACTACCCTGAGATTCATTTTATAAAAATTCTAAACCTTTTATTTTCACTTTTGAAAGATTCTAAACTTTTCCTTTCCATGGACCTGTCCAAGTATCTTTTAAATATTATTTTACCTGCCACTACCACGTCGTCTGTCAGCTCGACACACATCTGCATGACCCTGTCCCGTTTAAATCGCTCCCCTCACTGGTTAAGCCAGTGCCCTCTGGGTTTTGATTCTTGTCCCCAGTGTGCCATCCTTGATCATTTAAGGCAGGGAAGTGGGATTGAGGAAGACTGTGTGTGTGTGTGTGTGTGTGTCTGTCTGTCTGTCTGTCTGTCTGTTTGTCTGTCTGAATTCATGCATTGCACCTTGATTCCCATTCTGGGGTCTCCCTGCCTTGGCACATGGTCACAGACCACAGGTCAACTGATGAAAGGCTTCATTCTGAGGACCTTCCTCTTTGCAGTTGAAGGAAATTCACTCGGGAAACCATGACAATAAGATTAAGATTTGCTTTATTTGTCACAAGTACATCGAAACATGTAGTGAAATGTGCTGTATGCAACAATGACCGACAGCATCCAAGGATGTTCTGGGGGCAGCCCACTGGTGTCACCACACCTCTGGCACCAACATAGCGTGCCCATAACTTATTAACCCTAACCCGTACATCTTTGGAATGTGGGAAGAAAGCAGAGCATCTGGAGGAAACCCACCCGGTCATGGGCAGAATGTATAAACTCCTCACAGAGAATGGAAAGAATTGAGCCTGGGTCACCTGTAGTGTAAAGCATTTGGCTAACCTCTATGCTTCCTTGGGCAAATGACAGTGTTGGAAGAGGTAGAGTCAAGTTAACTATGAAAGTCAGTCGGTTTGTAAATGACACCAGTAGATTGAGTATCTCCAGAAGTCACCATGCCCTTCCCTCTATTGCCAAGCAGAGTGGGACATAACTTAATTTCTGTATTAAGGGATTTGGGAGGTGTTTTTAGATTGAGGTGGGCATGTTCCTCTCTAGTGAAAAACACCATCCTCTACGTGTGTTTGGGGTCTGAGTGTGTACAAGATGTAACCCCAGATTCCTACCTCAATATGCCAAAAGTAGCTTTTGTAAAGCATTCCTTCCCTCCATAATGGAGAGACACAATGATGCCTGCATCCCAACCTTGACAGTCGGCTTCTTGTGATTAAAGACAGTGTATAAACTGTCAGTGTATAAACTGTCAGTGTATAAACAGTGTATAGACTTAGTATAAACTCTAAACTCAGTGGCCACTTTATCAGATACCTCTTCTACCTTGTATGGGCACATGGCCAAGTGGTTAAGGCATTGGACTAGCTACCTAAAGGTCGTGAGTTCAAGCCCCAGCCGAGGGAACGTGTTGTGTCCTTGATCAAACATTGTTCTGTGACAACACTGGTGCCAAGCTGTATGGGTCCTAATGCCCTTCCCTTGGACAACATTGGTGTTGTGGAGAGGGGAGACTTGCAGGCATGGGCAACTGCTGGTCTTCCATACAACCTTGCCCAGGCCTGCGCCCTGGAGAGTGAAGACTTTCCAGGTGCAGATCCATGGTCTCACAAGACTAACGGATACCTTCTACCTAATAAAGTGGCCACTGAGTGTATGTTTTGTGGTCTTCTGCTGCTGTCGCCCATCCACTTCAAGGTTTGACGTGTTGTGGATTCAAAGATGTTCTATTGCACACCACTGTTGTAACAGTGGTTACTTCAGCTATTGTCGCTTTCCTATCAGCTTGAACCTGTTTGGCCATTCTCCTCTGACCTCTCTCAACAACAAGGCATTTTCACCCACAGAGCTGCTGCTGCTCTGAATGTTTCTTGTTTTTCACACCATCCTCTGTAAATGCTATTATCTGTGAAGATCCCAGGAGATGAGATACTCAAACCACCCCGTCTGGCACCAACTATCATTCCATGGTCAAAGTCACTTCGATCACATTTTCTTCCCCATTCTGATGTTTGGTCTGAACAACAACTGAACCTCTTGACCATGTCTGCATGCTTTTCTGCATTGAGTTGCTGCCACATGATTGGTTGACTAGATATCTGCATCAGCAAGTGGGTATACAGGTATAGCTAACAAAGTGACCACTGATTGATGTAGAACCTAAAGTACACAATTGGGAGATGGGTATAAAAAAAAAGAGGGGAGAAGTTATACTTACATGTTTGCGTATTGGACGTACCAGGTGGAATAATACCTTATTAAGAATTAATATGCATGATATAGGCATTTGTAGGGAGCGTACTTGCTGCATATATTATTTGAATGCAGTTTCTATGAAGAGCAAAGGAAGCATCTAATTGCTAAATTGAGATCTTTGGGACAAACAAAGTTTCACATGAAAAGTTTGTTAGGATATCACTGCCATCTCCCCATTTAGAAAATAGTCCACACCTTTATTCCTTCTACCAAAGTCCATGACCATACACTCTCTGATACTATATTCCATCTGCCACTTCTTTCTCCATCCCACCAACCTGTTTGAGTCCCACTGCACTTTCCCTGCTTCCTTAACACAACTTGCCTCTTTACCTGTCTTCATATTGTCTGCAAACTCGGCCACAAAGCCTTCGTTCCAATCATTGACATACAACGTGATAAGAAGCGGTGGCAATGCCAACCCCTACTGAACACCACTAGTCACCAGCAGCCAAGCAGAGAAGGCTCCCTTTACTCTGATTCTTTGCCTCCTGTCAGTCAGCCAATCTGCTATCCATGTTAGTATCTTTCCTGTAACATCTTGGCTCTTACCTTGTTAAGCAGCCTCATGTTTGGCACCTTGTCAAGGGCCTTCTGAAAATCCAAATAAACACTATCCACTGACTCTCCTTTATCTATTCTGCCTATTATTTCCTCAAAGAATTCCAACAGATTTATCAGGCAAGGTTTTCCACTTAGAGACCATGCTGATTTTGCTACTTTATCATATGGCTGAAACTTCATCCTTAGTAATAGACTCCAACATTTTTCCAGGTCAGGTCAGGCTAACTAGCCTATAATTTCCTTTCTTCTGCTTCTCTCCCTTCTCGAAGAGTGGAGTGACATTGCCATTTTTTTGTTCTCCAGAACCATGCCAGAATCTATTGATTCCTGAAATATCATTATTAATGCTTCTACAATCTCTTAAGCCACCTCTTTCTGAACCCAGGGAGTAGTAGTTATTCTGGTACAGGTGGTTTATCCACCTTCAGACTTTTCAGCTTCCCAAGCACCTTCTCCTTAGACACTCACTTCTGCCCCCGATACTCTCGAATTTCTGGCATACACGGTGAAGACTGACGCAGAATATTATTTCTGTTATTGCACTACTTATTTAATTTAACTATTTAATATACATATATACTTACTGCAGTTCAGTTTTTTAATGTTATCATGTATTGCATTGCTCTGCTGCACAAAGTTAACAAGTTTCACAACATACGTTGGTGATATTAAACCTGAATCTGATTCTGAAAATATTTATGGATTTCCTTGGCTGTGTCTTTGTTCCCCCATTACTACCTCGCCAGCATTATTTTCCAGCAGTCTGATATTTACCCTCTCTTTGACCCTTCATATATCTGATAAAAACATTTTAACCTTTTCAATATTTTTAACCAAAAATATAAGCTTACCTTCATATTTCATCTTTTCTTCCCTTCTGGCTTTCTTAGTTGTCGTCTGTTGGTTCTTAAAAACTTCCCAATCTTCTACCTTCCCATTAATTTTTCTATACCATACACCCTCTGTTTTGCTTTTATGCTGTTTTTGATTTCTCTTCTCAGCCAGGGTTGTCTCATCCTCACTTTACAATACTTCTTCATCTTTGGGATGTATCTTTCCTGCGCTTTCTGAATTCCCCCAGAAACTCCAGCCATCCCTGGTAGTGTCCCCTTACAAAACTTCGGCCAACTCCTCTCTCAAGCCTCTGTAATCCCCTTTACTCCACTGTAATACTGACACATTTGATTTTATATTCTCCTTCTCAAACTGCAGGGTGAACTCTCATATTATGATCACTCTCTCCTATGGGTTCTTTTCCCTTAAGCTTCCTGATCAAATCTGGGTCATTACGTAGCACCTGATCCAGAATTGCCATTCCCCTAGTGGGCTCAACCACAAACTGCTCTAAAAAGCCATCTTGTGGCATTCTACAAACTCCCCCTCAAATCTAGCCCCTACCAGATTTTCCCAATCCGCTTGCATATTGAAATCCCCCATGATAACCGCAACATTGCACTTTTAACGTGCCTTTTCTATTTTCCGTTGTAATTTGAAGCCCACAAATCAACACTTTCATTGCTTGGAAACCATGACTTCAGAAGAAAAACAATGACCTGACATTGAACTGTTCTGCATTTTAAGTCTTCATAATTCATTGTAGTTCAAGTTCAGGTTTAATTGTCACTCAGCCATACATGAATACAGCCAAACGAAACAGTGTTCCTCCAGGTCCAAGGTGCAAAACACAGTACCAACATTCATACACAGCACAGGGCACACATAGCACATACAAGATGGCAGTAAAATGCAGTCACACAAAAAATGTCCCTGAGTCCATGAATATTGCAGCAGTCTGCAGTTGAACACAATACAGCTTGTCTTCTGCCAAGTGAACACTGGGGGGCAGCACCAATGCCTCTCTCCTGGATGTCTGCAAACAGGCGACACCCTGGCCTGAGGCCTAGTCCCTCGCTATGACCAAGGCCACGCAGCTCCCTGCTGCCTGCACAGCTGGGTTGGGCATTTTTTTAAATATGAAGTAGAAACATAGAAAACCTACAGCATAATACAGGCCCTTTGGCCCACAAAGCTGTGCCGAACATGTCCTTACCTTAGAACTACCTAGGATTTACCCATAGCCCTCTATTTTTCTAAGCTCCATGTAGCCATCCAGGAGTCTCTTAAAAGACTGTATCGTTTCCGCCTCCACCACCGCCGGCAGCCCATTCCACGCACTCACCACACTCTGCATAAAAAACTTACCCCTGACATCTCCTCTGTACCTGCTTCCAAGCTCCTTAAAACTGTGCCCTCTCATGTTAGCCATTTCAGCCCTGGGAAAAAGCCTCTGACTATCCACACGATCAATGCCTTTCATCATCTTATTCACCACTATCAGGCCACCTCTCATCCTCCGCCGCTCCAAGGAGAAAAGGCTGAGTTCACTCAACCTATTCTCATAAGACATGCTCCCCAATCCTTGTAAATCTCCTCTGCACCCTTTCTATGGTCTCCACATCCGTCCTGTAATGAGGCAACCAGAACTAAGCACAGTACTCCAAGTGTGGTCCTGACCAGGCTCTTAAACTCAATCTGATTGATGAAAGCCAGTGCACCTTCTTAACCACAGAGTCAACCTGCGTAGCAGCTTTGAGTGTCCTAAGGACTCGGACCCCAAGATCCTTCTGATCCTCCACACTGCCAAGAGTCTTACCATTAATGCCATCATAAAATGAACCACCTCACGCTTATCTGGGTTGAACTCCATCTGCCACTTCTCAGTATTTTGGGCATCATGGCAGTGTAGTGCATTGCTTCCAACACCAGCCGCAGTCTGTACGTTCCCCCATGACCTCCAGGTGTCCCGTTTTCCAAAGAATGTTAGTAGGTCACATTGGTGTAATTAGGCAATGCGGCTCGTTGGGCTGCAAGGGCCTGTGTTTCTAAATTGAAAATTAAAATTAAAACAAAATGTATGAGAGGTGCCCGTCCTTTGGTGAAGTTTGGATCTGAAGGCTGCTTGCCCCTGTTGCAATGCTTTGGCAGTGAAAGTTTGTTCCCGGTCTCTCGTCCAACCAGTTGAACGAGCTCTTGTGGCAAAACTTTCAGTGAGAAATCACTGCCAGCCCTGCCTGCAGTAGGTATGTACAGGGACCTCGCCACACCTACACCACCTACACCGCCAGGTATGTTAAACTGTTGTTTCACTCATTTCATTTTTATTATTCTATTATTGATTTATTGAGCTTGCCCACAAGAAAATGAATCTCAGGATTGTCGATGTACTTTGATAATAAATTCACTTTGAACTTTCATTAAGAGCAGGGTTGAGGGTTCAATTCCCACTGCATTCTCCTCGAAACACTGGATTCCCCAGTTTCCCAGGAAAATTATTACACTGCTGCCACCGCGCTGCTTTGATTTGACACTAAACTGATATATATTGATTTTTTTCTGTGACAAGACTTGGACTCTTAAGAAGTCTTGGATCTCACTTGAAGCACAGCATGGTGCCCCCCCCCCCTCACCGCCCGGCCCGCAGCACCGCTCACTGCCCCTCCCACAGAACTCTTCACCAGCACCGCCACAGCCTCTCCGCTAGGGAACAGATCCGTGAACGCTCCCTGTCTTTGAACCACAGCCAAAGGAAACAGTGTTCCTCCAGGGCCTGGGTGCGAAAACCATTACCAACACAGCACTCGTCACAGGCAAGAAAAGAATAATAATAAAGACTGTCAAATCGTCTCAATGGGCTGAAGAGAAGAACGTTCCTCCTTTCCTGCCTCACGCCAATCTGCACACCCCCTTCTCCCTTAAACCCAACCCCACTGATGGGGATCAAGTCCCCATCAGGACCCTATGGCTAGTTTGCAAACCACTAAGCGGAGTCACACCTCCAAATCCACCTATCCAGGTCATCGTAACCAGAGGAGGAGGGCGACGAGAGTGTTGGAAACCATCAAGGAGTGTCACACTGCTGTGGCTCTTTTCCTCAGGGATTCTGGGATGTTCCCACCACCCCCATCTTCACCACATTCTACAGATTCAGGATTGAGAGCATCCTGAGCCGCCTGGCTCGGAAATTGCACCATCTCGGATCGCAAGACCCTGCAGCTGATGCACCACAAGCTGCATCTGTAAAGCAAACAGCATTATGAAGGACCGACCCCCCCCTGCCGCCCCCAGGCTCTTCTCCCTCCTGCCATCTGGCAAAATGCACTGGGCTCTCACTGCCAGACTATTCCCCCAAGCCACAAGACTCCTCAATACCCAGAGCCTGCACTGACACCAACCTACTGTCCTCTACTGTACCTATTGTCTTGTTTATTATTTATTGTAAACAATAAGGAGCTGGTGGTAGACCCGAGGGGAGCTAAGGTACCGGTGACCCCTGTTTCCATCCAGGGGGTTAGTGGGGACATGGTGGAGGATTACAAATACCTGGGGATACGAATTGACAATAAACTGGACTGGTCAAAGAACACTGAGGCTGTCTACAAGAAGGGTCAGAGCCGTCTCTATTTCCCGAGGAGACTGAGGTCCTTTAACATCTGTCGGACGATGCTGAGGATGTTCTACGAGTCTGTGGTGGCCAGTGCTATCATGTTTGCTGTTGTGTGCTGGGGCAGCAGGCTGAAGGTAGCAGACACCAACAGAATCAACAAACTCATTCGTAAGGCCAGTGATGTTGTGGGGCTGGAACTGGACTCTCTCACGGTGGTGTCTGAAAAGAGGATGCTGTCTAAGTTGCATGCCATCTTGGACAATGTTTCCCATCCACTACATAATGTACTGGTTGGGCACAGGAGTACATTCAGCCAGAGACTCATTCCACCGAGATGCAACACAGAGCGTCATAGGAAGTCATTCCTGCCTGTGGCCATCAAACTTTACAACTCCTCCCTTGGAGGGTCAGACACCCTGAGCCAGTAGGCTGGTCCTGGATTTATTTCATAATTTCCTGGCGTAATTTACATATTACTATTTAACTATTTATGATTCTATTACTATTTATTATTTATGGAGCAACTGTAACAAAAACCAATTTCCCCCGGGATTAATAAAGTATGACTATGACTATGTAATGCCTGCACTGTTTTGTACACTTTACGCAGTCCTGGTCTAGTGTAGTTCTTGTATTGTTTCATGTAGCACCATGGACCTGAAAAAGTTGTCTCATTTTTACTGTGTACTGTACCAGCAGTTATTGTCGAAATGACAATAACGATTGACTTGACTTGGGATACAAGGAGTACAAGTGTTCGGGTCAGTTCCCTCATTACAGGAAGAATGTGGAGATTTACCAGGACGCTACATGAATTAGGAAGCATCTCTAATGAGGATAGATTGAGTGAGCTGGGTTTTTCCTCTTTTAGAGGATGAGAGATGCTCCTTGACAAAGGGGAACAAGATGATAAAAGGAATAGACTGAGTGGGCGAGACTTTTTCCCAGGATGGAGACGGCTAATACAAGGCTAATTTTAAGGTGATTAGAGGAAAGTATGGGGAAGGGTGTCAGGCAGGTTTTTTTTTACACAGAGGGTGGTGGGTATATGGAACGTGCTGCCAGAGGCATTTAAGAAACTCGAAGATAGGCACATGGATGTCAGAAAAACGGAGGGCGACGTGGGAAGGACAGGTACGATTGATCTTGGTATAGTTTAAAAGGTCAGCACAGCATTGTGGGCCAAATGGCCTGTACTCTTGGGGACAGTGCTTTGAGGGGTCTGGCTTCGATGGGCGTCTTGGCTAGCATGGGCCAGGTGGGCTGAATGGCCTGACTCTGACTCTGGGGGAGGGGGGGTGAGTCTCTGGACAATGTGGGGTGGGGGAAGTCTGTGTCTGTGGATGTCCCCATGGGTAAGGGGCTCTGATCCGTGCACAAACATCACTCTGTCTCTCCGCTGCAGGTACAGCCCGGAATGTCTGCCGTTCTGCCACTGGTCCGGATCAATCCAGAGCACCAAATGGATAATCTCAAGGATGAGGCCTCAGACTCCGAGGGGACGGGGAGCGCCATGCCTCCGGAGGAAGCCAGCAGCCCCCTGCACAGCTCCGAAACCCTTGAATACCCAGGTGACAAGCAGTGCCCCAGCTGCCTGGAGGTTGTCCCGTCGGCCGAGGAGGTGCCAGATGGGGAGGAACCGGGCGAGGCCCCTCCCCTGCTGGAGGAGAGGTCGGAGACCCCACCCCCGCATCTCTGCGATCCCAGTGTCCACATACGGGTAGTCCCCGGAGGCTCACTGCTGAGCGAGCAGGAGCTGACGCAGAGGAGCAGTGAGGAGGAGGAGGAGGAGAAAGTGTGTGTCTTGGCCAACGGAGGCAGGGCCTTGGAAGGGGGCAGCAATCCGGAGCACCGGCCCTTCCTGGCGTTCCGGAGCCGCAGCCGGGCTGCGATGGACAGGGAGCAGCCGGACGAGGAGGCGGCCTGGGAGGCCGAGGGGGACGGGGTGGACAGGGGCTGCTGCGGCTGCTGCAGCCGCTCCAGCCTGAAGGGCACGGCAGCCCTGGCGGGGTCCCTGCTCGTCTACCCCTGCTTCCTGTACGGCGCCTATGTCTTCCTGCCCTTCGACGTGCCCCTGATGCCCGACCTCGGCGCCCGCCTCATCTACACCCTCCGCTGCAGCATCTTCGCCACTGTCCCCATCCTGATGGGTAAGGGCAAGGCACTTCGGCCCGTCTTATCCATGCTGGGCAGCTGGTGGCCGAGCCGGGTCGGACAGCATGGGTGGGGTGGAGTGGCGTGTGGGTATGAGTGAAGAACCGACGGCTTGGGGTACAAGGTTAGAGGTGGGGTCAATGCAGATGGGGGTGACTGGGGTAGTGGAACTGAAGTAAGAGCATCAAATTACAGGGAGAAGGCAGGAGAATGGGGTTGAGAGGGAAAATAAATCAGCCATGACGAATTGGAGGAGCGGACTTGATGGGCCAAATGTCTCCTATGTCTCCTATGTCTTATGGGTCAGAGAGTGTTTCACAGAGAGGGGCAGAGATGTTTGGGGGGGTCGGGGAGGAGGGAATTGGGAATGCAGGCTGATGATGTGGCCTTCAATGGTTGAGCGACAGCCCTCAAGGATTGCAGAGAGGTGGCACTGGAGAAGGAAAACTGTGACAGGGTGGGGTGTCGTGGCCCGAGGGACGTTGATGGGGAGAACGCTGAGCCTTGTCCAGGAGAAAACAGCTGAAACTCCCCCCACTCCCACCAGACTGACAGCCCACCCAGAAACCCTGCCACTGGTTCTGTTCACTACCTGGGCTCCTTCAAACTGCACTCTTTACCTGCCCAGGTAGCCCCTCTGAACCCCCGCACCCCATGTGACTCCCACACCGCCCGATGGGCAACACTTCCCCCCTCCTCCCCTCAGCCTGGAAGGTGTGGGCGGTGTCGTGACTTGTCGCAGTGAGGACCTAAAGCGGAATCCCGCCGACAGGTTACGGGCGATGCCCCAACAGTGCAGTCCGAAGGGCAGTTATTGACCATGTCGCTGACAGAGCAGCTCCTCTCGTCTCCGAGGGCAGCTCTGGGAGAGGTGACTGTCACCATGGATCCAAAAAAAATCCACATCCCAATAATGCGGCATGCTGTCGGTCCTGACTCCCGCACAGCGCCGAGCTCCCTCGCCACCTCCCGCACAGCGCCGAGCTCCCTCGCCACCTCCCGCACGGCGCCGAGCTCCCTCGCCACCTCCCGCACGGCGCCGAGCTCCCTCGCCACCTCCCGCACGGCGCCGAGCTCCCTCGCCACTCCCACACGGCGCCGAGCTCCCTCGCCACCTCCACACAGCGCCGAGCTCCCTCAACATCTCCCCCACCCCCACTGTTTCCTCATTGTCCCCGTTCCCCCAGCTTACAGAGTGAAGAGCCCCTTCTCCGCCCCTTCACACAATGCCAAACTCCCTCACTGCCCCTCCACGGCACGGCTCCCTCAACACCCCCCTTCCTCATACCACACCTCCCACAACATGACCGTCCCTCATTGCCCCGCCCACAGTACGACTGTCTTTCCTCTCTCCGCCAGGTTGGTGTAGGTTGTATCCCCGGGTTTGTCTCTGGGGCTGGCTCACGACGAACGGTCCTACGGCCTCCACCAGCTGACCCTTGTCCCTCCCCCCCTGCCTGCCCCCCACAGGAATTATCGTGTACGGGCTGGCGCGCCTCTGCTCCTCCTCGATTGACCCGTTCGATAAGCAGAAGGAGGAGGTCGAGATCCACCTGCGCTTCTTCACGGACTCGGTCCATCTCTTCCTGCTGTTCCTCGTGAACCTGCTGGTGCTCTCCACCTACCTCCCGCACGAGGTGCTCAAACTGCTGCCTCTCCTCACGGCCTTCTTCGCCCTGGCCAGGTGAGTCTTCCCCCGCCTCCCCACTCGACTCTCTCCGCCCCGTCCCTCTGAGCGGATGGTGAAGAGAGATTTCCCAGACAAGACCCAGGACACCAACAGACAAGCTCAAATTCACGGTCTGTTTATTATCATTCAACCATCTGTACGCATGCATACTGCCAAACAGAACAATGTTCCTCCAGTACAAGGTGCACAACACAGTACACGTAACTCACACACATAACACACAAAATTATATTACCAGAAATACATGAACAAATAATAAGGTGCGTAGACAACAGAAGTTAAAAAGTAAACAGTAGAATACTACTGGCACTTCACACGTGATGTGACAGGGAGTTCAACAGTCTCACAGCCTGTTTCCCATCCTGACAGTCCTTGTCCTAATGCCACAGTACCTCCTGCCTGATGGTAGGGGGTCAGAGAGGTTGTTGGTCAGATGGGAGGGATCATTGACAACACTAAGAGTCTTGCACACCAGTTAACTCCCTTTGTATCAATGAACTCAAAGTCTAAGTATCTACGTACAGCCCTTCAATCCTACCCTTTAAGTACTCGAACACTCCCTAGCGGGAAGCTCTCTGCCTTGAAAACCCTGGTAAACAGACCGTAGACACCCCAACCACAGACCCCATCCAGACACCCAAATAGGAGCAGAATGAATGGTAGAAATGACCATCAGAGACTTGTGCTGTACTTGTGTTTGACCCCAGGAGCATGTGATGGGACGGTGTGGAGGGAGCTTCACTCTGTGTCTGACCCCAGGAGCGTGTGATGGGACAGTGTAGAGGGAGCTTCACTCTGTGTCTGACCCCAGGAGTGTGTGATGGGACAGTGTAGTGGGAGCTTCACTCTGTGTCTGACCCTGGGAGTGTGTGATGGGACGGTGTGGAGGGAGTTTCACTCTGTGTCTGACCCCAGGAGTGTGGGTGATGGGATGGTGTAGAGGGAGCTTCACTCTGTGTCTGACCCCAGGAGTGTGGGTGATGGGATGGTGTAGAGGGAGCTTCACTCTGTGTCTGACCCCAGGAGTGTGGGTGATGGGATGGTGTAGAGGGAGCTTCATTCTGTGTCTGACCCCAGGAGCGTGTGATGGGACGGTGTGGAGGGAGTTTCACTCTGTGTCTGACCCCAGGAGTGTGGGTGATGGGATGGTGTAGAGGGAACTTCATTCTGTCCCCAACCTCAGGAAGGTGTGTTTGGACAGTGTAGAGGGAGCTTCACTCTGTGTCTGACCCTGGGAGTGTGTGATGGGACGGTGTGGAGGGAGTTTCACTCTGTGTCTGACCCCAGGAGTGTGTGATGGGACAGTGTAGAGGGAGCTTCACTCTGTGTCTGACCTCAGGAGGGTGTGTTGGGATGGTGTAGAGGGAGCTGCACTCTGTTCCTGACCCTGGGAGTGTGTGATCGGACAGTGTGGAGGGAGCTTCACTCTGTCCCTAACCCTGGGAGTGTGTGATGGGATGGTGTAGAGGGAGCTTCACTCTGTGCCTGACCCTGGGAATGTGCAATAGGATTATGTAGCGGGAGCTTCACTCTCTGTCTGATCCACGCTGACTTATCTCAATGTGTGTATGTAACTCCCTCCCCTTCCACCCTCTCCCCAGGCTGATTTACTGGCTAACCTTCGCCATCAGCAGCACCTTCAGGGGTTTTGGCTACGGCCTCACCTTCTTCCCCATCCTGGGCCTACTCATCTGCAATCTGTGCTACATGTTCGTGCTGTCCCCCGATCAGATGTTCTCGACCTCCCTCAGCCAGGAGGAACAGAGTCAGGCCCCGCGCCAGAGGTTCTGGGGGTGAACGGTATTTGGAAAGTGGACGTTAACCTGTCTTCTTGAGTTTCTTTGTTGGTCAGCGTCCTGGCCGTCTTCAGAATCTGGTTTAATATCACCGGCATATGTCATGAAATTTGTTATTTTGCAGCAGCAGTACAATGCGATACATAATTAAAAATATTGCAATAAGACACACACACGCACACACATATATGAATTATTATGTAGTACAAAAAGAAAAAATTGTGAGGTTGTGTACATGGGTTGGTTGTCTCTTCAGTAATCTGATGTTGGAGGGGGAAGAAGTTGTTCCTGAATCACTGAGAGTGTGCCTTCAGCCTCCTGTACCTCCTCCTTGATGGCAGCAATGAGAAGAGGGCATGTCCTGGGTGATGGGGATCCTTAATGATGGAGGCCACACTTTTGAGGCTCTTGAAGGTGTTCTAGATGCTGGGGAGGCTGGTGTCTATGATGGAGCCGGCAGAGTTTATAACTTTCTGCAACTTTTTCGGATCCTGTGCAGTGCCCCTCGCCCCATATGAGATGGTAATGCAACCATTTAGAATGGTCTCTGTGGTACCTCTGTATAAATTTGTGAGCCTTTGTTTCATATTAATAAATAGCCACGAATAGCAAAGCAGTCGATGGGCCGAATAGCTTAAATCTGCTCCTATGTCTTATATTCTTATAGTGTCACATCTATACATTCTTGGCTGCAACAGAGTGGCTACTGGCGACTGGGCAAACTCTGAATAAACTAAACATTCTGGGAGGTTCTGTAGTTTCTGATGTATCCCGGTTAACTGTTACCACCTGAGGCTGCAGGGAAAAGTTGGCCTGCAGTTTCGAAACGCCTGGCCTGTCCCTTTCATGGATGTCCGGAAGCAGCTCGTAGTTTCAAGAAATTGTGGGAAATGGTTGACTCAGGAAGATCCCACAGGTGCAGAGGGAGCCGTGGCTGGGCTCTTGGCCAGTGGTGAGTGAGGCCAAGCGAGTTTTATGTGCTGTTCTGGTCACCTACATGCAGGAAAGCACTGGAGTTGAGATGTCCTGTTGAAGTTGTATAAGATGTTGGTGAGGCCAAATTTGGAATATTGTGTGCAATTCGGGTCACCTACCTGCAGGAAAGGTTAAAACAAAACAGAAAGAGGTTGGAGAAAATTTACAGGGATGTTGCCAGTGCTCGAGGACCTGCGTTATAAGGAAAGGTTGAATAGGTTTGGACTTTATTCTCTGGAGCAGAGGAGAATGAGGGGAGTTTTCATAGAGATATACGAAATTATGACGTGTATAGAATGGGAAATGCAAGCAAGCTTTTTCTACTGAGGCTGGATGAGACTAGAAGCAGAGGTCATAGATTTAGGATGAAAGGTGAAATATTTAAGGGGAACCTGAGGGGGATCTTCTTCGGAGAGTGGTGTGAGTGTAGAATGAGCCACCAGCGCAAGTGGGTTTGATTGCAACATTTAAGAGAAGTTTGGCTAAGTACGTGGATGGGAGGGATATGGAGGGCTGTGGTCCAGGTGGGGGCTGACCGGACTAGGCAGAACAACAATTTGGCATGGACTTGATAGGCCATAGGACCTGTGTCTGTTCTGCAGTACTCTACACTGAGGCCACAGAAACCTGGAGCTGCTGGAGGAACTGAGCAGCAACCAGGGTGGTGGTGGGGAAATGACAGTCGACATTTTATAGACTCACATATCTGAGATAAAGGCCCTTCAGCCCATCTAGTCCAGACAGACCTAATACAGGCAAGTCCCATTTTCTCATATTTGACCCATATCCCTCAAAACCCTTCCAGTCCATGTACTGTGGTTAGTTAGTGCTGTTACAGCTCAGGGGATCATATTTCAGAGTTTGTAAATCCTACCCATACAATGCATGAGTTTCCTCCCAGTGCTAAAGTTTTTTTCCCCAAAGTCCAAAGACGTACTGGTCCATAACTTAATTGTCCATTGCAATTGACCCGTTACAGAGAAAAGTTGAACAAGTTGGATCTTTATTCCTTGGAGCGTAGAAGGGGGGACTTGATAGAGGTATTTAAAATTATGAGGGGGATAGATAGAGTTGACGTGGATAGGCTTTTTCCATTGAGAGTAGGGGAGATTCAAACAAGAGGACATGAGTTGAGAGTTAAGGGGCAAAAGTTTGGGGGTAACACGAGGGAGAACTTCTTTACTCAGAGAGTGGCAGCTGTGTGGAACGAGCTTACAGTAGAAGTGGTAGAGGCAGGTTCGATTTTGTCATTTAAAAAAGAATTGGTTAGGTATGTGGACAGGAAAGGAATGAAGGGTTAAGGGCTGAGTGCAGGTCGGTGGGACTAGGTGAGAGTAAGAGTTCGGCACGGACTAGAAGGGCCGAGATGGCCTGTTTCCGTGCTGTAATTGTTATATGGTTATATTAAGCTAGGGTTAAATCGTGGGTTGCTGGGCAGCGTGGCTCGAGGGACCGAAAGGGTCTTTTCTGCATTGTATCTCTAAATAAAATAAAAATGGTGTCAAGGTACGTACTTCAGGCACTCCCTTTGGCTCTAGTGGACGTGTTTACCAACACAGTGCTTTGATCTCTCCGTCTCTTTATTGGGATTGGTGTATCGTGGTCACGTGTACCAGGATACAATGAAAAGTTTATCTTGCACACTCTTCATGCAGGTCAGATCACCACACAGCTCGTTGAGGCCGAACAAGGGAAAACAAGAGTGGAATGCAGAATGTTGTAGAAATTGGGAGTGTCGTCGAACAGAGGGACTTGGAGCACAATTCTCAGGTTCACTGGCGGAGGAGGGGTCACAGGTAGCTAGGGTGGTGAAGGTGGCTTTTGGCACGCTGGCCTTTATTGGTCCGGACGCTGAAGTTGCACAGACATTGGTGAGGCCACACTTGGTATGAACTCCATGTCCAATTTAGGACACACTTGCAATATTGTGCTCAGCTGTTACAAAGGTAGCTCCGCCACAGACGGTCCCAAACACCGGCTGTGAAAGGAGGAGAGTTGGACATGGGGCTCGTAACCCCATCCCGTAAAAACCCAGAGCTACAGAAACATCAGGTCAGAAGACCTCGATCTTGGAAGATTAGCTGCACCTGGAGACAACTTTACTTAGAGATATAGCACAGAATAGGCCCTTCCGGCCCTTTGGGCTGTGCTGCCCAGCAACCCACTGATTTAACCCTAACCTAATCACAGGAACACCTACAATTAACCCCCTAACCCGGTACGTCTTTGGACTGCAGGTGCAAACTAGAGCACAAAAGCCATTCACTGGAAGGGCACCCAACCTCCTTACAGATTACTTTGGAATTTAACCCCAATACCCTCAGCTGCAAGAGCATCGTGCTAACTTGAAAGACTGTCCCAGGATGGAGAACTCTGGTGAGCTACTGTCGGTGGCCTATGCCCCAGTAGAGGTGACGGGCTTAAGAAGAAGAAGAATTGGAAAGATGTTATCAAACTAGAAAAAGTGTTGAAAAGAGTTACAAGGATGTTACCAGGCCCTGAGGAATAGGAGAGCTTGGACAGTCTGGGACTTCACTCTTTGGAGCGTAGGATTCTGAGAGATGATTACACAGAGGTGTATACAATCACGAGGAGCATAGTGAAGGTAGTCAGGGTCACCCAGGATTGGGGAATCAAGAACCAGAGGGGCGATGTTTAAGGTGAGAGGGAAGGAATTTGAGGGGCAACCTTTTACACGGAGGGTGGTCAGAATGAGCTGCCGGAGGAAGTGGTTGAGGCAGCTTCAATAACATTGAAAAGATACTACAGCAGGTACAGGGATAGGGAAGGTTTAGTGCAAATGCGTACAAAGGGGACAGGATAGGATGGAAACAAAACACACAAGGTTCTGGAGGAACTCAGCAGGTCAGGCAGCATCTATAGAAATGAATAAACAGTCGATGTTTTGGGCTGAGACCCTTCATCAGGACTCGTCTTAGCCCGAGACATCAGCTGTTAATTCGTGTCCTTGGACGCTGCCTGACCTGCTGAGTTCCTCCAGCAATTTGTGTGTGTTCCTGTGACTCCAGACGAGATTCTCACAGTGAAACCTCTACAGGTAGAAAAGATTACTGACCTTCAGTGTGAACCAGTTACCTATTTCCTCCCACCAAGAAGAAAACCACCTCCCTGCCAGTCATTTTGAGACTGTGCACGCTCATTAAGCAGATGACCATCATCCGGAAGATGAGGAGGTCAGGCAGGAAGCCGCAACCCCGGTCATACTCCTCCTCCTCACTCCAGCTCTGTGATGAGGTTGAGGGGGCAGGTTGAACCTCGAGGACCGGTGGACCATCGTTAATCTGGCCTCTATCCATGAACCTCTTTTGGCTTCGGTGACCCTTCCAAGAGCCAAAACATAAAGCCCTGACTGCAGCCGAAATAGCTCTCTGGGTCATTGACGCTCCCATGAAAAGGTCCCAAGCAGCAGATGGGTTGAGTACAAACTCTCTCCATAACTCACTCTCCAGAATCCTGGCAGAGTTTTCCTAAATTTCCTCTGCGCCTTCCCGCCACCTCCCCCGCCCCCCCCCCGCGCTTAATTGCACCTTTCCTGTAGCAGGGCGACCAAAACTGAACACAATATTCCCTCTTCTTCTTCTTCTCGAGCCCCTTCGCCTCTGCTGGGCACAGGCCGCTGACAGCACCGCGCCAGTGTTTGTTCTCAGTTCTGGGGCCAGTCTTCCTCGTTTCCTGCAGGGGTAGCCCATCTTCGAAGATCCAGGGATGAGGTCATGGAAGCTTCTGTTGGTGTTTCTATCGCCCCTGGCTTTTAGGGGATGGCGTTGCTAGCCCCCATCCGCGGCTCTCCTCCTTCCGCAGCCGGGCTTCGGACAGTCCATCGACTCACCATCGGCTGATACAACCCCAACAGTTACTCAGTGAAGGCAAGTCGCTCTTCCCCGCGGAAACGCCTCCTGTTGTTTTGCGGAACGGATTTGTGGAACCTTTACCGTCAACCAGAGATCCAAAGAGAAGCCCGGCCCACAGGCACAGCGTTTCCCCCTCAATGTCCCAGCTGCAGCGCGGCGCTCCCTCAGTACCGCTCCTACCGCAGTGCGCTCTTCCTTTCTCGCCACCCCTCCCCACCCCCCCCCCCCCACACACACACACACACACACACACAAAATCATGATCGGGTTTATCATCACCGAGTTATTTATGAAAACAGAGACAGGGCAATAGAGCAAGATAGCGTCCATGGGTCCGTGGCCCCATTCAGAAATATGATGGCGGAGGGGAAGAAGCTGGTCCTCAAACGCTGAGTGTGTGTCTTCTGGCTCCTGTATCTCCTCCCTGATGGTAGCAACGAAAAGGGGGCATGTCCCGGCTGGTGAGGGTCCATTGAAGGGTGCCGCTTTCTTGGCGATGTCCTCAGTCGTGGGGAGGCTATTTCCCGTCTTGGAGCCGGCGGAGTTTATAACGCTCTTGCGATCCCGTGCACGGCCACTCCACACCAGACGGTGATGCCGCCAGTTAAAATGCTCTCCAAGGTACAGCTGTAGAAATCCGCTGCTCTTTGGTGACATCTCCTCACTCCGGGCTCCTAATGAGGTATAGCCGCTGGCATTAATGTATCGCTCCCTCTGTAGTGCCCCTCCCACAGCGCGGCGCTCCTCTTACACGGCGGCGCTCCCTCGGTCTGGATAGAATGGTCCCAGTGTTTGGAGGTGTAACCCAGGACATGGCGCACCGTGAAATTTTGTGTCGGTCGTTTCCTTCGCTGGTGCCTTTAAGGGGAGGCGCGCCGCTGCGTGAATCCGCCCGGGGGAACGGCAGAGGCGGGGAGGGAGGGGATGGAGGAGAGCGTCGCTTCCCAGGGGGAGGAAAGGAGAAAGAGCTGGGCTTCCCGGGCTGGCGACGGGATGGCAGCCACCGAGAGAATGCAGCGGCGCCGCAGACAGTGCGTGTTCCGCCTGGGGTCCCAGCATTGCCCGTTTCGCAAATTGGCCCGCAAAATCCGGAGCAAGAGCGCCTACGGTGAGTGTATGTCGGGGTGAGGGGTGATTGCGGGGTCCCGGAGTACTCAAGCGGGGTGCCGGGAGGCTGTGGGACATCCAGCCTCCCACGTCACGGCAGAGATGTTAGTAACTTCCTCTTCCCACGGAATCTCCGGCGGCGGAGACATCGCACCCGGAGCAGACCTCCCAGCTCACCATGCGCAACACCGCCGGGTCGTTCGACCGGCAGGGTGGGGGGGGGGGGCAGTTGGTTCAGGGGGCGGGTTTAACAAACCGATGCAGCTGCCGAATCGCCGATGATTGCATTCTGGCTGCCGACGCTGGGGCCGGTGCGTATCTCTCCGGGGTAACGACGACTTCCTGCCCCTGCGTGGGAGGGAGATGCAGGCAACCATTTCCCCGGGGGAAGGGGGATCTAAAGTCACAGAAAGATCACACAAGAGGGTCTATTACTTACTGCAGCCCATCACCCCTATTGGGGCAGTGACCGCAGACAGAGTCCACTGTCCGGGGCCAGTCTTTCAACTTCTCTCCAGGTGTAGCCCATCTTCGAAGATCTTTCCTCTCCCAGGAATGAGGTCTCTGGAGCCCACGAGATGGGTTTGCTCACCCCCATGTCCATGTCCTTTCGCAGCCGGGCTTGGGACCGTCCGTGGCGGAGTTAAGAGGTTCTTTGGACGCTGGAAATGTTGGAGGAAATCTGAAGGTCAGGCGTCATTTATGGAGGGGAATAAACAGTCGATGCTTCAGGCCGAGATTCTTCATCAAAACCCGAAACGTCGACTGTTGATGTCCTCCAGCAAAGTCTGTGTGTGTTGCTTACGATGTGGAGGGGCAGGTAGTGTTGAGGAAACAAGTAGGATGCAGAAGGACTTAAGACAGATTAGAAGAATGGGCAAGAAAATGGCAAATGAAATACAATGTTGGAAAATGTATGGCCATGCACTTTGGTAATACGTAGAAATAAATGTGCCGACTATTTTCTGAACGGGGAGAAAATACTGGAATCTGAGATGCAGAGGGATTTGGGAGTCCTTGTGCAGAACACCCTGAAGGTTAACTTGCAGGTTGAGTCGGTGGTGAGGAAGGCAAATGCAATATTAGCATTCATTTCAAGAGGTCTAGAATACAGGATTTAAGGATGTGATGATGAGGATTTATCAGGCACTGATGAGGTCTCACCTTGAGTATTGTGAACAGTTTGGGGCCCCTCATCTGAGAAAAGGTGTGCTGGCAATGGAGAGGGTCCAGAGGAGGTTCACAAGGATGATTCCGGGAATGAAAGGGTTATCATATGAGGAACGTTTGATGGCTCTCAGTCTGTACTCCTGGAATTCAGAAGGATGGGGGGGGGGATCTCATTGAAACCTTTAGAATGTTGAAAGGCCGAGACAGAGGAGATGTGGAAAGGATGTTTCCCATGGTGGGAGAGTCTAGGACAAGAGCGCACAACCTCAGGACAGAGGGGTGCCCTTTCAAAACAGATGTGGAGAAATTTCTTTAGACAAAGGGTGGTGAATCTGTGGAATTTGTTGCCACATGCAGCTGTGGAGGTGAGGTCGCTGGGTGTATTTAAGACAGAGATTGATAGGTTCTTGATTGGACATGGCATCAAAGGTGATGGGGAGAAGGCCGAGAACTGGGTTTGAGGAGGAGATAGAAAAAAGGATCAGCCATGACTGAATGCCGGAGCAGACTCGATGGGCCAGATGGTCTAATTCTGCTCCTGTGTCTTATGGTCTTATGTCCAACATCTACAATCTATCTTGTGTAAAACTTGAGAGCTGGGTTGAAAGGTGCCAGCGGGGAGAGCTTTAAAGGGTCTTGAGGGGTAGGGGTAACTTTTTCACATGGAGGGTAGCAGATCTACTGTATGTGATGCACCAGCAGAGGACGTGGTTTAGCCAGCTACCACATTTAAGAGACACTTGGACAGGTACAGGGATAGGGAAGGCTTGGATAGAATTGGGACTAACACAGGCAAATGGTGGTACTGGGTCAGACAGTGGTGTTTAAGAAGCTGTTAAACGCACAGGTAATGGATATGGAGATATGGCTTGGCAGAGGTACAATAGATGATAAAAGCCATAGAGTGGACAGCCCCAGATGTTTTCCCCAGGGCGGAAATGGCTAATACGGAGGGGGGAGGGTAATTTTAAAGGGATTGGAGGAAAGGATGGGGGGGTGTCAGAGGGAGGTTTTTTAACACAGAGAATGGTGAGTGCGTGGAACGTGCTGCCAGGGGTGGTGGTAGTGACAGAATCATTACGGACATTTAAGAGACTCTTAGACAGGAACATGGATGATAGACAAGCAGGTTAGATCGATACTGGAGTAGGTTTGAATGTTGGCGCAACTTTGTGGGCCGAAGGGCCTGTATTGAGCTGTAATTTTCCATGTACTGGCAGAAGCGATTAGTTTAACTTGGCACCGTGATGAGCACAGACATAATGGGCCGAAGGGCCTGTTCCTGTTCTATCCTCCAGCCTGTGAACTGTCTCCTGTTAGATAAGCCAATCACCCCTGCTGGGCATAGGCTGGCAACGGTCCCAAGCCCGGCTGCAACAGGGGGGAGGGTTGGATATGGAACTAGCAACCCCATCCCATAAAAACCCAGAGTTACAGAAACGCCAACGGAAATCTCCTGAAGGCCAGTGCCTTATTTTAGGACCACGCCACCCGGTCGGCACGCCTTCCATTTCCCGCCCGGTGGGGGTGAATTAAAATCTCAGCTGGCCTGTCCCTGTAAATCCCCAAACTAGTGAGAGGCCTCCATTGGTCAGGGTCAACCATGGATACTGCATCCTAGTTGTCTGTGTAGTTGACACACAAGCCAGGGCAGTATGATATGGAGAGCAAGCTGTTGCCCAGGCAGCGGGCTCCCCCTCTCCACGCAGGCGATGAAGCCAGTGGAATGACAGAGACCGATACGGTTTAGCACCAACAGCATCGCAGAAGTTGAACTCAACATGGGGCTGACTGCCTTGGAGACTCCAGCTCTGGATTTTCCCTCTGGGTTTACTCCTGAAGCCTTCCGCATGAGTGGGGATAGTTCAAAGGCAGTGGAGGTTTAAGATCAGACTTTTCCTTTCCTAGTTGAGCTGCCAACCACAGCTGATGAGCCTATCTGCCTGGAGCAACTGGTTTTAAGGTGCCAGTAACCCACCTTTGCCCCTTCTGTCGGTAGAAATGGTTCCACTGGGCTTTGTAGATAAGCCACACGTGAAGGCCAGGAGCTGGACAACTGTCAGAGGCTATTTGAGTTGTACACCATTGGGAGCATTTAATAGGTGGTGGGAGCATATCCCTACTGTATACCTCATCCCAACCCCCTCCCCTCGGCTGTGACAGCCTTAAGGAACCAAACAAGCATAGGATTATAGAATGAATGGTCGGGCACGAGGGAGTGTACTTGAACAGAGAGACCTACGAGGTTGAAAGTGCCATCGCAGGTAAACAGGGCAGTGGAAAAGGCATTTGGCACGCTGACCTTCATTAGTCAGTGCACTCAGTGAAGGATGTTGCATCTGGTATGAAGGGGCCAATGCACAGGATCGGGAAAAGGTGTAGAAAGTTTTAAACTCAGCCAACTCTGACATGGGCACTAGCCTCCCAGTATCGAGGACAACCTCAAAATGCGATGCCTCAGAAAGGTGGCATCCATCATTAAGGACCCGCGTCACCCAGGGTATACCCTCTTCTCATTGCTACCATCAGGGAACAGCTGTCTCCCCTCTGCTGTCCGATTTCTGAATGGACAACAAACCCGTGAACACTACCTCGCTATTTTGTGCTGTCTTTTTGCACCACTTATTTAATTTAATTTTATATATACTTGTAATTTGTCTTTTTAAATTACTGTGTATTGCTTTGTACTGTACTGCTGCAAAACAACAAATTTCATGACATATGCTGGTGATATTAAACCTGATTCTGATTCTTAGTTAGATGAAATAGTTTAAAATTATGAAAGGTGTAGATAAGATGAAAGACTTTCTCCCAGCGTAGGGAAATCCAAAACCCACAGGCAAAGAGACCCTAGGGACAACTTTTCCCATGGAGAGGGTGGTGAGTAGATGGAGCAAGCTGCCAGGGGAAGTGGTGAAACAGGTACAATAACATCATGTAAAAGCACTTGGACAAGAACAGTGAGGGGCAGGACACGGAGGGATAGGAGCAGAATGCAGGAAATTGGGACTAGCTGGGTCAGCATGGACTGGATGGGCCAAAGGGCCTGTATCTGTGTTGTACTCTGACCCTCCGACAGAAGAAACACTTCAGCGTGAACACAAGGGATTCTGCAGAGCAACGCACACAAAACGCTAGAGCTCAGCGGGTCAGGCAGCATCTATGGAGAGGAGTAAATAGTCACTGTTCATCAGGTCTAGAAGGTAAGGGGGAAGTCACCAGAATAAGAAGATGGGGGGAGGGGAAGGAGGACAAGTTAGATGGTGTTAGATGAGACCAGGAGTGTGGGGGAGGGAGAGGGAGAGGGGGGATGAAGTAAGAAGCTGGGAGGTGATAATTGGAAAAGGCAAAGTGCTGGAAAAGAAGGAATCTCATAGGAGAGGAGAGTGGACCATCTGGTGCGTAAATTGATGGAAAGTATTCTTAGAGATGGTATATATAATTTTCTGGATAGACAGGGTCTGATTAGGAACATCAACACGGATTTGTGCGTGGAAGGTCATGTTTGACAAATCTTATTGAGTTTTTTGATGAGGTTATTAAGAAAGTTGAGGAGGGTAAAACGATGGATGTTGTCTATATGGACTTCAGTAAGGCCCTTGACGAGGTTCCACACAGAAGGTTAGTTAGGAAGATTCAATCATTAGGCATTAATATGGAGGTAGTAAAATGGATTCAGCAGTGGCTAGATGGGAGACACCAGAGAGTAGTGGTGGATAACTTTGTGTCAGATTGGAGGACAGTGTGTAGCGGTGTGCCTCAGGGATCTGTACTGGGTCCAATGTTGTTTGTGATATATATTAATGATCTAGATGATAGGGTGGTAAATTGGATTAGTAAGTATGCAGATGATACTAAGATAGGTGGCATTGTGGATGATGAGGTAGGTTTTCAAAACTTGCGGAGAGATTTAGGACAGTTAGAAGAGTGGGCTGAAAGATGGCAGATGGAGTTTAATGCTGATAAATGTGAGGTGCTACATTTTGGTAGGACTAATCAAAATAGGACATACATGGTAAATGGTAGGGCATTGATGAATGCTTTAGAACAGAGGGATCTAGGAATAATGGTACATAGTTCCCTGAAGATGGAATCTCATGTGGATAGGGTGGTGAAGAAAGCTTTTGGTTTGCTGGCCTTTATTAATCAGAGCATTGAGTATAGGAGTTGGGATGTAATGTTGAATTTGTATAAGGCATTGGTAAGGCCAAATCTGGAGTATTGTGTACTGTTCTGGTCACTGAATTATAGGAAAGATGTCAATAAAATTGAAAGAGTACAGAGGAGGTTTACTAAAATGTTGTCTGGGTTTCATCTCCTAAGTTACAGAGAAAGGTTGAACAAGTTGGGTCATTATTCTTTGGAGCGTAGAAGGTTGAGAGGGGACTTGATAGAGGTGTTTAAAATTATGAAGGGGATTGATAGAGTTGACGTGGTTAGACTTTTTCTATTGAGAGTGGGGAAGATTCAAACAAGAGGACATGAATTGAGAGTTAAAGGACAAAAGTTTAGGGTAACATGAGAGAGTTACTCTTTACTCAGAGAGTGGTAGCTGTGTGGAATGAGCTTTTCCAACAGAAGTGGTTGAGGCGGGTTCGATGTTGTCGTTTAAAGTTAAATTGGACAGATATATGGACAGGAAAGGAATGGAGGGTTACGGGCTGAGTGCAGGTCGGTGGGAATAGGATAGGGTAAGAGTTCAGCACGGACTAGAAGGGCTGAGATGGGCTGTTTCTGTGCTGTAATTGTTATGTGGTTATATGTGAGAAAGGGAAGGAGGAGGGGCATCCGGAAGAGGTGATAGGCCAGAGTGGGGATTAGGAGAAGAGAGGAGGGAGAGGGAAAATTGGATTTTAAAAATGAGCTGGAGGAGAAATCAATACTCATGCCATCAGGTTGGAGGCTTCCTAGATGGAATATGAGATGTTGCTCCTCCACCCTCATCGTGGCTGAAGAGGATGCCATGACTGACATGTCAGTATGGGAATGCGGATAGAAATTTAAGTGGTTGCCCACTGGGAATTTCCACTTTTCTTGCGGATGGAGCAAAGGTGCTGAACACCTCGGTGTGATAATACACATCCTGATATTTAGTTCCTTCCGTCACACCTTGTCCGGTCGAGAGCCAGGAGTCACAGCTCGGGATGTGGGATAGACCTTCGCCATTGGGATGAGGACAAGGAGTCCGCTCAGCGGGTGGTGAATCTGTATGATCCCTTCCCGCAGGAGGCGGAGGGGGCAAGTCGCTTTGGTGTAGAAGGAGGAGAGGTACCTGGGCATTGAGGAGAGCCAGGTTAGTAGCTGAAATTGGATTGAATGGTGCAACAAGGTCAAGTGGTCATATGGCCTAGCCCTACCTCTGTTTAATCATCCCTGGCCCTGTAAACCCCTCCACCGCTCCCTGTGACACCCACCCCACCCTCCCTCCACACTTCACTTCCCCATGATCTCCTCACCCTGCACCCTTCACAGCCACTTTCAACAAGCCGTGTTCTCTCCTGGGTCCCTCTGTTCCATTACGCTCCCTATGGCCCTTCCATTCCCAGTAGAAGTTGCCATAACAACAACCTCTCACTCAATGTTGGCATGACCAAGGAGATGATTATTGACTTCAGGAGGAGGAAACCAGAGATCCAGGAGCCAGTCCTCATTGGAGGATCAGAGGCAGAGAGGGTCAGCAACTTTAAATTTCTCTTTGTTATCATTTCAGAGGATCTGTCCTGGGCCCAGCCCCTAAGTCCCTGTACTCTCTTAGAAGTTTGCAAAGATTTGGCATGACACCTAAAACTTAGACAAACTTCTATAGATGTGTTGTGCAGAGTATATTAACTGGCTGCATCATGGCCTGGTATGAAAACATTAACGCCCTTGAGGGGAAAATCCTGCAGAAAAGTAGAGGATGTGGCTCAGGCCATCACAGGTAAAGCCCTCCCCACCATTGAGCACATCTACACAGAGCACCATCAGGAAAGCAGCATCCCTCATCAGGGACCCCCACACCACCCAAGCCACGCTCTTTTCTCACTCCTGCCATCAGGAAGAAGGTGCAGGAGCCCCTGAACAGTTATCCTGCCATCAGGCTCAAAACTAGCAGAAATAACTTCACTTGCCCCATCACTGAATTGTTCCCACAACCTCTGGACTCACTTTCAAGGCCTCTTCATCTCATTTATTCATTATTATTGATTCTTTTTATGTTGCACTTACACTGTTTGCACATTGGCTGTTGGACTGTCCTGTTTGCTGCGGTCTTTCATTATTCTATAATGTTTCTTAGATTTACTGAGTATGCCCGCAATAAAATGAATCTCAGGGTTTTATATGGTGACATGTATGTACTTTGTTAATAAATTTTACTTTACTTTATTGTCGCCAAACAATTGATAGTAGAGCGTACAATCATCAGAGATATTTGATTCTGCGCTTCCCGCTCCCTGAAGTACAAATCGATAGTAAATATTAAAAATTTAAATTATAAATCATAAATAGAAAATAGAAAAGGGAAAGTAAGGTAGTGCAAAAAAACCGAGAGGCAGGTCCGGATATTTGGAGGGTACGGCCCGGATCCGGGTCAGGGTCCATTCAGCAGTCTTATCACAGTTGGAAAGAAGCTGTTCCGAAATCTGACCGTACGAGTCTTCAAGCTCCTGAGCCTTCTCCCAGAGGGAAGAGGGACGAAAAGTATGTTGGCTGGGTGGGTCATGTCCTTGATTATCCTGGCAGCACTGCTCTGACAACATGCGGTGTAAAGTGAGTCCACGGACAGAAGATTGGTTTGTGTGATGTGCTGGGCTGTGTTCACGATCTTCTGCAGCTTCTTCCGGTCTTGGACAGGACAACTTCCATACCAGGTTGTGATGCACCCCAGAAGAATGCTATGGTGCATCTATAAAAATTAGTGAGGGCTTCAGGGGACAGGCCAAATTTCCTTAGCTTCCTCAGGAAGTAAAGGTGCTGGTGGGCCTTCTTGGCAGTGAACTCTGCTTGGTTGGACCAAGTCGGGTCATTTGTGATATCGACCCCGAAGAACTTAAAGCTTTTGACATGTTCCACTTGCGCACCACCGACGTAAATTGGGTCGTGCGGTCCACTACTCCTTCTGAAGTCAACAACCAATTCCTTTGTCTTGCTGATGTTGAGGGATAGGTTATTGTCTTTGCACCATGCCACCAGGTTCTTAATTTCCTCTCTGTACTCAAACTCATCATTACCCGAGATATGGCCTACAATTGTGGTGTCATCAGCAAACTTGTATATTGAGTTTGATGGAAACTTGGCTACACAATCACGGGTGTACAGTGAGGACAGCAGGGGGCTGAGTACACAGCCTTGTGGGGCACCGGTGCTCAGAGTGATTGTACAGGAGAGCTTGTCCCCTATTTTTACAGCCTGGGTCCTGTATGTGAGGAAGTTGAAGATCCAGCTGCAGATCTGAGTGCTCAGGCCCATGTTCCGGAGCTTAGGAATCAGTTTATTTGGAATGATGGTATTAAAGGCAGAGCTGTAGTCAATGAAAAGGAGTCTTACATATGTGTCTTTATTCTCCAGATGTTCTAAGGAGGAATGTAGGAGGAATTTACTTTGAACTTTTAAGTTAATATGGCATCTTACCTCTTCTCCTGCTGATTATCACCTTCCCCTGGTGCCACGCCCTCTTCCCTTTCTCCCATGGTCCACTCTCCTCTCCTTTCAGATTTCTTCTTCTCCAGCCCTTTACCTTTCCCACCCTCCTGGCTCTGGATTTGCAGCTTCTGCAGAATCTCTTGCGTTTCATATAAATCGTACACTAGTTTGACCTTCTCATGGGTTTGGCAGGAATGGGTTAAGTTGGAGGTTTCAGTTCATCCCTTGGGGGTTGGGGGTTGGATGATGTTACAATGAGATGGCATGAGGTTCTGTGGAGACGCCAGAGGTGGTGTTGCTTGGCGACCGTGCTCGGTTGGTGGGGCGGGGGGGGGGCGGTGCTGGCATCTCCCAGCAGTGCTGCCCTCCGGAGCTTGATTGGTGGAATGACAGGCTGGATTCCCAGGAACTGTACCATCAATTTGCAGGACATGTTGCTCAGGGTCCCGGCCTATCCATGTGTTTTTTTGCATGACTATGTTTTTTTTTCCCCTCGCTATTTTGAATGTGCTGTGTATGTCCTAGAGGAACGCTGTCTCATTCGGCTGTATCCATGTATGGTTGAATGATAATTAAACTTGATTTGATGCTGGAAATGTTGAGCAACACACACACACAAAACGCTGGAGGTACTCAGAAGTTCAGACAGGATCTATGGACGGGAGATAAGCAGTCCACGTTTCAGGCCAAGACCCTTCATCAGGACCTGAAGCACCGACTGTTATTCCCATCCATAGATGCTGCCCGACCTGCTGAGTTCCTCCAGCATTTTCTGTGTGTTGTTCCACATCTCCAGCATCGGCAACCTGTCACATCTAAAACCATCGGGCCTGGGTGTATGATGACAGGGAGGGGACGGGGGAGTGTTGGTGCAGACAGTGGGGTAGATTCCTGAGGGGCAACTCCCTCCTCCCTCTAATGTGGCTGCTCTCCTGGGAAATTCCCACCAGGAGAAGATGAAGTTTACTCCAGTGAGCACAGGTACAAAGGTACAGGTGCGTGAAAACTTTGCAGATAGACACAGACAACAACACATGGGCCACTCTCAGTCAGGCCACTGAGTACGTGCCTTCCTGGGCTAGGTTGAGTGAACTCGGGCTTTTCTCTTGGGAGCAAATGAGGATGAGAGGTGACTTGGTAGAGATGTACAAGCTGACAAGAGGCATAGATCGAGTGGACAGCCAGAGACTTTTTCCCAGGACAGAAATGGCTAATATGAAGGGGAATACTTTCAAGGTGATTGGAAGAAAGTGTAGGGGGTGGGGAGGATGTCTGAGTCAGTTTTTTTTACACTGAGAGTGACGGGTGCGTGGAACGCCCTGCCAGGGTGGTGAGGAGAGGTAGATACCATACATTAGGAACAGTTAAGTGCCTGTCAGACAGGAACCTGGATGATAGGAAAATGGAGGGCTGTGGAGGAGGGAAGGGTTAGATTGATCTTAGAGTAGGTTAAAATGTCGACACAACATCGTACTGCATTGCTACTGATTTGTATTCGACAGGAGCTGGGACATTATGTTGTAGTTGGACAGAGTTTTTGCTGAATCTGCACTTTGGAGTACTGTACTGTGCACAATTCTGCTCACCCTGTTATAGAAAAGTCATGGTTAAACTGGAAAGAGTGCAGAAGAAAATTATGAGGCTTTTGCCAGGAGCAGAGGGCCTGAGTTAAAGGCAGAGTTTAGACAGGCTAGATCTCTATTCCTTGGAACATCGAAGAATGAGGGTCAGTGAGGATATGGAACGACCTGGCAGAGGAAGTGGTTGAGGAAGGTAAAACAGTATCGTTTAAGGGGCTCTTGGATAGGTATGTACATGGAGGGTTGGGGTTCAGAGGGCTATGGGCCAAATGCAGGATATTGGGTGGGCACTGTGGTCAGTATGGGACTAGATGGGCTGAATGGCCCATATCTATGCTGTGTTGCTCTGTGACTTTATATTGTGAAAGATGGATGCCACGGCAACGCAGAGGTTAGTGTGACGCTATGACAGCCCAGGGTGTCAAAGTTCAATTCCGACATCATCTGCACGTCCTCCCCATGGAATGTGTGGGTTTTCCCTGGGTGCTCTGCTTTCCTCTCCCAGTCCAAACAAGTAGTAGATTGTCCCTTGATTAGGTTGGGGACAACTGGGGGGCTTGCTAGGTGGTGCAGCTCCAAGGGCCAGAAGATCCTATTGTGCACGGTATCTCCAATAACTGGTTAGTTTGATTTAATCTTCTCCCCTCATCTTTCCAGACGTTACGGCAGAGCCTGACAGGAACCTCTCCGACCAGTGGCATTCGTTCGATACCATCGCCAACACCTTCCCGTCACCTGAGGGCGAGATGTTTCCCCAAGTGACCCTCTCTCCTCCCCACCCCTTCGCCCAGGTGTCGATGCCATCCCAACCCATGGGCTTCCTGCCCCAGCAGGTCCAGGTGGAGCTGAACAGAGACCCCAGTCTCTCCAGCATGGGTGAGTGAGTTACCTCAGCAGGTGAAGGGCATCCCTTTAGAACAGAGACCAGGAGGAATTTCTTCAGCCAGAGTCATGGAATCAGAGAGAAATACAGTACAGATTTTTTTTTTCAGCCCAACCACCCCTCCCTCCTCCGGTCTCAGTTGGTTGTGTTCAGCCCACAACACTCCAAGTCCCTCTCCTCCATTTACTTATTCAAATGCCTCTTCAACATTGCAATTGTACCCACCGCGACCACTTCCTCTGGCAGCTCATTCCAGATACCCACCACCCTTTGTGCAAGGAAGTTGCCTCTCAGATCTCTTTGAAATCTCTCCCCTCTTAGCTCATGTCTGTCCCTTCTCATTTCGAACACCACAACCCTAGGGAAAAGCTATGACCGTCCACCTTATCCATACCCCTCACGATTTCATATACTTCTTTGAGGTCACCCCTCATTCTCCTGCACTCCAGGGAATAAAAATCCAGTGTGGCCAACCTCTCCCCATAACTCAAGCCCTCTGGTCCAGGCAGCATCCTCGAGAATCTCTTCTGCACCCTCTCTGATTGACAGCGTCTTCCTGATAACAAGGTGACCAACACTGTATACTATACTCCTAGTGCAGTCTCCCCAGCGATTTATATAGCTGCAACATACTGTCCCTACCTGTAAACGCAATGCCCTGATCCCTGGGTCCCTCCATTCCACAATATTCATCAGTGCCCTGCCACTTGGTGGTGAATCTGTGCAATTCTTTGCCACAGATGGCTGTGGAGGCCAAGTCATTGGGTACATTTAAAGCAGAGGTTACAAGTTCTTGATTCGTTGGGGCATCAAAAGTTATGGGGAGAAGGCAGGAGAATGGGGTGGAGTGGGAAAATAAGTCAACAATGATGGAATGGCAGAGCAGACTTGATGGGCCAAATGGCCTAATTCTGCTCCTATGTCCTATAGTCTTACCATGGGAACCTTTTCTCACTCTGTGCCACTGTGTTCCCCTGCCTTGTAGAGAGAGAGTGGTTCTTGCCAATTTCCTTCCCGCTGGCTCCATAATCTTATCATCTTAACACATGGCCTAGCCCTCTGGGGTTCAGTGCGTGGTAGGTGGTGATGACTGTATTTTAATTTGAAATTGTAAAGAGTATTTTATTGTACAATAGTGTATTTCTGTGATAGTGTAGTTATTTGGATATAGAACATAGAACAGTATAGCACAATACAAGCTATTTGGCCCATAATGTTGTGACAACATTTTAACTTGCTCCAAGATCAATCTAACCACCACCACCCACCCCCCCCCCGACCACATAGCCATCTATTTTCCTACCGTTCTTGTGTCTAAGAGTCTCTTAAATCTCCCTAATATATCCGCCTCTACCACCAACCCTGGCAGTGGGTTCCAGTCACCTACCACGCTGTGGGAAAAAATATTTACCACTGACATTCCCCCTATACAATCCTGAAATCAGCTTAGCATTATGCCCCCTTGTATTAGCCATTTCTGCCCTGGAAAAAAAGTCCAATCTATCTATGCCTCTTATCATCTTGTACACCTCTATCAAGTCAACTTTCATCCTCCTTCACTTCAAAGAGAAAAGCCTTAGCTCACTCAACCTATCCTCATAGGACATGCTCTTTAATACAGACAGCATCCTGGTAAATCTCCTCTGTACCCTATCTAGCACTTCCACATCCTTCCTATAATGAGGTGACCTGAATCGAACACAACACTCCAAATATGGTTAAATTGGAGTTTTATGCGCTGCAATGTTACTTTGCGGCACTTGAATTCAAGAAAAATGATATGGGATCCCTCAGGACTGAGGGGAATGCAAAGCTCTTTCTCTCTCTCTCTCATTCACTCATTTCCTCTCACCTCTGCTGCAGAGATGGAAGTTGATCCGGAGACCGGAGAACGAGCCTAATCCCGGCGCTGGGAGAACTAGCTCTCCGATGTCACTGCTGCGTCTGGACAATTTCTCCTACCCTTCCTCCCTCCAGAGGCAGTGACCTGTCTCCAACTCCTCAGCCATTCCCAACAGCCACCCTCTCTGGGAATCCAGCACCGGAGAGACGCACCAACCCTGACTGTTGCTGGGGTCAGGGCAGATGCAACGGACCTTGCTCTGGGCTTGATGTCCAAGTAGAGTGGATTCCGGTTAATTGGGACACAGTGCATTTTGGCCCAGTCATGCATCAGCCTCAATTAGCTAAAGTTCCATGGAAATAGTTAAAAAGGTATCAGTTCCTAATAATTACCAACGGAGGAATTCATCCAGCGTACACAATGAACAAAATCAGTGCAAACGCCTCTTGCAGATAATGGACTGACTTCATACAATGGTATTGACGATTGCATCCTCCAAATCTTCACTTTCATTGTAACATTCAAGATGATTGCCGATACCTTCAAATTCTTCATAGTTCCTAACTTGTTAAAATAGTGAAATCGTTTTATTTTCACCTCTGGCCATTTCTGGCATCTCCAAGCCTCAATGCTTGAAACCACAGTGAGCAAAGCAGTTCTGAATCACTGCTTTTTGACATAAACACATGCAGCCAGCGTTATTTAAAAGCTGTCTGTTTGAAGCACTGTGTAGCATCTAATGGCCACACGCGTGTGCACGACTGACACTAGTCGGAACCTGTTCAGCAACAGTCTCCTGCCCCAAATGAACAAAGGGAATCCTGGTCAGTTCCTCAATTATTTTTTGTGCTTTAAGAGTCGTCCCAAATAAGCGGCTGCCCCAATTAACCGGCGGCCCAAATAACTGGAATCCACTATATTTTCAAGGGACCACACAATCACATCTTTTGCCAAGATGTTGGAGGTTTTCTGTTGGAAATGTAAAATTATGACAGATAACTGAATATGTTGGGTGGCGCAGAGAGAAATCAAATCCACACCATAGGTCCCGGGTAGTTCATTAGCAAACAGAAAAAGTTGGTGTGTTCTTAATAACCAAATTCATTAGGACCAGGGAGAAGTTTGGAAAACAAGTATGTTATAATTGTAATCAGAACAGATTCTGCAGATGCTAGAAATTCAGAGTAAAACATGCAAAATGCTGAAGGAACTCAGCAGGTCTGGCAGCATTTATGGAGGGGAATAAACAGTCAATATTTTGGGCCAAGACCCTTGATCAGGGCTGTGTTGTGTTATACTTGGGCCAAATTTGTTAGGACCCAGGAATTGTCTTGAAACCGCGTGCATTAATTTGTATGAGGGAGGCTGGTGAAGACCTTCACCCACTCCCAGAAAACAAAGTGCCTTTGGTTGGCCCTCCTCTCCCCTTTTTGACCAGCCTCATCTCTTGTAGGAACAGCTTAGTAGCCAATATGCACAGAGTGCCTCCACAATCCGGCTCCTCAGGTACCACATTTCAATCTCATCTCCGTTCTAAAGGGACACACTTCTATGTGGTCCTAGACTCTCCCGCTACAGGAATCATCCTCTCCATGTCCACTCCGTCTAGACCTTTCAATACTCAGTAGGCTTCAATGACAACTTCCCCTCATTCTTCTGAACTCCAGTAAGTTCCAGGCACAGAGCCATCAAACAGGCCTCGTATGTTAACCCTTTCATTGCCAGGATCATTCTCCTAAACCTCCCTTGGAGACAAGACTCCTGCTCCTGGACTCACGTTGTTGAAAATGTCCTCTCCAAGACACAGCCTCAGAATCGAAGGGTGTCCTGCGAGAAAGGAGATGAAGAAGAATTTCTTAAGTCAAAGGGTGGTGAACCTGTGGAATTCACTGTCACAGACGGCTGTGGAGACCAAGTTATTGGGTTTATTTAAAGTGGAGGTTGATAGGTTCTTGATCAGTAACGGTGTGAAAGGTTAAAGGGTGAATGGGGTTGAGAGAGATATCAGCTATGGTGGAATGGTGGAGCAGATGATGGGCTGAATGGCCTAGTTCTGCTCCCATGTCATATGGAAATACACTGTATTGAGGAACAGGGAAGTATTTTCACTAGACGCGTTGCTGTAGAGACTGAGCAGTCTTAATGATCTGAGCTTTTCTGGCTTATGGGAGGTTACTGTGCCCATTGTGGCTACAGGGGTCAGGGGGTATGGAGGGAAGGCTGGGTTCTGAGTTGGATGATCAGCCATGATCATAATAAATGGCGGTGCAGGCTCGAAGGGCCGAATGGCCTACTCCTGCACCTATTTTCTATGTTTCTATTGTAGAGACAGAAAGCAGCCAGTGACTGAATTTAGTCCCTTGAGCTGTGAAGCAGTAGCCAATCTGCAGAGAGGAGAATACTTACACAAGGAAGCATGAGATCCTGCAGATGCTGATGCTGGAAATCCAGAGCAGCACACACAAATCGCTGGAGGAACTCAGCAAGTCAGGCAGCATCTATGGAGAGGAATAAACAGTCGATGTTTCAAGCTGAGAGGCTTCGTCAGGACTGGTGAAAGGTCTCAGCCCAAAATGTTGGCCATTCTTTTCCCTCCACAGACGCTGCCCGACCTGCTGAGTGTGTGAGTTATTTCTTAAACAAGTTTGGGGCCGCACAGTAACACAGTGGTTAGTGAAACGCTGCACAGCGCAGGTAGCCCGAATTCAATTCCACAGTTTGTACATTCTTCCCGCGACCGCGTGGGCTTCCTCCGGATGTTCCAGTGTCCTCCCTCATTCCAAAGGTGTACGGCTCAGTAAGTTACTTGGTCACAAGAGTGGGACTGGGTGGTAAGGGCTCACTGCGCTGGGAGGGCCTGTTACTCTTTAAAAAAATACTAGTTTTGTACCGTGGCAGAAAAATTTGTATAAGTTCTGAATCTGTGTAATTTTGTATAATAAAGTGTGATGAGTTGGTGTTTTTATTCATGCAGACGATCTTCTGCACTCACAATGGGCTCCTGCTCTCTCCGGATGCAGAGATATTCAGCACCTTAAGCCATCAACATCCCAGCCATTAGCAGCAGTCAGGAGGTTGGACAGTCAGGAGTACAAAACTCCAACAGGAGATGAGAGAGAGAATGAGTCTGGAATTAGGGAGCTCTCGATGATGGTGGTGGAGAGTTATTCACAGAGACAGGGAACCTCTCTGGGTTGGAGCGAGTCAGCAGGACAGTGTCGAGTCAGACACGGGGCGGTGGAATTTTACAGGGCTGGGGAGTGGGCAAGAAGGTGGTTCAGGAAGGTCGAACAAAATCAAAGCATTTTAGTTCAGCGTAGTTAGCGTTACACAACCGTGACAGTTTTACATCATAAAGGATAGGCGCATGGATGAGAAGCATTCAGAGGGATCTGGTCCAGATGTAGGTAGATGGGATTAGGCAGGGGGATCAGGTTGGTGTGGCCCGTTTCTGTGGACTACCAATCTACAACAAAAATCTGCAGTGGGGTTAGGCTGTCAGTGGGTCCACACTGCCTCTGGGGCAGTTTCCATCGAGTGGCCCACGGGCAACGCCTGAACCGGGGCAACAATGAGCTGGTCCTTTTATGGACCAGGCTGCACAGCAACAGGTGAAACCATTAACTCGAAGGATACTCCCACCCCTCAGCAAGGGGCTGCGTTACTGGAATCAGCCCGGACACCCTCCAGGGCCAACATCTACAACGTTCAGCCCTCGAACCCAATAACAAAAAAGCTGAGTGGTAGGCTGAGGAGAGACCTGGTATTATGTTATATTACAGTATAGCATAATACAGGCCATTCAGCCCACAACCTTGTTCTGACGTTAAAACCTACTCCAAGATCAATCTAACACTTCCCTCCATCTCCCTTCCATGTACGTGCCTGTCTAAGAGTCTCTTAAATGTCCCTAACGTACCTGCCTCTACCACCACCTCTGGCAGCGCGTTCCACGCTCTGCATAAAAATCCCACCTCTGACATCCCCTCCAATCACCTTGAAGTTAGGCCCCCTCATATTCGCCATTTCTACCCCGAGAAAAACGTCTCTGGGTGTCCACTCGATCTATGCCTCTTATCATCTTGTCACCTCTCATCCTCCCTCGCTCCAAAGAGAAAAGCCCTAAGCTCACGCAACCTCTCCTCATCAGAGGATGCTCTCTAATCCAGGCAGCGTCCTGGTAAATCCCCTCTGCACCTTCTCTAAAGCTTCCACATCCTTCCCAGAATGAGGCCACCAGAACTGAACACAACGAGAGGCGTAGATAGAGTAGAGAGTCAGAATCTTTCACCCAGGGTCGAAAGGGCCACTACCACAAGGCATGCATTTAAAGTGAGTAGGAGCAAGTTCAAAGGGGATTTTCTGGTTTTTTTTACACGGCGTAGTGGGTGCCTGGAATGCCTTCCAACAGAGGTTCTTAGAGAAACACATGATTGAGCAGAAAGTGGTCAGTGTGCACATTCGTTTAATGAGCCGTTTGATGACGAGCCTGCAGAGCGCTGTGGGCTGAGAAAGCCTCTTCCAGTGTCGTGGTGCTCAGTGCTCTGTGAGGAACCATCGACTAGCTGATGCTCAGGCAGAAACCAGCGAGGTGCTAGTCATCCGTCTCGCGGTCAACACTCTCAAACTGAAGGGCCACACATTCACTGAAAAAAAACATTTAATAGACAGTGTCCAGACAGCAGACGTGGTACAGTGAGGAGACAGTGTCTAGACAGCAGACGTGGTACACTGAGGAGACATAGCGTCCAGACACCATACGTGGTACAGTTAGAAGAGTGTCTAGACAGCAGACGTGGTACACTGAGGAGACGTAGTGTCCAGACACCAGACGTGGTACAGTGAGAAGACAGTGTCTAGACAGCAGACGTGGTACACTGAGATGTAGTGTTTAGACACCAGACATGGTACAGTGAGAAGACAGTGTCTAGACAGCAGACGTGGTACAGTGAGGAGATGTAGTGTCCAGACACCAGATGTGGTACAGTGAAAAGACAGTGTCTGGACAGCAGACGCGGTACAGTGAGGAGACGTAGTGTCCAGACACCATACGTGGTACAGTTAGAAGACAGTGTCCAGCAGATGCGGTACACTGAGGAGACGATGTGTCCAGATGCCAGACGTGGAACAGTGAGAAGGTGGCTTTAGAATAGTTTGGAACCGAACCTGGGGAACAGTCACAGCCCACAGTATCTGAACCCCGTTCACAGGGTGCATTTGGTGTCTATTTCAGCAGGACTTAATTATCAGCAAGTCCACAGAGATGAAAAACAGAGTGAATCCATTTCTCACTTAAATAATTCACTGAACAACAATGCCAGACACAGCACAGGTGAGACACAGGGTGAAACTGCCTCCATACTGTCCCATCACACACTCCCAGGGTCAGACACAGAGTGAAGCTCCCTCTACACCGTCCCATCACACACTCCCGGGGTCGGACACAGAGTGAAGCTCCCTCTACCCTGTCCCATCACACACTCCCGGGGTCAGACACAGAGTGAAGCTCCCTCTACACTGTCCCATCACACACTCCCAGGGTCAGACACAGAGTGAAGCTCCCTCTACACTGTCCCATCACACACTCCCAGGGTCAGAAACAGAGTGAAGCTCCCTCTACACTCACCAATCACACACTCCCAGGGTCAGACATAGGGTGAAGCTCCCTCCGCACTGTCCCATCACACACTCCCATGGTCAGACACAGAGTGAAGCTCCCTCTACACTCACCAATCACACACTCCCGGGTCAGACACAGAGTGAAGCTCCCTCCACACCGTCCCATCACACACTCCCAGGGTCAGGCACAGAGTGAAGCTCCCTCTACACTGTCCCATCACACACTCCCGGGGTCAGACACAGAGTGAAACTCCCTCTACACTGTCCCATCACACACTCCCGGGGTCAGACACAGAGTGAAACTCCCTCTACACTGTCCCATCACACACTCCCGGGGTCAGACACAGAGTGAAGCTGCCTCCATAGACCCAACAAGACAAACATTTTACTGAAGACAAACTGAAGCTCTGGTGCTCTCCCACACTCCTACTGATCGCCAGCACTGTGGGACTGAGGGTCCGGGGGTGTCCGCTCTTTCCGGTGAGAGCCCCCAGACGGAGCTGGAGTCCCCAGCAGAGTCCGTGCCTCAGTTGATAGGCTGGTATCCCGTGGGTGACAGCCTCGAGCGGTGGATGCATACACACACGCCCCCCACCGGCAGGAGGACGGCTGGCAGGCCCAACCCCACTGCCATGATAGCGATGACCAACACGGAGAACATGTCCTCTGGGGGTGCTCCATGTCCTACCAGCACTGACCTGTACAGGAGAAAGGGAGGGGGGACAGTAAGGGTGAGGGCAATGTGGTGGTCAACTCCCAGTGAACTGGCCCGAGGGTGAGCACTGACACACACCGTCCTCTCCTGTCCTGTCCCTCCCTTGCAAATAACCATCCTCTCCCTCCTTGTGACCCTCTCTACAAATATCTTCCCTCCCCTCCATTCCAAACTTCCTCCCCTCCAAATGTCACCTCACCCTCAACTCCCCACCGACTCTGAACTCCTTATCACTCCCTCTTCCCTAAGTTCCCTACCCTCAGATCCCCCACCTCCTCCAAATAAACCCCTACCCATCCTGGGCTTCTTATCACGCCCCCCCCCCAGGACACCCCCACTCTCAGGTCCCACTCCCTCAACCCTCACCTCCTCAACTACCCATCCTGGGCTCTTTATTTCCCCACCACCCCCCCAACCCTGCAAGTTTATACTCCCCTCCCGCTAACTCCCCCACCACCGTGACCAAAGCCTCACCCACCCAACATATCAATGCAGTTACAAAGACGGCACGACAGTGGCCGTATTTCATTAGGAGTCGGAGGAGATTTAGTATGTCACCCAAAACACTTGCAAATTTCTACTGATGTATCGTGGAGAGCAGTCTGACTGGTTGCATCACCGTCTCGTATGGGGGGGGGGGCCGCTGCACAGGATCAAAAAAAGCTGCAGGAAGTTGTAAACTCCGCCAGTTCCATCATGGGCACTGGCCTCCCCAGCATCGAGGGCATCTTCAAAAAGGTGATGCCTCAGAAAGGTGGCATCCGTAATTAAGGGCTCCCATCACCCAGGACATGCCCTCTTGTCATTGCTACCATCAAGGAGGAGGTACAGGAGCCTGAAGACCCAACCTCAACAATTCAGGAACAGCTTCTTCCCCTCCGCCATCAGATTTCTGAATGGACAATGAACCCATGAACACTACCTTTGCTCTTCTCCCTTTTAGCGCTACTTAATAGATTTACTTTTCTATATATCTTTCTGATTGTAATTTACAGCTTTTATTCTTATGCATTGTAATGTACTGCTGCCGTGGAACAACAAATTTCATGGCATATGCCTGATTCTGATTGCCTTGCCTGTTAGTCTGCCTACTGCTCTGAGCACCCTTCCCTGTGCTAATCCCACCACCCCCTCACTGACCCCGCCTCCCCTCGCTGACCCCCTCCCCTCGCAGACCCCGCCTCCCCCTCACTGACCCCCCTCCCCCTCGCTGACCCCGCCTCCCCCACTGACCCCCCTCCCCCACTGACCCCGCCTCTCCCCACTGACCCCACCTCCCCCTCACTGACCCCGCCTCCCCTCGCAGACCCTGCCTCCCCTCGCTGACCCCCTCCCCCACTGACCCCGCCTCCCCTTGCAGACCCCACCTCTCCCCACTGACCCTGCCTCCCCTCGCAGACCCTGCCTCCCCTCGCTGACCCCCTCCCCCACTGACCCCGCCTCCCCTCGCAGACCCCGCCTCTCCCCACTGACCCCGCCTCCCCCTCGCTGACCCCCTCCCCCTCGCTGACCCCACCTCCCCTCACTGACCCCCTCCCCCACTGACCCCGCCTCCCCCTCACAGACCCCACCTCCCCCCGCTGACCCCGCCTCCCCCTCGTTGATCCCGCCCCCCGCTGACCCCCCTCCCCCTCGCTGACCCCACCTCCCCCTCGCTGACCCCGCCTCCCCTTGCAGACCCCGCCTCCCCGTGCAGACCCCGCCTCCCCTCGCAGACCCCTCCGCCCCCTCGCAGACCCCTCCGCCCCTTTGCTGATCCCGCCGCCCCCTCGCAGACCCTGCCGCCCCCTTGCTGATCCCGCCCCCCCACTGACCCCCTCCCCCCACTGACCCCGCCTCCCATCTCCAATCCTGCACCGCTAATCCCCCCTTCCCTCGCTAACACCCCTCCCCCCACTAACCCCCCCCTCCCCTCACTAACCCCCCTCCCCCGCAGAAGGCCAACTCACCAGCTGATATAGTGGTGGGTGGGGTAGAGCTGCTGGCCGGCACTGCCAAAGGAGACGTTGAGGGCAAAGAGGTGTGTGTGTCGCGTGGGCGCCGTCCGGGTGAAGGCGAAAGCCAGGCTGGCAGTGGGGAGGCTGCGATTATGCCCCGTCCGCAGCCCATAGTCACGGGACTGCATGGAGTCAGCACGCAGGGGCCGGACAGCGCCATAGGCCACAGGCTTCCACTGCAGAAAACCACGCTGGCTACTGCCGTTCTCCGGAGCCCCCACCAGCTCGCTCACCTGGGGAAAGAGAGAGAGGAGGGGTCCGTCAGCCTCTTAGTCACCTCTCACCCCGCTCCAAAATCTCCCCACCAAAAAAAACACCCTGAAATCAGACAGCCCCCACCACCACCACCAAACCTGGCCCAGGCACAGTCCATCTGTTACCTCCCACCCCACTGACCCATCAAGATCACACCCCTCCACTGAAGCTGGCCCCAGGCACAGAGAGAGTGAGGGTTCACCTAGCACCCCTCCCTCCAAAATCCCAACACCTCCCCCCACCCGGCAACCCGGTCTGAGAGAACCTCTCTGAAATAACTTCTGTTTGTAAGTTTCCGCTGGCCGGGATCGACCACGAACGCTGTGCCCTGTTGCCTCCGATCAGTGGATACGCAGGCCAGGGCACTGCAATATGGAGAGCAAGCCGATGAATCGAAAGGAACGGCAGAGACCCCCACCTGTCCTACACCAGGAACCCCCCTCCCCCCTCCCAGTGAACCTGTCCCAGGTTGAGGGAGCCTCTCTTACCTGAAACCTGGTGTGAGATAGGTGGGGGGGTTCCCCTCACCACCCGAAACCCGGTCCAGGGTGAAGAGACCTCTCCTACCGACTCCCTCAGCAAAATCCAACTCCGCAGACACTTCCCCAGTCTGTGGACCCTCCCACACCAAGATCTGTTCTCCCCCACCCCCAGGAGGGTCAGAAATGCCTCTGGGTAGGAAGGATTAAAGAGGATCCCCAGGCAGCTCACTGCTCGTGCTTCCTGGTCCAGGCCACGTTGTGGTGGGTCTCCTCTCCATAGCCTCCTCAACACCCCCAGACCTGCAGGCCCACGTACTGAAATTCCGGTTCCAAACACGAGGGTAAGTCCACTCGAGGGCAAAGTACAGAATTTATGCCTGGAACCGGAGGAAGTGGGCGCAGTACGAAGCGAGTAGATTCCATCAGATGAACGGGCAAGATTGCGGTCAACAGGATGAGTTGCAACGTAAAATGCGGACAAAATCAAGAAGGGTGAACACAGGACAGACGGCGTTCAATTTGAATGCACAGGGCACACGGAATAAGGTAGCTCAGTTAGAGATTGGCAGGTGTGATGTACTGGGCATCACTGAATCATGGCTGAGAGAAGATTATGGTTGGGTGCATCCAAGGACACACATCGCTCGAAAGGACAGGTGGGTAGGCAGAGGAAGTGGTGTGGCTCTGTTGGTAAAAAATGAAATGAAATCCTTAGAAAGAGGTAACGCAGGATCAGAAAATAGAAAATCCCTGGTTAGACTTAACAAACTGCAAAGGTAAAAAGACCATGACGGGAATTAGATACAGGCCTCTGAACAGTAACAAGGATGTGGGCTACAAATTATGAACTGAGATAGAAAGCACACGCCAAAAGGGCAATGTTACGATTGTCACGGGGGATTTCAATATGCAGGTAGATTGGGAAAATCAGGTTGGTGCTGACTTTGGATCCCGAGAAAGAGAGAAGGGATATAAATTTTATACTTTATTGTCGCCAAACAATTGATACTAGAGCGTACAATCATCACAGCAATATTTGATTCTGCACTTCCCGCTCCCTGGAGTACAAATTGATAGTAAATATTAAAAATTTAAATTATAAATCATAAATAGAAAATAGAAAAGGGAAAGTAAGGTAGTGCAAAAAAACCGAGAGGCAGGTCTGGAGGGTACGGCCCAGATCCGGGTCAGGATCCGTTCAGCAGTCTTATCACAGTTGGAAAGAAGCTGTTCCCAAATCTGGCTGTACAAGTCTTCAAGCTCCTGAGCCTTCTCCCGGAGGGAAGAGGAACAAAAAGACTGTTGGCTGGGTGGGTCGTGTCCTTGATTATCCTGGCAGCACTGCTCCGACAGCGTGTGGTGTAAAGTGAGTCCACGGACGGAAGATTGGTTTGTGTGATGTGCTGGGCTGTGTTCACGATCTTCTGCAGCTTCTTCCGGTCTTGGACAGGACAACTTCCATACCAGGTTGTTATGCACCTTAGAAGAATGCTTTCTACGGTGTACTTATAAAAATTAGTGAGGGTTTTAGGGGACAGGCCAAATTTCTTTAGCTTTCTCAGAAAGTAAAGGCACTGGTGGGTCTTCTAGGCAGTGGACTCTGCTTGGTTGGACCAAGTCAGAATTTGTTTTTTTTTACGGTAGCCTGTGGTTGAGCCCATGAGGGGATCAGCTATTCTGGACTGGGTGTTGCAGAATTCACCCCTGCAATTTGAGAGGGAGAAACCAAAGTCAGATGTATCTGTATTACTGTGGGGTAAAGGGAATTATACAGGTATGAGAAAGAAACAGGGGAAAATTGATTGGAAAGGGGAAGTAGCAAAGATGACAGCAGAATTCCTGGGAGCAATTTGGGATATAGAAACATCCCAAAGAGGAAGAAGTATTCTAAAGGCAGGAGGATACAACTGTGGCTGCCAAGGGAAGTCGAAGCCAACAGAAAAGCAAAAGAGAGGGTATATAATAGAGCAAAAATTAGTGGGAAGTTAGAGGATTGGGAGGCTCTTAAAAACCAAAAGAATGCAGCAAAAGAAGCAACAAGATGAAATGAGAAGCTGAGTTAGCCAACGATATCAAAGGGGATACCAAATGTTTTTTTTTCAGATATAGAGTGAAAGCGAGGCAAAAGCAGATATAGCAGCACTGGAAAACGATGCTGGAGAGGTAGTATTGGGGGACAAGGAAATGGTGGATGAACGGAGTAAGTCTTCACTGTGGAAGACACTAGCAGTGTGCAGAAAGCTTGAGAGTGAAGTTGCCATTAATAGGGAGGAGGTGTTTGGGTGAAAGATCTGAAGGTAGATAAGTTACCTGGACCAGATAGTGTACACCCCAGAGTTGGCTGAAGAGTGTGGAGGCATTAGTAATGATCTTTCAAGTTATTGCCAGTTTCTGGAATGGTTCAGGAAGACTGGAAAACTGCAAATGTCACTCCACTCTTCAAGAAGGGAGAGAGGCAGAAGAAAGGAAATTATAGGCTAGTTAGCCTGACATCAGCGATCGAGAAGATGTTGGAGTTGATTGTTGAGGATGTGGTTTTGGGGTACTTGCAGGCACATGATGAAATAGGCCATAGTCAGCATGGTTTCCTTCAGGGAAAATCTTACCTAATAAATCTGATAGAATTCTTTGAGGAAGTAACAGCAGGGCAGACAAAAGACAGAAAAATTAGTGGATGTTATGTAGTTGGATTTTCAGAAGGGTTTGCACAAGCTGCCACACTTGAGGCTACCTGACAAGTTAAGGGTCCATGATTTTACAGGAGATGTACTAGCATGGATAGAGCATTGGCTGATTGGCAGAAGGCAAAGAGTGGGAATAAAGGGAGCCTTTTCTCATTAGCTGCCCAAGCCCAGTGGTGTGCCTCAGGGGTTGGTGTTGGGACTGATTCTTTTTACATTGTACATCAATGATTTTGATGAGTTTGTGGCCAAGTTTGTGAATGACACAAAGGTGGGACAGGTAGTGTTGAGGAAGAAGGGAGTCTGCAGGACTGGGAGAATGGACAAAGTGGCGGATGGAATTCAGTACCAGGAAGCGTATGGGTACTGGATTTTATAAATGGGGAGAAAATTAAAAAATCTGAGGTGTAAAGAGACTTGGGAGTCCTTGTGCAGGATTCCCTAAAGGTTAGTTTGCAGGGTGAGTCTGTGGTGAGGAAGGCGAATGCAATGTTAGCATTCATTTCTAGAGGCGTAGAATATAAAAGCAAGGATGTTATGTTGAGGCTGTATAAAGAAATGGTGAGGCCTCACTTGGAGTATTGTGAGCAGTTTTGGGGCCATTATCTTAGAAAGGCGGTGCTGACATTGGAGAGGGTTTGAGGAGTTTCAGGAAAATGATTCCGGGATTGAAAGGCTCATGGTACAAGCAGTGTTTGATGGCTCTGGGGCTCTACTAACTGGAATTCAGAAGGAGTGGGAGTGACCTCAGTGAATGGTAAAAGGCCTTGATGGGGTGGATGTAGAGAGGATGTTTCCTGTGGTGAGAGAGTCTAAGACCAGAGGACACAGCCTCAAAATTGAGGGGTGTCCTTTTAGAACGGAGATGAGGAGGAATTTCTTTAGCCAGGGGGTGGTGAATCTGTAGAATTCTTTGCCACAGGCAACCGTAGAGGCCCAGTCATTTATGTATATTTAGGACAGAGATTGATAGATTCTTGATTGGTCAGGTTATGAGCAGATGAGGGGGAAAACACATCAGCTGTGATGAAATGTATACAAGCATGCAGACATGGTCAAGAGATTCAGTTGTTGTCCTGACCAAACATCAGAAATGGCAAGTGACTTTGACCATGGAATGATAGTTGGTGCCAGACGGGGTGGTTTGAGTATCTCAGAAACTGCTGATCTCCTGGGATTTTCACACACAACAGTCTGTAGCGTTTACAGAGGATGGTGTGATAAACAGAAAAAAACACCCAGTGAGGGGCAGTTCCGTGGATGAAAACACCTTGTGAGAGGTCAGAGGAGAATGGCCAGACTGGTTCAAGCTGACAGGAAGGCGACAGTAACTCAAATAGCCACATGTTACAACGGTGGTGTGCAGAGGAGCGTCTCTGAATGCACAACACGTCAAACCTTAAGTAGATACAGCAGCAGAAGACCACAACAGGTTTCATTCCTGAACCTGATAAAGAAGCCACTGAGTGAATAATCTATACCAGGGGTCCCCAACCTCTTTTGCACCGCGGACCGGTTTAATATTGACAATATTCTTGCGGACCGGCCGGCCTGGGGGTGGGGGAGGGGGGTGTTCAAGTAGGGTTAAACTCACCTCAACATGTATTTTACAGTTAGGGTTGCCAACTTTCTCACTCCCAAATAAGGAACAAGTAGCAGTCAAATCCCGGGACACTTTACCCCAGGAAAGACTACCATGACCATGAAGCCTTGCGCGGGCACCTGTGTGCGCATGTGTGACGTGCGCATATGATATGAGCATGCACGTACGTGCCGATATTTTTCCCCACAAATCAGTTTTGCCTTCATCTTCCCAACTACACTGTACATACATTATTTCTACTTTATATAGGCTGTGTATTTATCATATCATTCCTGCTTTTACTATATGTTAATGTTATTTTCGGTTTTATGTGTTACTTGGTATGATTTGGTAGGTTTTTTTGGGTCTGGGAACGCTCAAAAATTTTTCCCATATAAATTAATGGTAATTGCTTCTTCGCTTTACGCCATTTTGGCACGAAATGTTTCATAGGAATGCTCTACCTTAGTGGGGGAAATGCGGGACAAGGGCCATCCCGTATGGGACAAACCAATTTAGCCCAATGTACGGGATGTCCCGGCAAATACAGGACAGTTGGCAACCCTGTGTTCAAGTTCAACAGTGCATGACAGGGAATGAGGAAAGGTGCAGCTGACTCATATCGTTTCCTCACCGCCCGGTAGCACATGCTTTGCGGCCCGGTGGTTGGGGACCGCTGATCTATACATTGATTTGGAAACACTCCTTGAAGCACCTAACAAATGTTGCCCCGTCGAAATGGCCATGGTAGTGCAGGTAGTGGTTAGCACGACCGCCATCACAGCTCAGAGTTCAATTACAGGTTCGTCTGTAAGCAAGACTGCACGCTCCTCCCCGTGTGAGTTTCCTCCAGATGCTCCGGTTTCCTCCCATAGTCCAAAGACACATCGGCTAGTAGATTCATTGGTCATTATAAATTGTCCTGTGATTGGGCTGGAGTTAAATCTGGGCAGTGCAGCTCAAAAGGGCAGAAGGGCCTGTCCCACGCTGTATCTTTAAATAAATAAAAACACTCCTGCATCAAACGCTCCTCGTGTGACAAGCCTTTCAAGTCAAGTCAAGTCAAGTGGCTTTTTATTGTCATTTTGACCATAAACTGCTGGTCCTGTACACAGTAAAAACGAAACAGTGTTCCTCCAGGACCCTGGTGCTACATGAAATAAACTACACTAGACTACAGACCTACACAGGACTACACAAAGTGCACAAAACAGTGCAGGGCAGTACAATAAATAATAAACAAGACTATAGGCACAGCAGAGGACAAATTACAATATAATAATAAATGAGGTAGATGTCAGTCCAGGCTCTGGGTATTGTGGAGTCTGATGGTTTGGGGGAAGAAACTGCTACACACTCCGGTTGTGAGAGCCCGAATACTTCGGTGCCTTTTGCCAGATGGCAGGAGGGAGAAGAGTTTGTATGAGGGATGCGTGGGGTCCTTCACAATGCTGTTTGCTTTGTGCATGCAGCGTGTGGTGTTAATGTCTGTAATAACTGGAAGAGAGACCCCGATGATCTTCTCAGCTGACCTCACTATCCGCGCAGGGTCTTGCGATCCGAGTTGGCACAATTCCAGAACCAGGCCGTGATGCAGCTGCTCAGGATGCTCTCAATACAACCTCTGTAGAATGTGGTGAGGATGGGGGGTGGGAGATGGACTTTTCTCAGCCTTCGCAGAAAGTAGAGACACTGCTGGGCTTTCTTTGCTATGGAGCTGGTGTTGAGGGACCAGGTGAGGTTCTCTGCCAGGTGAACACCAAGAAATTTGGTGCTCTTAACGATCTCTACGGAGGAGTCGTCGATGTTCAGCAGAGAGCGGTCGCTCCGTGTCCTCCTGAAGTGAAAAACCATCTCTTTTGTTTTGTTCACATTCAGAGACAGGTTGTTGGCTCTGCACCAGTCCGTTAGCCACTGCACCTCCTCTCTGTATGCTGACTCATCGTTCTTGCTGATGAGACCCACCACGGTCGTGTCATCGGCGAACTTGATGCTGTGGTTCGAGCTGTGTGTTGCAGCACAGTCGTGGGTCAGCAGAGTGAACAGCAGTGGACTGAGCACACAGCCCTGGGGGGCTCCCGTGCTCAGTGTGATGGTGTTGGAGATGCTGCTCCCGAGCTGGACTGACTGAGGTCTCCCAGTCAGGAAGTCTAGGATCCAGTTGCAGAGGGAGGTGCAACTCCCAGAGCCACCAAACGCTCCTCATATGACGAGCCTTTCAATCCCAGAATCATTTCCGTGAAGCACCTCAAACTCTCTCCAATGTCAGCACGGCCTTTCTAAGATAATGGGCTGAGAACTGCTCACAACACGCCACGTGAGGCCTCACCAGTGCTTCATACAGCCTCAACATAACATCCTTGCTTTCCCCAGGGCTGAAATCGCTGACACGAGAGGCACAGTTTTAAGGTGCTCGGGAGTAGGTACAGAGGAGATGTCAGGGGCAACTTTTTTTTACACAGAGTGGTGAGTGTGTGGAATGGGCTGTTGGCGATGGTGGTAGAGGCAGATACGATAGGGTCTTTTAAGAGACTCCTGGATAGGTACACGGAGCTTAGAAAAATATAAGGCTACGTGTCTCAGGTAGGGACATGTTCGGCACAGCATTGTGGGCTGAAGGGCCTGTATTGTGCTGTAAGGTTTTCTATGTTTCTAAAGAGACCCCAGTCTACTGTAGGGAAGTTGACGTCACCCATGATAACAATCCCTTGTTATTGTACCTTTATGTAGGATTCAAGGTCCGAAAATGAAGTTTATACACTGGGCTGATAGAGGTTCAACAACACTGAGGGAGAAAGGAGGAATAAGATACTGTCCACTACCCGACCCTGGACACGTCCCTGGGGATGGAGCTGCCCCATGCGTACCTTGAAAATGCTGGGCGTGTATTCGTCGTCGATGGTTCTGCTGACCTTCATTGACCGCTGGGTCCCTTCCTCCTCCAGCACCATCAGCTCCAGGCCAAACCGTGACTTGTTGCCTCGTGGCCGCAACCCCTCAATGACGAACTCCAGCTTCGAGGTGTTGGCCGTGTGGAAGAGACGAGGGAGGTCAGCATCACGGCCAGAACCCTCGAATGCTGTAATCTGATGAGAAACAAGGGTCAGCCGGAAGCAGAACATGGAGCAATTAGCATCCTCACACCATCCCATCACACATTCCCAGGGTCAGACACAGAGCGAAGCTCCCTCCACACTGTCCCATCACACATTCCCCGGATCAGACACAGAGTGAAGCTCCCTCCACACCGTCCCATCACACACTCCCGGGGTCAGACACAGTGAAACTCCCTCTACACAGTCCCATCACACACTCCCGGGGTCAGACACAGAGTGAAGCTCCCTCTACACTGTCTCATCACACACTCCCGGCGTCAGACACAGAGTGAGGCTCCCTCTACACCGTCCCATCACACACTCCCGGGGTCAGACACAGAGTGAAGCTCCCTCTACACTGTCCCATCACACACTCCCGGGATCAGACACAGAGTGAAGCTCCCTCTACACTGTCTCATCACACACTCCCGGGATCAGACACAGAGTGAAGCTCCCTCTACACCATCCCATCACGCACTCCTGGGGTTAGATACAGAGTGAAGTTCCATCTACACTATCACATCACACTCTCCCAGGGTCAGACACAGAGTGAAGCTCCCACTACATCGTCCCATCACACACTCCCGGGGTCAGGCACGGAGTGAAACTCTCTCAACACCATTCTACCACACACTCCCAGAGTCAGACAGAGTGAAGTTACCTTCACAGCATCCCATCACACACACCTGGGGTCGGACACAGAGTGAAATTCCCTCTGCACCAACTCATCACACACTCTTGAGTCAGGCATGGAGTGAAGTTCCCTCTAGATCGATATTTTAGAGATACTTTAGGGGGTGAGAAACATTGTCCAGAATTGCCAGGATTTTCCAGATGGCCCTTTGTTTGACTTCAGTTTGACGCCTATAACAGAGCCAGCCTTTCTAATCAGTTTAATGAGCCTCTTGGCATCACCCATTGCCCCAGCACACCACCACATAGACAATTGTACTAGCAACAGACTGGTAGAACACATGAAGGAGAGGTCTGCATATTCCAAAGGACCCTCAGTCTCCTCAGGAAGTAGAGGCAACTCTGACCCTTCTTGTACACAGCCTCTGTGTTGGTGCTCCACTCAAATCTGTCATCGAGGTGCACCCCGGGTACTTGTAGGTCCTCAACACATCCACGTCCTCACCGTCAACAGTAACAGAGAGTAGTGGAGGCTTAGTCTTCCTAAAGTCCATCACTGTCTCCTTTGTCTTACTGCAGATGATTCAGCTTGCACCATTTAACAAAGTCCTTCATCCTCCCATCCTCTCTTTATACACCCAACTATTGTTAAGAAGAAGAAGCAGCATAGCCCTTAACTTGGCAGTGGAGTTATCGGGGAACTGTCTTTGTTGACAGCATTTCTGTAGCAAGCTATTCTTGTTGCTAGCTCAACACTCAACCCGGCTCGGATTCGAACTCGGGAACCTTCGCTCCGGAGTCTGCGTCACCAAGTGCAACTATTGTTAAGTCACCAGCAAGTTTCTGCAGATGACATGACTCAGTGTTGTGTCTAAAGTCTGAGGTATTCAGGTTCAACAGGAAGGGAGCCATTGCAGTCCCCCGTGAGACCCCGTTGCCGCTTGCAGGCATGTCTGACACGCAGCTCTGAAGCCACACAAACTGCAGTCTGTCCGCCTGTCAGGTAGTCCAGTCACACTCCTGGGTTCAAAGGGAAGTGGTGGGGAGGTAGTGCAAGAGAAGGGGGGGGGGTTATGGAGAGGGAGAAGGGGAAGGGTACCAGACTCCCCCCCCCCGATGTCCCCACCCTCCACACCCCTGCGGGATGCCAGCCCACCTACCCGGAAGATGATGCTGCCGTTGGCGAAGGGAGTCCCAGATGCGTTGCGGCCCTGGAGCTGCGCAGTCAGCGCAGTCTGGTTCAGCGTGGCGTTGGCGTCCTCCCAGGTGAAGTCCTCCAGCTGGTAGGGGGGGTAGATTTTGTCGGCCGGTGCCTGGGACAGATCGGCAGTGTCGTTCACGTCCTCGTACTCCAGGAGCTGGTGGACAGAGGAAGGTTTCACCGCGGCCGATTCCATCCGTCGCGCAACCCCTTCCCGAAACCTCGTGCGTAGCGCAGGCCCGCTCCCCAGGAGGGTCCTCTCCCCCCCCGCCACACCAAACCCCTCCTCTCTGGCCGATGCAGGACAGTCTGGGCTCCTGAGCCCTCAGCCAGATCCAGGGAGCAGGGGGTCTGAAGGCAGAACCCCCCCTCACCGCTTCCACATCAGTGAGACCCTACGCAGACTGGGGGAGGGGGACTCTGACTGTTTCCTCAAGAACCTACACTCTGGCTGCTGCCAAAGACAAGATTTCCCAGTGGCCAACCATTTCAATCCTACTTCCCATTCCCATTCTCACATGGAATTCTCTACGGCCACGATGAGGCCAAACTTAGACTGTAGGAGCACCACCTCTCGTACTCTGTCAGGATAGCGCCCAACCCGATGGTGGCAACATCAATTTCCCCAGCCTCCGATCATTTCTCCCCCACCTCCCGCTTCTCTCAATTTCCATTCCACAGTCTGGTTCCCCTCTCACACCTGCTCATCTGTGAATCTTCCCCGCAGAGCAGAAATGCCTAATACAAAGGAGCACTGTTTTAGAAATGTCTGGAGGGAACAATAGGGAGGGATGTCAGAGGCAATTGATAAAACACCTTGCCAGGGTGGTGGTAAAGGCAGATACATTAGGGGCATTTAAGAAACTCTTAAGATAGGAACATGGATGATAGAAAACTGGATGGCTCCGTGGGAGGGAAGGGTTAGAGTGATCCTAGAACAGGTACAACTTCGTGGGCCACATGGCCTGAGCTGTGGTGTAATGTTCTATCTTCTATGGTCTACAGACGCTGGGACGTCCCGTTGGTGAAAGGGTCACATTAACAGAGAGCTCCCTCATTTGATCGAAATCCCGAGCAGGGTCGAGGGTCTCCAGCTGCCTCCTGCCACTCACCCGGGAGAAGATGACAGCAGTGGAGTAGACCACGGCCTCAGCGGGCTCGATGCGGATGGCGTCGGCGGGGTCTGGGAGCTGCAGCCGGCTCCAGTCGATGTGCAGGGTGCTGTTGGGGCTTCTGCTATAGACCTGCAGGACGGTGGGGGCTCCGAGTGAGCTCCAAAGGTAGTGGATGGTGTCGGTGGGACCCAGGGCCCGGATGTGGAGCACGTTGGGGGCTGCTGGCATGGAACCGTTCCGTCCGGGATTGTACTCGAAGGTGACCTGTGGGAAACAGTCAGAATCAAGTTTATCAGCACTGACGTACGTCACGAAACTTGTTAATTTGTGGTACCAGTACAGTGCAAGATATTTTAAAAAGTTACAAAAAGAATACATTTTAAAAATAAATAATAGTGCAATAAAATACTATAGCTTACAATTAAAAATAAATAATTATAGTGCAAAATAGGGAGACTGTGTTCATGGGTTTGTTGTCCATTCAGAAATCTGATGGCAGGGGGAAGAAGCTGTTCCTGAATCATTGCGTGTGTATCTTCACACTCCCGTACCTCCTCCTTGATGGTAGCTACGAGAAGAGGCCACGTCCTGGGTGATGAGGGTCTTCAATGACGGGTGCCACCCTTTTGAGGCATTGCCCCTTGAAGATGTCTTCGATGCTGGGCAAGCTTGAGTTGGAGTTGGCCGAGTTTACAACTTTCTGCAGATTCTTCCAATCCTGTGCAATGGCCCCTCCATACCAGATTAGATTAGATTAGATCATGAGGACACTCAGTCCTCGTTTATTGTCATTTAGAAATGCATGCATTAAAAAAATGATACAATGTTCCTTCAGAAAGATATCACAGAAACACAGGACAAACCAAGACAAAAACTGACAAAACCACGTAATTATAACATATAGTTACAACACTGCAAAGCAATACCGTAATTTGATAAAGAGCAGACCATGGGCACAGTTAAAAAAACAGTCTCAAGTCCCGATAGCCCCATCATCTCACGCAGACGGTAGAAGGGAGAAACTCTCCCTGCCATGAGCTCCAAGCGCTGCAAACCAGTGACGCGACCAGTTAGAATGCTCTCCATGGTACATCTACAGACATTTCCTAGAGTCTTTAGTGACATACCTCCTCAAACTCCAAATGATATATAACCACCAGTGAGCTTTCTTCGTAATTGCATCAGTATGTTGGGCCCACGATAGATCTTCAAAGACGTTGACACCCAGAAGCTTGAAGCTGCTCCCTCTTTCCACTGCTGATCCTTCAACAAGGACTGGTGTCTGTTCCCTCGACTGACCCCTTTGTGAAGTCCACAAGCAATTCCTTGGTCTCACTGACAATGAGTTGCTGTCACACTGCTCAAGCAGCCGAGCTATATTGCTCCTGTACACATCTTCATCACCATCTGAATTTCTGCCGACAATCATTGTGTCACTGGCAAATTTATAATCGGTGCTTGAGCGGTGCCTAGCCACACAGTCATGGGTGTAGAGAGGAAGCCTCTCCAAATCCAGCCAAGCCCACTGCACAACCTGCAGTTCAAACACTGGGAGGAGAACGTCAGGCCAGTCAATGGGATACAAATCTATCGCCAACTCCATTGCCCCACGTCAGACAGAGAACCGGCAGCTGATCAGCTCACCTTCCGCCTACGGTTACCCCAGGTTGTGCGGGAGTTGCTCACCCCACCCCACTCTGAGAGCGCAGCCCAATCTCGCAAAGGCAGCAGACACGCGGGAGCGGACAGGTACGGACGAACCTCGGGGTCCAGGGCCGCGGCCCCTGGAAGTGGCAACGTGACTAGATCGGACATTGAAGGTGGGACTGTGGGTACAAGAGTCAGGAGGCCCTGATGCAATAGAATATTGCTGCACTTGGGAGTACTGTGCGCAGTTCTGATCTCCCCATCACAGGAAGGATGTGGAAAAAGCGCAAAAGAGATTCTTGTGTCAGAGGCCAATACAGCACAGAAATAGTTCTCCCTGCTCATCCCTGTTGCCTGTGTTTGGCCCATAAACCTGCAAGCCCCTCCCCCTCCATGTACCTGTCTGAATGCCTCTTAAATGTTGTAATTATACCCACCTTGACCACTTCCCCTGACAGCTCTGGTGTAAAGAATTTATCTCTCAGGGCTCTTTGAAATCTTTCTCATCTTATATATCGTTTTCAACTCCCCGACCCTGGAGAAAAGACTCCGACCATCCTCCTTATCCATACTCCTCATGAATGTATAAAACTCTGTGACATCACCCCTCATTCTCCTGTGCACAAGGAAGGAAGATCTGGTGTGGTATGACCAGCAGATTCCAGGACAACTTCTCTCCCACTGTTATCAGAGTCATGAGCGGCACGTGGACATTTGGAGAATAAAGGACCGCTCCCTATAACTCAGACCCTCCAGTCAAGGCAGCATCCTCGTAGATCTCCTCTGCACCCTCCCCAGCTTGACAATGTAACAGGGTGGTGACCAGTATGGTGCCTGGATTAGCGGGTATGAGCTGTAAGGAGAGATTGGGCAGATTGGGTGTTGCCTTTGGCTGAAGGGAGACCTGATAGAAGTTTAGAAAATCATGAAAGGCATTGACAGTCAAAACCACTTTCACGGGATAGAAATGAGAGGGTACGGATTTATGGAGAGTGGAGTGGTGAGCTTAAAGTAGTGCAGTAGTTTACATAATATTATTTATTATCAGATACAATATGGAACAGACCCTCCCAGCCCTTTGAGCCACACTGTAACCCCAGCCTAATCACGGGACAATTTACAGTGACCAACTGTACACCTGGTACATCTTTGGAGTGTGGGAGGAAACCGGAGCACTCGGAGGAAACCCACGTGGTCACGGGGAGAACGTGCAAACTCCTTACAGGCAGTGGCAGGAAATGAAGCCGGGTCTCCTGTAGTACACCGCCATGCTACCGTGTTTCACTACACACAGAGTGGTTTTTAAAGAGGGATGGATCAGCTTAATCTATCATATTTGCATTGAAGCATACAGTGAAATGTGTCACTTGCATCAAATCAGATCAGCGAGGATTGTGCTGGGGGCAGCCCACAAGTGTCACCGGGCTTCCAGCACCAACATAACTTGGCCACACGTCACAATCCTGACCCATGTGTCGTTGGACTGTGGGAGGAAACCGGAGCATCTGGAGGAAACTCACACGGTCACAGGGAGAACGTACACACTCCTTACAGATAATGGCCAGAATCAAATCGAAAAGTCAAAGTAAATTTATTATCAAAGTACCACACACAACCTCGAGATTCATCTTCTGGCAGGCATTTACAGGAAAATAAAGAAATATGAAAAACTATTCATTAGCAAAGACTGACAAACAACCAATGTGCAAAAGACAAATTTTGCAAATAAAAGATATAAATAGTGCTGAGAATACGAGTTGTAGAATCCTTGAAAGTGAGTCAAGGTTGTGGGATCAGTTCAGAGTTGAGGTGAGTGATTGTCGACACTGGTTCAGGAGTCTGATGGCTGAGGAGTAATAACGGCAATGGGACCCAAGGGATCAGCACCTCCCGCCCAATGGTAGCAGTGAGAAGACAGCATGGCCTGGATGGTGGGGGTCCTTGATGATGGGGTGGAAGTCAAATCCGGGTAAAGTCACTCAGAGACCATATCAGTACAAACTCTTTATTCAAAGCACCCGGGGCTTACTCAGTTAGTCACTCAAACAGTCCACCAACTAATTCACAATTCCCCTTACAAAATGGATATAGTTGTTCAGGTAACCCCACACATACCAAGCTGGAGTCAGACTTACCTATTGCCTGACAGTACCAGACATCCCACCCTGCAAAAACTCATTTCAGGGAGGTAGCACCATCAATTTGTGGGAGACTCCCGGAACTTCCGGGAGAGGTGGGATGTCTGCAATAGAGTAGCTCCTTAGCAGCTAGCCAGCTAGTTTAAATAACGTTAGCTATGCTAATGAATGAATGACACCTGTTAAACTCCCCTCAACATGTCTTTTACCAACTTAACCCACCATGGGCAATAGAAAAGTCACTGTTGCAAACAGTGCAGCGAGCAACACTGTCATTATTTTTGACCCCTATTAGGCAGGGGCACACTTTAGGGTAGTCTGGGGTGACATATGTTTTATTTTTTTTTGGAACACTCTGCCATGGCGTGTTTTCTTTCTTTCTCTCTCTCTCTCTCTCTCTCGCTCTCTCACTTTCAAAAAAATTGATTTCCGGGATATTTTATATAATTTGCGGGCATCAGGGAGCCACTATCAATATGCGGGAGACCCCCGGAACTTCCGGGAGAGGTGGGATGTCTGCAGCACCGAGAGACAAATTACAGAATAGGTATAATGGCCTCATACACAAACAGGTTGGAGTAGTCTTATCTCTGCGCACGACTGCACAAAGAAACACAGACCTTGAAACACTGTCTGACTCTGAGAAGAAACATGGCTCAGCATGGCTTAGCACATCTGTTGATCATCAGCAGTTCCTCTCAGAAAGAACAGGCCGCTATTGTTTAACTAATGCATTAACCCTTTTACATACTTTATCATTTTTGTGCTCATTGCGGGGGGGGCGGGGGGGGGCTTTGCCTGTAATGGACTGGGCTGTATCCACCACTTTGTGTAGGCTTTTCAGTTCCTGGGCACTGACGTTTCGGTGATCACTGGCACCGTAAAGCTACTGTGCCATCTGCTATGCTGCCACGCCATGCCGCCCCACGGCACCTGGAACGTGCAGCCAGGGGTGGTGGACGCAAACAGAATAGTGGTGTGTAAGGGAACGTGAACAGGCAGGGAGTGGAGGGGTATGGACCCGGGGTCAGTTTAATTAGGCACATACATGGTGAGCCGTAGTGGCAGTCCCTGTGCAGAATGCTCTATGCTCTAACCAGATCGCAATCATGACCGCACATCCACTCAGAAACACCTCACCATTCTTTCACCATCACATCGTTTGACGGCTCTGGGCATACACTCGCCCGAGTTTGGAAAATGAGGCAAGATTTCATTGAAACCCACTGAATATTGAAAAACCTAGATACGGTGGATATGGAGAGGATCAGTGGATTTTTAAACCTTTAATATTTACTGTCAATTTGTAATCCAGGGAGTGGGAAGCGCAGAATCAAATATCGCTATGATGATTGTACATTCTAGTATCAATTGTTTGGTGACAATAAAGTATAAAGTATCTTTCCCGTAGTGGTTGAGTCTAGGACCAGAGAGCGCAGCCTCAGAATAGAAGGGCGTCCATCTAGTGCCGGCACATGGAGGAATTTAGTTAGCCAGAGGGCGGCGAATCTGTGGAACTTGTTGCCTCAGGTGGCTGTAGAGGCAAAGTTATCCGGTAATTTAGAGCAGAGTTTGGTAGGTTCTTGGTTAGTCAGGGTGTTAAAGGTTACGGGGAGAAGGCAGGAGAATAGGGTTGAGAGGGATAATAAATCAGCCATGGTGGAATGGTGCAGCAGACTCGATGGACCAAATGGCCTAATTCCATTACTATGTCTTACGGACACGGGGTCTAAACCCTGGAGCACCCTCCCCAACAGCACCACCTTCACCAGAAAGACCACACTCTTTCAAGGTAGTGGTTCAACCCCAACCACCTCCCACCCTCTCACAGGAGAGTACCAAAGGGCGATTCCAGACAACCCCAACATCCCAAAAATTACCAGCTAATACATTTGAAACCTGAACTTCACTTGGGTGGAGACCCAAACCCTTTAGCCTGTGTGTACAAATATTTCTGAGGGTCACTCCTGGATTTTCAGTTCATTGTGTCCTCCCAGTGCTCAATGTAATCTGGAAAAGTGATATCTTATCTTATCTTGTCTTGGCACTTTGCACCCTGCTGCAATGAAGACTGAATCTTCCAACTTCTGCTAAACTGCTCTCTTATTATCCTATCACTGTGCTAAGGCCCACTTGTTCAGTCTTGTTTACCACCATGCCAAAGGTCAGTACTCACCTCCCTTATCGCCCTGGAGCCTTTCAAGAGATAAGCTTCATATGTCACATAAACATCAAAACATACAGTGAAATGCACCCATTACAGTCTGAGGCCGTGCAGGGGGCAGCCTACAAGTTTCAGTGCCAACATAGTATGCCCACAACTTACTAACTCTAACCCAATGGAATGTGGGGGACACACACACACACACACACAGGAAAACATACAAATTCCCTACAGTCAACAGCGGGAATCGAACCTAGATCGCCTTAAAAGCGTTACGCCAGCTGCTGCACTACCATACCATCCCAGCTCTTACGTTCTCTAGACTCTTTCTCCACCACAGCTTAACGATCACTGGTCACCAGTGTCCACGCTCCATCTACAACCACCCTCTGCCTTCCACGGGCAAGCCGATTCTGAATCCATGCAGCCAGGTTTACCCAGATCCCATACCCCGTGACTTTACTGGGGTTAGGTCCCAGATATTGATGCGTTAACATTATCTCACTGATCTGTTAGTCAGCAGTACTACTTTTGTGGATTAAAAAAAAAACTTCCTCGTTTCAGTTCCGTTCCAATGCCGACCACAGAAATAAGACAATGGAAGCCCTTCCTCCTGCCTGAGCCAGTGGTGCCAGGGAGCCACAGGAGAACGGGGCAATGCGTGTCCAACACAAGCCTAGGCTCTGGGACGGCCTCGGGTTTACAGTAGGTGAGGGGGAACACTGCTCGTTCCTGCTCGAGGCTGCTGAGACTTTGCCGCCCCCACACTGGCAGGATGGAACATCTCCATTGGCATCAGCTCAATCCCCACCTCATCGAAATCACTCGGGAGTTTTGACATTCTGTGAATGTAGCAGATATTCTTTCAAACAAGAACCAGTCTTCAGTTGCTAATGTAAATTTCACACAGTAATCAGTTCGAAATTAGGAGGACGGCTTTGCAAACAACTTTTTTTTTACAGAGCACAGGCTACTGGTCTATTGTTTTAGAGATACTAGGCCAGCTTTGTCATGTGTACCTTGAAATACGCAATGAAATGCATCTTTTTCGTCAATGACAAACAGATGCCAAGGGTGTGCTGGCAGCAGCCCACAAGTGTCCAACGTTTAATTAACCCTAACCTGTAAGTCTTGGGAACGTGGGTCAAAACCAGAGCACCTAGAGGAAATTCACAGAGTCACAGGGAGAACATACAAACTCCTTACAGACAATGATGGGAATTGAACTGACTCAGTGGCACTGGAAAGCATTTGAAAAACCACTACCTACCAGGGGCACTTTTTTAAGCACTGTAAAGCGTTATGCTAACCGTGCTACCAAAGTGAAGTCCTCATATGCATCAGCCAAATGTTAGACAATGGGGTTAGCCCACATTGAACTGAGTTGTTTTGCACCATTGTGACCGAGTTCAAGGATGTTTGCAAACCACTCTGATGTTGTCACTTAACACATCAAACATGGTCACAGATATAGCTAATCAATAGAAACATAGAAACATAGAAAATAGGTGCAGGAGTAGGCCATTCAGCCCTTCGAGCCTGCACCGCCATTTATTATGATCATGGCTGATCATCCAACTCAGAACCCCGCCCCAGCCTTCCCTCCATACCCCCTGATCCCCGTAGCCACAAGGGCCATATCTAACTCCCTCTTAAGTATAGCCAATGAACTGGCCTCAACTGTTTCCTGTGGCAGAGAATTCCACAGATTCACCACTCTCTGTGTGAAGAAGCTTTTCCTAATCTCGGTCCTAAAAGGCTTCCCCTTTATCCTCAAACTGTGACCCCTTGTACTGGACTTAGTTGGGATAGTTGTAAATTCAGCAGGTCAGCCCTGACACATTAATTCGGTGCCTAGGATCTCTATCCCCAGCTTATAGAACTTCTGTGTGGTTTACTTAGTAATGTGTGTCATGTGTCAGATGTTTCCCACTGTAGATATATACATTCAGTGGCTACTACATTCAGTATCTCCTGTACCTAATAAAGTGGCCACTGAGTGTATGCCCATGGTTTTCTGCTGCTGTAGCCCACCCACTTTAAGGTTTGATGTGTTGTGTGTTCAGAGATGCTTTCTGTAACACACGGTTGTTTGAGTTACCGTTGCCTTCCTGCCAGCTTGAACCAGTCTGGCTATTCTCCTCTGACCTCCCTCATTAACAAGGTGCTTTCACCCACAGAGTTCCCACTCACTGGATTTTTTTTTACACAATTCTCTGTAAACTCTAGAGACTGTTGTGTGTGAAAATCCCAGGTCAGCAGTTTCCGAGATACTCAAACCACCCAATCTGGCACCAACAACCATTCCACAGTGAAAATAACTTCCCAGTTCTGATGTTTGGTCCGAACAACAACTGAACCTCTTGACCATGCCTACATGCTTCTATGCATTGAGATGCTGCCACATGATTGACTGATTAAATATTATTAATGAGGTGTAAAGTGGCCACTAAATGTATCTCCCACTATAGATATGTAGCAATGTAGATTGTCAAACTCAAAATATTGAAAATATTGACGTTATCAGCCTACGTTAACCCTTTCATTCCCAAGATTAATTTTTGTGAACCTCCTTGGGACCCTCTCCAATGCTAGCAGATCTTTGAAAATGGGGCCCCAAACTGCTCACTATACTCCCCAGGCGCGGTCTGACCAACACCTTATAAAGCCTCAGTATTTATATCCAAGTGCTGACATGGGAATACGTCGCCGTTCCTCACGGCCACTGGGTCAAAAACCTGGTACTCCCTCCGTAACATTTACACCTCAAGGACCGCAACTCACGACCATCACCCCCTCTCAGGGAGCGACCGGGCGACCAGGCGATAAATGCTGGCTCAGTGAATGAGAGCCCTTCCAATCTCCCTACCAGGTGGCAGCGCTGGGTATCTCACATTTCCCTGCCCACCTCCCCTCGACAGGGACACACAGGATCACATCCAGCAACGAGCCAGCACCTGGTGCACAGGAACGGGGAATTCCGTAGTAAAGTAGAAGTGGAGACACAGACTCACGCCAACCCTGGTAAAGAGACCGGTGCCCGAGTGGACAGGCAGGCGTACTAAATTATTGCGAACTGCAGGTCACACGGCACAAACTTTCTATTTACATCGTGGGCACAGTGTGGACCGTGGAAACAGCCGGACCCCTTTACCTGTCTGCGGAAGGAATCATCGCGCAGTAGCGAGCCCGAACTCAAGGCGAGCAGCCAGGAAGAGAGCAGCAACGATACTGCCGCCATGTCTATAACATGCCCCATCAGCTGACTTCCGCCCCCTTCTAAGCGTAGCAACGCCGCCTCTCCCGCTCTTAAAGGGACCGGCCAGAGAACTTTCAATTTAACCCACTGCAGTCGGTGCTTGTTAGACCAATACAGTACAGGAAGAGGCCCTTGGGCCACAACCTCTGTAGCGACTGAGATACCAAATGAAACTTATCCCATCTGTCTGCATATGATCCAATCCACTATCTTCTCTGCTTCCAGCACCACCACTAGCAGCGTGTTGTAGGCACCTACCACAGTGTTAAATAAAAATTCCCCCACCTCACATCTTAAAGCTCTGCCCTCTAGTATTTGACATTTCTACCCTGAGAAAGAGAGTCCTGACGAAGGGTCTCGGCCTGAAACGTCGACTGCACCTCTTCCTACAAATGCTGCTTGGCCTGCTGCGTTCACCAGCAACTTTGATGCGTGTTGCTTGAATTTCCAGCATCTGCAGAATTCCTGTTGTTTACTCACAACAGGAAGCAGCTATGGAATGAGCAGTCATCGTTTCGGGCATAGGCTGTTCATCAACAGAGGAAAGGAAGGAAGAAGCCAGAGTAAGTCAAGTTTATTGTCATTTAACTATATACTATAAACAATACAGAAACATGTGAGGAGTACAAGATGACAGGTGATAGGTGAGGCCAGGTAAATAAGAGGTGGGTGGTCCGAGAGGAATGAAGTAAAACGTTGGGAGGTGACTGGACGAAGAGATAAAGGTTGAAGAAACCTAATAGGAGAGTGGACCACAGGAGAAAAGGGAGGAGGCAGGGAACCATAGGAAGGTGATGGATAGTTGAGAAGTGGTGAGGGGAACCAGGATGGGGAAATGGGGAAAAAAAATGAGGGAGAAATTATTTGAAGCTACCCAGATGTAATGAGATATTCTACTTTAACCTGAGGTGCAGTCCCATCATGACAGTAGATAGCAGAGTGAGGATGAAGTAGAATTAAAATGGATGGTCACAGGAAGATTCCACCTTTGCATTAGGAGGAAAGGTGCTTGATGAAACTCCCCCCTCCCCCACACATCTAAATTGTAGCTCACCAATGTAGAGGAAGCAATACCAGGGGCAACTCATTCTCAGTTCACTTGGCTACAAGAGATTAGCAAGACCAATCTTGGAAATGGTAACACTTGAGAAGTTTGGATAGATATGTACATGGATGGCAGAGGCATGGAGGGCTTTGGCCTAGGTGCATGTGGTATCTATGAACTCACAAACTGTCTCATTCCTTTTTTGCACTATAGTATTTATTTTGAAATGTACAAGTTTATATCTTTGCACTGTATTGCTGCTGGAAAAACTACAAATTTCACATCATAGAAAAGTAGCAATAAACCTGATTCTGGGTACAAGACATTGGTGAGACCAGTATTGAAATACAGTATGCAGTTCTAGTTGCCCAATTATGGTAAGGTTGTACAACAATTAAGAGTGCACTTGAGTTACAAGGATATGCCATGCAAGCATAGGAGGCTGACCACGTAGACATTTGTAAGATCACTATGTATGTTGACAGTTCTTTCCCTCCCCCCCATGGAGGAGTGTGCAAAAGTTGAGGGCAAAGGCTTAAGGTGAAAGGGGTAAGATTTTAAAGGGACCGGAGGATCAACGTTTTCCCACCGGGTTTGTAAAGTTTGGTATTTTTATGCAGATAAATCTGTGACAATAGTAGGTGCAGAGTATAAGCTGGGAGACTGTACTCTGGTGCTATGGAACTAACAAACTCTGTTGTAATGAGACAGGATTAAACTAATCCATTCTGGTTCATCTGGAGCTCAACAACAGAGAACTCACAATGAAACAAATGGAGCGAGATAAATCAGTTGGTTGAGCGATGTTGCAACAGCTACCTTGCCCTCCACATCAGTAAGACCAAGGAACGGTTTGAGAGTGTTCAGGATCAGAGAGTCAAGGGAGCAGCCCTCGATAAATATTTACTTTGATGTACTGCAGCTGCAAAATAAATTTCACAAAACACACGAGTAGGTTCAGAATCAGATTTTAGTCTTTATCGAGATGCGAGATTTGTCTGTCTTCAGTGGAGTCTGGTGTAGATCAGGCCACGTTGCCACACTCCATGTCCCTCTTGGAACATTTTAAATAAACAGACACCATTGTATTCAACCGTGTGCTCCATCCACATGCACTATAGGAGAGGACACCAGTTCCCATGAAGTTTGGCTGTATACAATCTCAGCCCCCACTCCTCCCGCAAGACCCCCCAACCCCAAGGAGAGGAAGACACTTAAAGCAAATGTTACTCGGTAATCTTTATTCCATTCCAACGCACAGAACAAACGAAGAAGCTACAGCTGGTGTCCACTGAACCGCAGAAAGATGCCAGTGCAGTAATACCAGCTCTCCTGCGCAATGCATCCCCACAGATGAACAATAAATACCAGGGAGGGGCTCTTCCCTGTGTGGTTACAGTATGTAGAGGGTGGGCTGCTCGGCACCGGTCCCTGCAGGCTGAACCTATGCAGCATCTCCTTCACCTCCCTGATTGCTTTCCTTCTTGCTCTTGTGGCCGGACACGATGTCGTCAATGCGCAGAAGCAGGATGGCAGTCTGCGGGTGGAGATGAGCGCAGGTGAGGGGGCTGAGCACAAACAGGCAGTGATACCATGCCAACCCCTCCACCCCCGACATTACCAACCCCAGTAACAGTACCCGTTTATCCAACTGGCAAACAGTAGAACTCCCTTTAGGAGGGAGTCCTTCCCAGCATTATCCAATTCACCATGAATTTCAGAATTTGATATGGCCCTAAAGAGCGAGACAATGAGTCCCTGATCCTCAAGCTCATTGTAACAGTGCAGGAGGGCTGGAGAACTAAAGTGGCCACAATATGACACTGAGGATCATCCCCAGGCAGAATGTGTCTTGTTATACAACTGTAAATGATTTGTCAAAAACAGAGGGGAATCCATCATCACACTGCCCAGGAAAAGGAGATCAAAGATGCAAGAAATAAACAGGGACAGTCAGTCAACTATGGTAGGTTGGAGCCACAGTGTTGGAATGAACAAACCTATTTTTTGGCCAATTTAAGCACTGTCAGATTAAAAACAGGGGGCAAAGGACAAGTCAGTGTTCAGCTCACCTCAGTGCTGAACTGGCTCTGTGCAGTTCACTTTCTGCATGTTATTTGTTTACTTTTTTATTTGCATGATTTATTTTCCTCCCCCCACAAACACATTAGGTGTTTGACGGCCTCTGTTGTTTTTTCTAAAAATGGGTTCCATTGTTTCTTTGTTTTGTGACTGCTGACAAAATTGGAACACAAGGGAAAAACAGTTCTAAACTGGTATGAAGAGCCAAAAAAAAAAAAGTAACGTTACTCTCTCCCTCACAGGGAAGCCCTCCCTGCCTTCTGGGCACTCACCTCCACTGCAGTTTTGAAAGTCTGTGATTTGACCGTCAGTGGTTCCCAGATGCCGAGCTCCTTCATGTCAGCCAAAGTTCCGGTCTCTCCATTGACTCCCCAGGTCTGGCAGCCTTCCTGCGTGTGCTTTGCCTGCAGAGATATGGAGATTCAACAGTCAATATGGTGCCAGATGCAGCCAAACATAGGGCAATCACAAGGAAGGATGGGGAAGAAGGATGAGCAGGTTATTTTGTGCCAGGTTGCACATAATCTCGTGCTTCAGGAAAGTGAACAGAAATAAAACTATTTTTCAGAATGCAGACACATTTCTCCCGGGTAAAAATTGAAAGGCAGAGACAGGAAGAACGTTTTTTTTCCTCAATCTCTGTGCAGTGATACAACAGCAGGTTGCAAGAATCAGACAGCCCATGGCGAAGAGTCAGGTGCACGGAAGAGGCCAAAATGAGAGGGGAAACCAGTGGAGACATATGCAGAATTAGAGCTACTAAGCAGCACAGGCAGTGACTCCCCATTACACTTCAAATGACCACATTAAAGGAGCAGCACAGACAAGTGTGGAACTAGGCAGGCAGGTATCCCTGTGCACAAGTGTATTGGCAATAAGTCAATGGTAGGGATCATCACACTGGTGCTCCTTACCCGAAGCGAGGTGAGCAAGCGGATGGTGCTTGCCCCACAGTTCTGGATGAGTGTCCTGGGGATGACCTCTAGAGCGTTTGCCACTGCACGATAGGGCCATTGCTGCACTCCCGTCATGGTTTTAGACTTCTCTATCAGTTTGTGCGCCACGGCCATTTCCACCGCCCCACCACCGGGCACTAGTCGCGGGTCCAACAGCACATTGCGAGTGACCTGCATGGCGTCCTGCAGGTTACGCTCCACCTCCTGAAACAGAAGCCGACATTCAGCCAACATATACACAGATAGGATAAATGCAAGCAAGCTTTTTCCACTGATGTTGGGTAAGACTAGAATTAGAGGGCTTAGGTTAAGGGTGAAAGGTGAAATATTTAAGGGGAACCTGAGGAGGAACTTCTTCACTCAGATGGTAGCCAGTATGTGGAACGAACTGCCAGTGGAAGTTGTGGATGTGGGTTAGATTGAAACATTTACAAGGAGTTTAGATAAATACATGGATGAGTCTATGACAACAGAACCGTAAATCACGATCCTCACTGACTGCCCCACACCACGATACTTAAACTTTAGATCCGCCCAGACCCCTAACCACATGAAGATCCCTGTACCTCTCATCATCCCATCCTCCTGTTTCAGATTTGTACACCCCAAAGTCAGAGCACTACACCACAGAAACAGGTCCTTCAGCTTATCTAGTCCAGGGGTCCCCAACTTTTTTTGCACTGCGGACCGGTTTAATATTGACAATATTCTTGCGGACCGGCCAACCCGGGGGGTGGGGGGGGTAGGGTTGCCAACAGACAAGATTAGCAGTCAAATATGTTGTGTTTACCCAGAGAAAGACTACAGTGACCATGAAGCCTTACGCGGGCACCAGTGCGCATGCGCATCGTAACCTGCCGTTTTTTTCTCTCTGCAAATCCTTTCTGGCGATTCTGTTCGGGGGGGGGTGTTAATCACGACCAGAATGTTGCTGATAAGTGGCTAATACACTCAATTTCGTTTCTAAAAGGGTTTATCTAACAAATTTAATATTAAACACAGCGCATATTTTCCTTGCATTAATATAGTGATAATTATCAGGGGAGGACAGGGGAGCTTGAAGTAAATGTTGAACAAACTTCCAGTAGAAGTGGTAGAAGCAGGTTCAATATTATCATTTAAAGAAAAATTGGATAGATATATGGACAGGAAAGGAATGGAGGGTTATGGGCTGAGTGCAGGTCGGCGGGACTAGGCGAGAGTAGCGTTCAGCACGGACTAGAAGGGCTGATATGGCCTGTTTCCGTGCTGTAATTGTTATATGGTTATATAAGTCAATAGCATCATAACATTTTAAGTAATGTTTGGATATTAAACACACAGCACATACTTTCCCCGTATGAATATATAAAATCATTGCAACACACCAATATCGCTGAATCAGTGGGAGCCCTAGGCTTGTTTCCCTGCAACAAGACTGAACTATCGAGGAGTGAAGGGAGACAGCGATACTCGAAGGGGGTTCCTTATGTCCAGTCTAGTCCGCAATTTAGTTTTCGTTGCATTCATTGCAGAGATATGTTGGAAATGGAAGCAACGTTTTCAGTGCTTTCGTGGCTATCTCAGGATATTTCGCCTTGACTTTGATCCAGAATGCCAGCAGAGATGTTATGTCAAACATACTATTCATCCCGCCGTCATTTGCAAGCTCGAGGAGTTGATCTTCTTCCCACACTGACATGGATGACACGCGGATAATGACCTCGCATGCGTAATGGCTCAACAGTGCGTGACAGAGAATGAGGAAAGGTGCAGCTGACTCCTATCGCTAAATCATATCATTTCCTCGCGGCCCGGTAGCACATGCTTTGCGGCCCAGTACCGGCAGAGAAAGCAGGATCTCCCAGTGGCCATGTATTTTAATTCCACATCCCATTCCCATTCTGACATGTCTCTCCACGGCCTCCTCTACTGTCAAAATGAAGCCACACTCAGGCTGGAGGAACAACACCTTATATTCCATCTGGGTAGCCTCCAACCTGATGACATGAACACTGACTTCTCTAACTTCCGCTAATGCCCCACCTCCCCCTCATATCCCTTCCATTATATTTTTTATATACACACATTCTTTCTCTCTCCTTTTTCTCCCTCTGTCCCTCTCACTATACCCCTTGCCCATCCTCTGGGATTTTTCCCCCCTCCCCCTTTTCCTTCTCCCTGGGCCTCCTGTCCCATGATCCTCTCATATCCCTTTTGCCAATCAACTGTCCAGCTCTTGGCTCCATCCCTCCCCCTCCCTCTCGCAAATCTACTAGCTCTTCCTTCAGTTAGTCCTGACGAAGGGTCTCGGCCCGAAACGTCGACTGTACCTCTTCCTAGAGATGCTGCCTGGCCTGCTACGTTCACCAGCAAATTTGATGTGTGTTGCTTGAATTTGCAGCATCTGCAGAATTCCTTGTGTTCAGTTATTATTTCTATTTATTTGTGATAAGATTTAGATACACAGAGTGGTAACAGGCCCTTCCAGCACAACAAGCCTGTGCTCCACATTACACCAGTGTGAACAATTAACCTACTAATCTACACATCTTTGGACTGTGAGAGGAAATCTGAGCACCTGGAGGAAACCCAAGTGGTCACAGGGAGAGCGTACAAATTCCTTACAATCAGTAATGGGAATTGAACTCAGGTTGTAATATCATTACACTAACCACTACACTAAACATGCGGCTTCCACTTCAAACACAAACCCTATCTGCAACTTCACATCAACACCTGTCAGAGAACATATGCGCGCAGAACACTTGCTTACCGCCAGAATGTCCTTGCTTGCTCCACGCAGGAGAATGGTGCAAGCTTTGGGGTCTTTGCATTCAGTGATGAACGCAAAGTACTCATCACCTATCTTCTTGACCTCAAACAGACCCGCACCAGTGCCAATATCGTCCTCATGCAACTCATCTGTGCGGCTAACAATACGAGCACCACATGCCCTGAAAAACAAGCAGCACACATTGAGGTACAAATTGTCTACATGCAGGCAAGTTCAAATTTACCATTTAAATTCAAAGTTTCAGGAAAGACCTAGTAACTAGCATTAACGCTGGCTGAAAGCAAAAGAGGTGCCACTTATTCTGACAGGTGGTTGAGTCAAGCGATGGATTTATGAAAACAAGGGTGACAGGTGGTAGGGGTTGTTAAGGAGCACCAAAATGGCATAGGGCAGTGAGCCAAATCATAATTTCAACAATGAACGTGCAAAAAAAAAAAAAAAAATTCTAATCTCACGTTTAACCCAAGACATATTCCACTGTGGACCGCTCCCCGCATTTCATGCTGCTGAGGACACAACTACTGACAAATCACGTCAGTACAAATCACAAAGGCAAGTGATGCACAAAGCAGTATTGTTCATACTTCAAGTACAGAAGCAATAGGCCCAGTGGGTCTTAGAATTATTTCCTCCCACACAATTTAAATTACAAGTGGGAGGAGAAGATGGCAGCGTGACGGCAGCCCACATGGCCTCTCCAGTGAATGAATGATATCTGTCAAGTAGGGGACCATGCACAATTCTGATTTGATGGAGATAGACGTGAGAGTACAGAGGAACATCTGGAAAACTTCTGAAATGCCCGCTTCGCTGCCGCTGCTACTGTGTGGTGGCCGGAATCTCCAGAGCAGAAGGCCCTGAAATCCTTGGCTTTGCGTGTTTCAGTAGCTGGGGCGAGGTCGAAGGTACTCAGGAGGGTGTATTGGAGCAGCTGGTCGGGGGCTCGAAGTTTTCGGACGGACGGACTCAGTGTCAGCTGCTTCCAAGGCATCGGTAAGTTGACGGTGCCTGGAGGTTTATAGCAGGGAGTTTTTCCCTTTTCCGCCTGCTATCGAGGACTCAGGAGTCGATCGACTCGGGGACTTTGAGACTATTTTTACTGTGCCCATGGTTTGTTCTTCATCAAATTATGGTATTGTTTTGCACTGCTGTAACTATATGTTATAATTATGTGGTTCTGTCAGTGTTAGTCTTTGGTTTGTCCTGTTTTCTGTGATATCACTCCGGAGAAACATTGTATCATTTCTTAACGCACGTATGCATTTCTATATGACAATAAAAGAGGACTGAGTGTTCTCATAATCTAAAAAAAATTGTATGTGGCAAAAGCAGCTTATTCATTCCAAGCAAGCCTAGTGTACCTGGCAATCCTGTTGCTGTCACTCTTTCTGATACGACGGATCGCAGAGATATTTGCCTTCATGAGGTAATGAAGTGCTAAGTCTGAAAGGCAAATGGAGACCAAAAATGAAGGTGTGCCCTACAACTTTTTTTAACTCCCCCAAAATGCAGCAAAATGAGAGCCCTGAAAGTAAACTCACTTTCAAAGTAAAATATGTTACCATATTCAAGATTAATTTTCTTGAAGGGTTTTTGCAGGAATGCAATAGAATTTCACAGAAAAATATAAAGACTGGCAAACAACCCACGTGTAAAAGACAAACTGTGCAAGTAAAATACTGACAACACAAGTTGTAAAGAGTCCTTGAAACTGATCTGCAGGTCATCGAATCAGTTCAGAGTAGTGGTGAGGTTATCCACACCAGTTCAAGACCCTGATAGTTGAGAGGTAATAACTGTTCTGGAACCTCTGGGTCCAATTCTTCTGTACCTCCTGCCTGATGGTAGGAGCAAGAAGGGAACATGGTGGTTGGGGGGGGGGGGCGGTATTTGATAACGGATACTGCCTTCTTTGTGCTCAGTGGAGGGGAGGACTTTGCTTGTAATGGACTGGCTGTATCCGCCAATTCTCTGTGAAAGACTGAACTGAATGACTTCACTGCATCCCAGTCTCCAGGCTAGCACAGGCAGACAGAATCCAGGTTATATCTGTCACTGGCACCTAACGGCAACTCCTTTGCTTGCACCTTCAGAAGCAGCTCTATTTCCATCTTTAATACCTCTATTTTTTCCCTTTCAGGGTTCTTTTGAGGATCCTGACCCGGAGTTACGTGCTGACTACAGTTCTTTGCGGGAATGGGACCAGCTCTCGGGGTTTCACGAACGGCCATTGTTCCTCACGCCAAGGGCTTGGCCTATGAGCTTCGCTCACCTTCGGAGGATTGCGATTTCGTGGCTCTGAAGACAGGGAAATCAGATTCAATGCCTCCACAGGAGATCGATGAGTTATTGGAGACGGAAGATCTCTGGCTGTGTGCCCAGAGACCTGAGATCTTTGGGAACAGAGAGATAGGAAAAAGCGACACAACGGACTTTTAACATTGTAAACCAGAGTGTTGTTTGTTATCCCTCTCCTCTCGCTGTGAAACAGAGACACATCTTTCTCCCTTATTAGGGCAGGAGAGAGCCTGTGGTATGTCGAATACTGGGTGAACAAGTAGTCTTTGGGGTACTGCAAGTTGGTGTCTTTGCTCATGCTTGAGTTCTCGGTGGCAGGTGCTGATGCTTTCTTTTGCCGGTGGGGGGAGGATTATTGCTTGCTGCTGCTTACATGCGGGAGGAAGGGGAGCTGGGGAGGTACTTCGAGTTTCTAACATTTAACTGTCATTCATTCTTTGGGGACACTTTTTGTGGATGGTTGTGAAGAAAGAGCATTTCAGGATGTATACTGTATATGTTTCTCTGACATTAAATGTACCTTTGAAACTCAAAACAGTTTCACTCATCGACTCTCGTGCAAACTCAGATTTATCGCAATTACACTGAAATGCACTGTTTGTATTAACAACCAACAACCTGGAGATGCACTGGGAGCAACCTGCAAGTGTAGCCATACATTCCAGTGCCAATATAGCATGCCCACCAATGATCAATATCACTTTTCTAAGCCCTCTGCGGCTGGAATATTGAGAGAATTCTATCAAAGGAATTGTAGGCCATGAATAAAAATGGAGCTAGTCTATACATTGTTTGGGATTTCCCCTTGCGCATTGTCTACTCGACAACTCTGGTACTCTGCAACAAGAACAGTGAGCAACACTGCCAATGTGAAAATAGTGGCTAACACAATCACAAGATGTTGAGTACTTCCACTCCGGTTGTAAAACGCAGAATTTCTCAGTGGCCAACCATTTTAATTCTTATCCCCACTCCTGTTCCAACATGGCAGTCCATAGCCTCCTCTTCGGCCACGACGATGCCATTCCCACAGCGGAGGAGCAACACCTCATATTCCATCTAGGTCACCTCCAACCTCGTAGCATCAACAGCGATCTCTCCTTCTGATAATATATTTTTCTTTTCTCCCCCTCCCCTCTTCTTTTATTTCCCATTTTGGCCTCTTACCTCCACCTTATCTGTTTATCACCTCCCCATGCTACGCTCCTCCTTCCTTTCTCCATGGTCCACTCTCCTCTCAGATTCCTCCTTCTCCCACCTTTTACCTTTTTCATCTTTCACCTCCCAGCTTCTTACTTCATTCCCCCCTCCCCCATCTGGCTCATCTATCACCTTCCAAGCTTGTCCTCCTTCCCCTCGTCTCACCCTTTCATTCTGGCATTTTCCCCTTCATTTCTTGATGGTGTCAGCCCAAATTGTCAATTGTTTATTCCTTTCCACAGATGCTGCCTGACCTGCTGGAGTTCCTCCAGCATTTGTGTTATTCAGAATGAGAATGTTTGCAGGGTTTGTCCCAGAGCCCTGTCACATGTCCATGCAATACCAAGAGCTGTTACATTCGCTGTCCAATGAACACCATGTCCCAAGGAAGATGCTGGGACAATCTGGTGAGAATATCCACTGTGTGGTCTACTTGACCTCAACAAATACCACATGTTACACACACATTACCTGAGATGCCTTTCTCCGTGAAGAGGAGGTCAGGTTTCAGACGGATAATATCCTCGCAGATTTGCTGAATGTATTCTTCTTCCATCTGCAGGATGCGAGTGAAGTCCTCCTCACGAGTGATCTCAATGTCAGTCTGAAACAGAAGATTGCCGAGAGAGCAGGGTAAAAGACATCCCAAACAACAGCCCACACACCAAATGTCTGGGGAGATTAAAATGGGGGGGGGGGGGGGTTTCAGATGTACTAACTCTGGAGAATACCAAGTCCACATAAACAGCATCTGACAGCCATATGACCCTCAATGTTCTGCATTACCATTCAATACGATCATGAGTGGTCTATTTCAACATCATCCCCTGCCACAACCCCCACTCCTCTAATACCCCGAGTCTATCCTCGGTTTTGCAGGCACATTTTCGGTCAGAAAATTCCAAAAATAATCACACTGATGAAATTTTTCATTTGTCCTATGTGGCCAATCCCATTGCAGACTCGCCTTTCAATCAGGTGAAGCAGAATCAGATTTAATATCACTGGCACATGTCGTAAAGTTTGTTAACTTAGCATCAGATCAATTCAATACATAACAGAAAAAATAAGCAAATCAATTACAGTAATTATACAGTGGTACTAGAAAGTTTATGAACCCTTTAGAATTCTCTATTTCTGCATAAATGACCTAAAATTTGTTAACTTAATACAAGTCCTAAAACTAGCTAAAGAGAGCTCAATTTAAATAAAATTAAACTTGTAAATTTAATTAGAGAAAAATGGTCCAATATGACATGTATCTGTTGGAAAAGGTATGAGAATCTCCAGGATTATCAGTTCATTTAAAGGGGGAAATTAGTCAGGTGTTTCAATCAATGGGATGACAATCAGGTGTGAGTATGGGAGGCCCTGGGTCTTCACTATCAGAGTCTGATCTTCACCAGTTTTTTTGAATAGTGTGCCGCAAAAGATTTCTGAGGACCTCAGGAAAAAAAGTCGTTGATGCTCACCAGGCTGGAAAAGGTTAAAACCATTTCGAAAGAGTTTGGGCTCTAGCATTCCACACTCAAGTATATGACGTACAAATGGAAGAAATTCAACAATTTTGTTATTCTACTCTACCCAGGAGTGCTCAACCAACAAAAATAACTCCAAGAGCAAGACATGTAATATTGAAGGAGGTCACAAAAAAACCCAAGGTAACATCTAAGGAAAACAACGGGAATTCTGCAGATGCTGGAAGTTCAAGCAACACACTCCTGTCTTCTCCTATCATTTTGGATCTCCCTCTCCCCCTCCAACTTTCAAATCCCTTACTCACTCTTCCTTCAGTTAGTTCTGACAAAGGGTCTCGGCCTGAAACGTCAACTGCAACTCTTCCTAGAGATGCTGCCTGGCCTGCTGCGTTCACCAGCAACTTTGATGTAACATCTAAGAAGTCACAGGCCTCTCTTGCATTGACTAATATCAGTATCATCAGTAGAGCAACAATGGTGTGCATGGCAGGATTGCAAGGAGAAAGTCGCTACGCTCCAAGAACATTGCTGCCTGTCTAAAGTTTGCTAAAGACCATGTGGATAAACCAGAGGGCTACTGGAAGAATGCTCTGTGGGTGGATGAGCCCAAAATAAAACTTTTAGGCTTAAATGAGAAATGTTATGTTTGGTTTAAAAACAAATAGTGCATTCCAGCACAAGAACCTCACTCCAGCTGTGAAACATGGTGGTGGCAGTGTCATGCTTGGGCCTGCTTTACTGCGTCAGAACCTGGTTGGCTTGTCATCATTAATGGATCTATGAATTCTGAATTGTACCAGCAAATTCTACAGGAAAATGTCAGGGTATCAATCCGTGAACTGAAAAGCTCAAGAGAAAGTGGGTCATGAAGCAAGACAATGACCCTAAACACACAAGTCAGTCTACCAAAGAAACATTAAAGCAGAAGAAATTTCATGTTTTGGAATGGCCAAGTTAAAGTCCAGACCACAATCCTATAGAAATGTTGCAGAAGGACCTGAAGCAAGCAGTTCACGCAAGGAAGCCCAACATCCCAGAGCTGAAGCAGCTTTTTAAGGAGGAATGGCCTAAAATTCCTCCACGCCAATGTCAAGGACAAACAGTTATTGGAAACATTTGGCTGAAGTTATTGCTGTACAAAGGGATCACACCAGTTACTGAAAGCATAAGTTCACATACTTTTCCCAACAAATACATGTAATATTGGATCATTTTTCTCAATAAATAATATAATGTTTTTTGTGTTATTTACTTAATTGAGTTTTCTATCTAGTTTTTGGACTTGGGTGAAGATCTGATCACATCTTAGGTCATTTTTTGCAGAAAGCGAGAAAATTCTACAGGGGTCGAACTTTCCAGCACCACCATATATTAAATAGTTAAATTAAAAGTAGTGCAAAAATATAGTCAATGTCTATATAGGAAATCAAATAGCAGAGGGGAAGAAGCTGCTCCTGAATCGCTGAGTGCACGCCTTCAGGCATTTGCATCTCCTTCCTGACAGTAACAATGAGAAGAGGGCATATCCTGGGGAGAAGGTCCTCAATAATGGACGCCGTCTTGCTGACGATGTCCTGGATACTGTAGAGGCTAGTACCCAAGATGGAGATGAAAAACTTTACAACTTCCTGTAGCTTTTTTTGAAAGAACGCTCTATAGAAGTTTGAGCGTTTGAGGTGACAAACCAAATCTCCTCAAACTCCTAATGAAATATAACCATGGCTTGCCTTCTTTATAGCTGCATTGATACGTTACAACCAGGTTAGATCCTCAACTAATCCTGACCCTCGGGAACTTAAAATTGCTCATTCTGTCCGCTTGTGATCCATCTATGAGGATTGGTTCGTGTTCCCTCCTCTTACCCTTCCTGAAGTCTACAATCAGCTCTTTGGTCTTACTGAAGTTGAGTGCAAGGTTACTGCTGCAACATAGTAAACTAGCTGGTATAGCTCACTCCAGTACGCCGTCTCGTCTCCATCTGAGATTCTGCCAACAATAGTTGTATGATCAGTGAATTTATAGATAGGATGTGAGCTATGCCTAGCCACACAGTCATGGGTATAGAGAGAGTAGATCAGTGGGCCAAGCACACATCCCTGAGGTACGCCAGTGTTGATTGTCAGTGAGGAGATGTTACCACCGAAATGCACAGATTGTGGTCTTCCAGTGAGGAAGTCAAGGATTGAATTGCAGAGGGTGGTACAGTTAGCTTCTTGAGCAGGACTGTGGGAATGATGTTCAATGCTGAGCTATACAGTCAATGAACAGCATCTTGGACATGGGTGTTTAGCATCACTAATTAATCACTCCCTGTAAATATTTTTGTATGACGAATAAGGAAACCTTGTTCTAAACTCAGGTTTACCATATGTTTCTGAAGGATAGGTGAGGGGGTGGGGGAAACAGCAAACTCACATTAAGGAGAAAACAGGTCAGTTCTGGATTATTGGGAAACAAAGTCGGTTTTGAATGTGGGAACAACATAATGAAGGTAGTTCAGTGAGTAAATACAGTTCCATATACTAGATGCAAATGATTGCAGATACGAACAGGGTCAATAGGACTGAGAACAACTTTTGGGAGATCTTTACTCATGTTAAATTTGGGGACAAATAAATGAGCAGTGTGTGTCATGAAAAAGTAGCATTTAGGCAAATACTTCAGCAGAGCATTCAGGGATGCTCGCTCACCTCAACAACACCTGTGCAACAGTGTTACAGTGGCTGCAAAATAACATTACAGTCAGACTAGTCTAATCTCCTGTCAAACTACGGGACTGGTTTGTAATTACCCGCTCTGCAGTAAAGGAGAATTTTACACTAGTTTCATGTTCCAGTCATAGCTCCAGTTTAAAGGACGACCAATTTAAGCACCAAGACAGATTAAGGTTTTGAGATCAAGGGCAGTGGAAGCGCTCACTACCCTGTGAAGTTTACTCACCTCAGCACTGAACCTGGCTCTGTGACTGGGCCTGCAGCCATCGGGCTCCTGGCACAAATGCAGTGCTGAACTGGCTCCATGGCTGTGGACTTACTTTCAGGGACTCTTCGTTTCAGGTTCTACGCATTGTTTGTTTGCTTTTTTGAAAAATATTTTTGCATGCTTTGTTCTTTCTTTTACACACATTGGATGTACGGCAGTCTTTGTGATGTAGGGGTTTTCATAAATTCTATTGTGTTTCTTTGTTTTGTGGCCATCTGCAAGATGAGTCCCAAGGTTGTATTTATTATCAATGCACTGTGAACAGTGGTATCAGCACAGACGTAGTACCACAAGTCAAGGGACTATAACACTAGTGTCGTACCTGGCTCTCCCCTTTCTTGTACTCCAGTGAGCAGTCCAAGAGCACAATGCGGGGGTTCTTGATATGCCTGCGCATGCGGGAGTGTGTGACATCCTTGTTCAACATCACGCCTCGGAGCACACATGAATCATGAATGAAACCACCAGGAACCTGTTAACATAACATAAAACAACGAAATTGCCAACAAGAACAAAGTAACACTCCTGCATGACTCCTAGAACAACCATGGAAACAAAGTCAACTGAATAGTCTGATACTAACAACATTTTTGATGTTCTCTCCCATGCTTGACCTGCAAAGTTACTTGAGCAGTTTGTGTTTTGTTTTTGCTGTCAGTGGAACTGGAACCCAGGACTTCCCAGAACCCACTGACATAGAACAGTACAGGCGCTTTGACCCACGATGTCAAAATCAATCTAAGCTTTCCCTCCTGCAAAGCCCTCCATTATACCCAAGAGTTTCTTAAACGTCCCTCTACCACTACCTCTGGCAGTGTGACCTTTGTACCCATCACTTTATGTAACAAAAATCTACCTCCGACACCCCTCATACTCACCCCCCAATCACTTTAAAATTATGCTTGGTCATATTAGCCATTTCTACCCTGGGGGGAAAAAGTGTATGGCTGTCCACTTGATCTGTGCCTCTTAAACACATCTATCAAGTCACCTCTCACTTCCCACTCCAAAGAGACAAGCCTTGGTTTGCTCAACCTATCCTCAAAAGACATGCTCTCTAATGCAGACAGCATCCTCCTCCTGCATCCTCTCTAAAGCTTCCACATTCTTCTACATAATAAGGTGACCACAACTGAGTGTTTTCTAACCAGGGTTTTATATAGCTACAATATTACCTCAAGCTCTTGAACTTAACCCAGCCCCTGATTAATGAAAGCCAATACATCACATTCCTTCTTAACCACCCAATCAACTTACTTACATGGCAAATCTGATTCCAGGCCTATCAACCTTTCAATGGCATCTTGGATCACAAAAGGACAGTGCCCCAGACACCAAATGTCCATGGATAGAGGAGATCTGCCTCTTACCTTCTCAATTTTGGCATACTTCTTAATGTCAATCTCCTTGCGGCCATTTTCTTCCAACTGCACGGTCTTCACAGCATCAAGTGCAATGCTGCAGGCCAGGTCAACCTGTAGGTTGTTCACCTTGGTGTTGATTGCACTGTTGATAATCTTCAGCATCAGGTCACGGTTATTGATGTCAACAGTAGTGCTGCCAAGAGAAGAAAAGCTTTTAAGTGCCCTTGGAAAATGAGCAGCATCTAATCCTGAAGAAAGTGCAGTTGAACACAAAGAATAGAGTCACCATAATTATTAAAAATTCAAGTTCTCAATACAATGAAAACTGTTTACAGAGGACCAAGTTTACCTGAAGGTTTTATGCAATCAATCCTGTAACACTGATTAAAGCAAAGTTCCTCAAGGTTGTGACAGCTGAGGGGTGGGGGTTAGCAGGGTTAAGTTTCACTACTTATTAAAATGCTTGTAATGGTGTGTGTCTCAAATAAGCTCTGACAACAAGGTCCAGCTCTTGATCTTCACATGTGTCTTAGCTACCAAGCCCAATGGAATTGTTTCTACTGATACAAGAAGGGGCAAAGGCAGATTACTGGCACTTTAAAACCAGACAGGGCTCCTCAGCTGCGGTTGGCAGCTCTAGAAGGAAAATTGATCTCAATCCTTGCTGCCTTGTGACTATACCCCCTCATGGGGAAGATTTCAGGAGAAAACCCAGAGGAAAAATCCAGAGCTGGAGTCCCTAAGGTAGTCCTATGTTCAGTTCAACACTGACTGGCAAGTCCTGTAATGCTGCTGGTGCCAAACTGTATCAGTTTCTGATGTCCTTTGGATTCATCAGCTTTGTGGACATGGCAGCCTGCTGCATGGGCAACAGCTTGCTCTCCACATTACACTGTCTGGCTTACGTATTGATTACAGCAATATTTATGATCAACCCCAACCAATGATGGGCCTCAAAATTAAAGCAAAAGAAAGGAGGTCAGTATTTTGGCTCATATTCGTGACTCAAACAACATCATGAAAGCAGATTATCTGGTCATTTGCTGTACAGTTGTGCAGATGAATTTCAGAAAATCAACTATATTTTCTCATATAATCTTAACTAGACTTGAAGCAGCAATTTATTAGCATACCTTGTGAAAGTATCCATCTAATGCATGTTTTATTCTAGCAGAAAGCCAGTTATACATCACAGGAAAAGGCCGTTTGACTCAACTCATCCATGTCAACGTGCCTACCTGAGCTGGTCACATATGGGCTGTTACCACCTTAACCTTCCCTAACGTACATGCCTGAATATCTTTTTACCCTGATGACATGCCTGTTCTAGCATGTGAAGTCAGCTCTGGCAGCTTGGGTGGTTGAGACCTACAGTGAGATTCAACGACCAGGAAGATGATTCCGCAACACTCTGTGGAGAGCGAAGGGCACGACAAGGCACAGAAGTAGTCATGGTCAGCCACTACAATCAAAACCCCAGCTGTGATGTGTATTCATACCACTGAACCCAAGTCCTCAGAGGTTGAAGGTGGAACTGCCCTAGTGCAACAGCTTTTCCACTTTGAAAACTGTCATCGCAAAAAAACAACGGACAACCCACCACAAGGTCAGCCCTCAGCCTCCTACACTCCAGGCAAATCAGTCGCAGCCTCCCCTATCAGTCGTGTAACGGGCACTCATGTACCTGATTTCTTCCAGCGTGGTAATCATGTCATCCAGCGCCTGGTGATAAGCACCTATGATTACAGAGGGGTGCATCTGCTGCTCGAGGTACTGCTCTGCTACCAAAAGCATCTCTCCAGCTAAAAGAAAGTAGTGTGTGCAGTTACTTAAACATAAACACTACCTTCAAACCACTCCCACCACCCCCCCAACAAACTGCATCGGAACACTTAGAATTAGAATTATAGGCCACATCACAAATAGAGACTAATGTTTACTGTGCACACATACAAATTCAGCAGTGGGTTCTACAGTGAATCAAAGAGGAAGTTCCCCAAGATACTGCATAGCTGGATGCAGTTGTTGGCAAGAGATGTGCTGATGTGGAGCAAGGCACAAGGCTCAAACACATTCTGAGACTGTGGGGGTGATAGCTAGGACAGAGAGGTAGCCACACCCAAGCTGCAGGACAGAGGAAACTGGGTGACAGTCAGGAAGGGGATAGGGGTTAAAGAGCCAGTGCAGAGTACCCCCGTGGCCATCCCCCTCAATAAGTATATTACTCTGGATACTGTTGGGGGTGGGGTTGGGAGCACACGGGCGCAAGGCAATGACCTAGCAGAGGAAAAGTCACAGCATTCAGGTCTCTGGCATTGAGTCTAATTCAGTGACTCAAAGGAAGGGAGAAGAGAAGGATATAGAAGAGGTGAGCTGCGGTGATTTGGGATTAGTCAGGGGAATAGAAAGGAGGTTCTGTGGGCGAAAATGAGATTCCCATTGGTATGTCACTTCCCAGGTGCTCGGGTACAGGACATCTCAGATAGAGTTCTCAGCATTCTTAGTGGAAGGGTGAACAGCCAGAGGGTACAAAGAAAGAAGTTCTGCAAAGTAGGTTCAGGGAGTTAGGTGCCAAGTTAAAGGGTAGCACCTCCAGGATTGTGATCTCAGAAATGCTACCCATGCCACTGTTAGTAATGCCAGAAATAGGAAAACTAAACAGTTTAACACAATGCTAAGGAGTTGGCGTAGGAAGGAGGGCATAAGCTTTTTGGATCATTGGGCTCTCTTCCAGGGAAGGGGACCAATATCATAGCTGGAATGTTTGCTAATACTGCACAGTGGGATTTAAACTGGAGTTGTAGGGGGATGGGAACAAGCGTGCCAGAACAGTTAGTGGGGAGGTTGTGAAGACATGTGAAGACCTCAGACAAAGTCAGGAATCAAAAGGTTGAGCATGGCACTACTTGTGCCTTGAACTGCACATATTTCAATGCAAGTATCATAGGAAAGGCAGATGAGCTTAGGGCATTGATCAACAATTGGAATGATGATATTGAAGCCATTAGTGGTTGTAGGAGGGGCAGGACTGGCAGATCAATTATTCCAGGATTCTGTTGTTTTAGATATGACAGGGTGGGAGGGATTAAAAGAGGTGGGGTGGTATTAATAGTCAGGGAAAGTGTTATTATGGGCGGAACTGAGAAATAAGAAAAGTATGATCACAGACCACCTGACAGTTCAAGGGATTTAGAGGGGCAAATTTGAAGAGATCACAAACTGTTGCAAGAAACAAGGTTGTTATAGAGACTAGGTGATTTAAACTTTCCACCTATTGACTGGGACACATACTGTAAAAGGAACTAGACAGGATAAAGCTTGTCAAAGTGTTAGGAAAGTTTCCTTAATCAGTACACAGAAGTCCAAATGAGAGTGTTCGATACTTTATCTACTCTTAGGGAATGAGACAGCATGGTGACAGAAGTTTGTGCAGGGGAATACTTGTAACAAATTTGTGATCACTAGATGCAAAGTAAATATACAAAAAGATAGGTCTGATCTGTGGGTTGAGATTCTAAATTGGAGAAAGACCAATTTTGATGGTATCAAAAATTATCTAGCAAGTGTCGATTGGGTAAAGTTGTTGGAAAAGTGTACTTGCTAACTGAGAAGATTTCAAAAGTGAAATTGAGAGTACAAAGCTTGCATGTGCCTGTCAAAATAAAAGGTAGAGATAACAAGGGTAGGGAACCTAGAGATATTGAGGTCCTGGTTAAGTAAAGAAAGGTACAGCAGGTACAGACAGGTAGGAACAAATGATGTGCTTATGGAATACAAGAAATTCAAGGCACACTTTTCACAACACATGCTAGTGATAATAAGCCTGATTCTAAAAGAAATCAAGAGAGCTATAAGACGGCATGAAGTTGATCCAGCAGACAAGGTGATGGAGAATCCCAAGTGATTCTACAAATATGTAGAGTGCAAAAGGATTGCAAGGGACAAAATTAGTCCTCTGGAAGATCAGAATGTTAATCCATGTGTGGAGCCAAAACAGATGGGGGGAAATCTTAAATTTTTTGCAGCTGTGCTTTATTCAGGAGATGGACACAGAGACTATTGAAGTGAGACAAAGCAGCATCAATTTCATGGACACTATACAGATTATAGATAGCAGGTGTTTGCTGTTCTGAGGTATATCTGGGTGGATAAACCCCAGTGCCTAACAAGACGTTCCCTCTAACCTTACGAGAGACAAGTGCAGAAATTGCTGGGGCCCTAGCAGAGATATTTACATCTTCCTTAGTGATAGAGGTACCAGAGGATAGGAGGATAGCCAATGTTGTTCTGCTGTTTAAAAAATGGCTCTAAACATAAACCAGGAAATTATAGGCCGGTGAGTCTGACATCAGTTGTGGGAAAGTTATTGGAAGGTATTCTAAGGGACAGGCTATATCTAAGTACTTGGATAGACATGGCTTTGGGTGTGGTAGGTTATGTCTAGAGATTTGAGGAAGTAGGAAAGTGGATGAAGGGAAGGCAGTGGATGTTGTCTATATGGACTTTAACAAGTCAGTTGACAAGGTCCCGCATGGGGCATTGGTCAAAAAGGTTCAGTTGCTCAACATTCAATAAATAGTAAATTGAATTAGATATTAACTTTGTGGGAGAAGCCAGAAAATGGTAGATGGTTGCCTCTCTGACTGGAGGCCTGTGATCAGTGGTGTGCTGCAGGGACCAGTGCTGGGTCCACTGTTTGTCATTTACATCAATCTGAAAATAATGTTAACTGGATCAGCAAATTTGCAAATGATACCAAGATTGGAGGAGTACTGGACGGCAAAAAAGGCTATCATGGTTTGCAGCTGGAAAAATGGGCTGAAAAATGGCAGATGAAAGTGTGAGGTGTTGCACTTCAGGACGACCAACCAGGATAGGCATTATACAATGAGCGATAGGGCACTGAGTGAGGTAGAACTAAGGGATCTGGTACTACAGGCCCCGTTTCTCTCCTGTATTTTTCTATGACTCTACAACATATGTTTCAGATCTCTGTAATAAGACCAGCAGGCCACTCTAACAAAGGGTTCCCCTGGAACCTTAGCATTAACTGAGGGGTCCATGATCCCTAGGCCGGGAACCCCTGCTCCAGAGGTACAATTCAAACTCCTCCATTATCACATTGTGTGGCCAACAGTCTGAGCTCACAATGTTTCACCCAAGTCTTTTTCCAACCATGGAAAGTCTAATACCAGCAAATGAATTGAGGTTGATGGAGCATGACCAATGGGACCTCCCTCGCTGGTCGTCACTGACAAATAATGCAACTCTGCAAAGGCAGAATCTCGATTCGATCCAGCACAATCTTTATTGGACCCTGCACATGCACCACAAATCCAATAGCCAAGCAGAAGCCCATTTTAGTGCAATTAAAGTCAGAAGTCCCAAGTCCCCAGAGCATTCTACATACTGAGGATGATGACAGAGGTGGTCCCATCGCCAACTTCTTCATCTTGGGTGCGACTGATTTCAATCATGGACTTGGCTGCCGGGTGCTGCACCTGGATCTGAGATACCATAAAACAGAAGTGAAATTAGACCATTCAGCCCATCGAGTCTATTCCTCCATTCCACCAAGGCTTATTTAGACCAGAGACCATTAGAAATAGCAGAGTTAGGCCATTCAGTCCATTGAGCCTGCTGTGCTATTGGATCACAGCTGATCCATTTCCCTCTCAATCCAATTTGCCTGCCTCTGCCCCGCAACTTTTCATGGTGACTGAAAGAACCCATCAACTTCCATTTTGAATATACCCAATAACCTGGCCTCCACAGCTATCTGTGGTAACGAATTCCACAGATTCATTACCCTCTGGCTATAGAAATTCCTCATCTCTGACTAACTGGACATCCCAAAGCCACCAAATACTCCTTCATATGATAACCCTTTCATTCCTGGAATCACTCTCCTGAACCCTATCCAATGCTAGCATATCCTTTCCTAGACAAGGGGCCCAAAATTGCTCACAATACTCCAAGTGAGGCCTCTTCAGTGCCTTATACAACACCCAATCCAAAATAGCTGATCCCCTAGTGCGCTCAACCACAAGCTGCTCTAAAAAGCCATTTCATAGGCATTCTACAAATTCTCCCTTGGGATTCAAAAATCAGAACAAACATGATTTTCCCAATCTAGCTGCATATTGAAAGCCTCATTACTATAGTAACATTGCCCTTTTGACATGCCTTTTCTGTCTTCCATTGTAATTTGTAGCCCACATCCTAGCTACTGTTCAGAGGCCTGTATATAACTTCCATCAGTGTTTTTGCACCATTGTAGTTCCTTAACTCTACCCACAACAATTCTACATATTCTGATCATTATGTCACCTCTAAAGATTTGTTTTCTTTTTTTAAAAACCAACAGAGCCATGCGATCCCTTCTGCCTGTTCTTTCACAATGTGTGTCCTTGGATAATCTTCTTTCAGCCACGACTCAATGATGCCCAAAGCGTCCAACCTAGCAATCTCTAACTGCACTACAAGATCATCTAACTTATTCTAATTACTCCACACATTCAAATATAACATCTTCAGTTGCATATTTATTAACCTTTTTTATTTTGTTCCCATTACAGGTATAACTCATCCCACTGCCCTATTATCTGCCTGTCCTTCGAGACAGTCACACTACACACTGCTTCTGTTTGTACATCTTCTGTTCCATTGTGAGCCCTATCACAATTTTCCATTCCCCTGCCAAATTAGTTTGGTTAATTAGCAATTAATTTATCCCTCAAGTTCATTCTTGTCTTCTCCCAGGAACCTTTAACACCCTTACTAATCAAGAACCTATCAACTTTCACTTTAAATATACCCAATTACTTGGCCTCCACAGCCGTCTGTAACAATAAATTCTACAGATTCGTCAACCTCTGGCTAAAGAAATTCCACCATCTCTGTTCTAAAGGGACATCCCTCTACTCTGAGGCTGTGCCCACTGGTCCTAGACTCCCCCAATATAGAACCCATCCTCTCCACATCCACTCTCTCAACCTTTCAATATTCCATGGGTTTCAAATAGATTACCCCCCTCCATCCAAGTCCTTCTGTAGATTCACTGCTTCCTCAACACTAGCTACACCTCCACCTTTGAGAGATCAAAAAGTGGGTCGGGTCAGCTAAGCCATCAAACAGAGCAGAGGAGAGTAGGAGACCTTTAATGATGCTGCTCACACAGAATCCGTAATCAATCGGGAAGGAAGGCCACGCAATCAAACCCATATTCTCACCTCCGAGGTACCTACTGCGCGCTGGGCTGGCATAGTGGAGCTGGGAGGAGCTTCAGGGAAATGTTCATTCAACTCTAAACTATAACCCAGCAGCAGCAGGGTGGTTGCTGTACAATGGGAGCAGCACAGTGGGGTGTCAGGGCAGAGTGGATAAAGCGGAACTGTGTGTACTCCACTGACCAGAGGGATCTCAGTGTTGATCCACAACTCCCACTCATTACTGGTGAAGCTGCAGTATTATCTGCCAACTGTTCCAGAGACTATTTATTTAGAAATACAACACAGTAACAGGCCCTTCCTGCCCAATTACACCTACTTAACTAATTAACCCTCAAACCTGCACATCCTTGGAACGTGGGAGGAAACTGGTACATCCGGAGGAAACCCACATGGTTCAGGGTAGAACATACCCGCAGGCCTTTACAGCGTAGCTGGACATGAACCAGGGTCGCTGATACTGTGATAGTGTTACACTAACCACTATGCTACTCTACTGTCTTGCTGTCCCACTATGGCATATTGAAGTAAACTAACTGGGAACTTACCAGTAGTTCAGTGGTGCAGTGGGTATTACCGCTGTCTCACGGCTTCAGTGACTCAGTGCCTGATCCAGATTCCTAGTGCCGTCCATGTACCAATAATCCCCAACCTTACAGCAATATGGGTTCCTCCCCCACCCCCAGGAGCTCCATATTCCTCCCTCAACGTGCTGTTAGGTTAATTAACTGCCTTAAATTGACCATATGTGGGTAAAGGGGAGATTCTGGGTGGGGGTGGGGCCAGACAATGGGAATGTGGGGAGAATTGTTTTTAATGGAATTAGTGTAAATGGGTGGCCAGTGGGTCAAAGGGCCTGTTTCCATGTTGTACAATTCTCTTTGGTGATGTTCCACATCACTGAACAGGTCATTGTGGTTGGTGTGCAACACACATCAGGAAAAGTGAAACAAACGAGTTTCTCCGTTGACAGGCAGATTGGACGTACCTCTCGCAGAATGGCATTGCCATCATTTGTCATAACGATGCCACCCATAGGATCCAGCAACATCTGGGGAAACAGAGTCACAGTATTAACTTCAACATGAAACCACATTCTCAGTTCCCTCATAAGTGAGGACATGGCTGAAGAGTTCCTGGTGGGCCTTTCAGCACTATTCTGTCCAAGGAAGCCAAAGGATCACTGGCCTGAGGTCAGAATGTCAAGGCCCAGATCTCGAATCAGTTAGCTGACAGCACACAGGACTAACGATTTGTCAAGAATAGAAGTAATATGGCAATGAAAGTGTGGATGACAACTTTGTCAGCTTATTCCATTAATCCGTCTTTCTACTAAGCAAGTATTCTTATTCCTGCCTGTGCTTTATAAGACTACATCCATAAACAAAACATACAGCTTAGACAAAGTCTGAACACAACATACCTTCATCATAGCTCTTGGTCCCAAGCATGTTCGAATAACATCTGCAATAGTCTGAAAAATCAAAGGAATCAGGTGACATACAATACATATAACCACAGATCCAGTAACCACTACACTGGTGTACAACTTCACACCCACCAACACACCCTAGCTATTCCTTGCATAATATTCCTGTAACACACAGGCATCACATGCAGGCACCTGGTAGATTTCTTTCTTTGCAATGGCACACATCATGGTTGTGTGGCAATTAGTGCAATGCAATTAGGCTTCAGAGTTCAGAGCTCACACCCCAAACCCAGCATCCTCTAAGAAAGTTTGTACATTCTTTCTGCATACACATGGGTGCTCCGGTTTCCTCCCACAGCCCAAAGACATACTGGTTAGTAGGTTAATTGTTCATTATTAACTGTGATTAGGCTAGTGTTAGATTGGCAGGTTGGTGGGCAGCACAGCTCTTCGGCCTGAAACAGCCTGTTCCACGCTGAAGCTCTGAGCAAAATAAGAATCAACTAGAGGCAAATTGTCCAGGCGTGTAAGGGGCAAAATCTGGGGTAAGCCGAGGGGGGGGGGAGGAGAAGAGAGAAGAAAGAAGAATCAGGGGATTGATGAGAACTTAGGGAAAATAAATTAGCATCAGCACATGCAACCTGTGGGTTGTTGGTCAGTGGAGTCTGAGGAATTGACATTTCCACAATCACTCACAAAACACCCCCAACCCTCTCCCACTGAAAGATGCTAATTTCTCAACTCACCAACAGGCATAATCCCAACCACACAGGACCACTGGCTCAATATATAGTCCCATCCATGGGTGACTGGACCCACTGCATCAATAGTTAGCCCTACCCACAGGAGTCAGGACCCACTGGGTCAGTATCCAGCCCCGCCTTTGGGTGACAGGACCCACTGCATCAGTATCCAGCCCCACCTTTGGGTGACAAACCCACTGCGTCAGTATCCTGCCCCACCTTTGGGTGATGGGACCCACTGCATCAGTACCCAGCCCCACCTTTGGGTGATGGGACCCACTGCATCAGTACCCAGCCCCACCTTTGGGTGATGGGACCCACTGCATCAGTACCCAGCCCCACCTTTGGGTGACAGGACCCACTGCCTCAGTATCCAGCCCCACCTTTGGGTGACAGGACGCACTGCACAAGTACCCAATCCCACCCGTTAGCACCCACTTCATTAGTACCTACCCCCACCCAGACCCTAACTTTACCCACCCTGATACTCCACTCCCTTCCCACCTCCCTGTTCCCCATACCTACTCCCGCCCCTCACCTTGGCCGCACTGATGTTCCCCTGCTGCACCTTGCGGCCCGATTCCCGCTTCACGTTCTGACCTGCGAGGGGGAAAGAGATTGGAGAACGGGTGAGACACACACGCCAGGCCACAGGCCTCGGGCCTCGCCAACGCCACATCCCAGAGCCTCTGATACCGCCGGTCGGACCGAAACCCTACACTCCAGACCACGCTCCCTCCGAAACCCATCACCGTTCCCACAGCCCCGACACTTACTCAACACCAGCACCTGCCGCCCCAACATCTCCGCCGCCTCTTGCTGGAACCTTCTGCGCCGGCCGCCGTGCACGCTACCCTGCTTCTCCCCGCCTCGCCTGATAGACACGCCACCTCGACCAATAGCGTGCTGCCGGTGCTCCCAACCCGCCAATCAGCTTTTCCGATGTCCTCGGGCCGGCGTTGTGCCATTGGCCAAACGGGAAAAGGATCCGCCTCCGGCTCGTGCCGGTTTGCGCGGCGGCCTCGTGCGGCCCGTTGGTCGTGAGCGAGTGCGCGCTCCAACCGCAGGGCATTGTGGGGGGTGAGGGAGCCCAGACTCCGCCCCGCACACACAACAAAGAAAAATTAGTTGCAGATGCCAGAAATCTGAGATAAAAAGAGAAAGTGGCAGTAATGTAATGCAAGAAATAGCATCAGTTGGAAAAAGGATGTACCATGGTGGACTGGACAGGCAATTAGGGAGAGTAATAAGACATTTAGGAAAGTATTGCTCTCTGAGTGACCTTATTAAGTATCAAAGGGCACAGGCTGTGGTGAAGATTGCAAATAAAAGGCAATACTGTGGAAACATAGAAAATCTACGGCAGAACACGGGCCCTTTGGCCCACAAAGCTGTGCTGAACATGTCCTTACCTTAGAAATTACCTCGGGTTACCCATTTTTCTAAGCTCCATGTACATATCCATGAGTCTTTTAAAAGACCCTATCGTTTCCACCTCCACCAACGTCACCGGCAGCCCATTCCACACACTCGCCACTCGCTGCGTAAAAAAACTTACCCCTGACATCTCCTCTGTACCTACTTCCAAGCACTGCGCCCTCTCGTGCTAGCCATCTCAGCCTTGGGGAAAAAGCCTCTGACTATCCACATGATCAATGCCTCTCATTATCTTATACGCTTCTATCAGGTCACTCTCATCCTCTGTCGCTCCAAGGAGAAAAGGCTGAGTTCACTCAATCTATTCTCATAAGTCTTGCTCGCCAATCCAGTCAGCATCCACGTAAATCCCCTCTGCAACCTTTGTATGGTTTCCACATCCTTCCTGTAGTGAGGCAACCAGAACTGAGCACAGTACTCCAAGTGGGGTCTGACCAAGGTCCTCTATAGCTGTAACATCACCTCTCGGCTCTTCACCTCAATCCCATGATTGATGAAGGCCAATGCACTGTATGCCTTCTTAACCACAGAGTCAACCTGCGCAGCAGCTTTGAGTGTCCTATGGACTCAGACCCTAAGATCCCTCTGTAATAATACTGGAAGGGATATTAAATTTGGAGATATTTGGGGAATGTGGGGTGGAGATTTGTGGGGATAATATTATTCCAGTATCGATTGCTGAAGGTAAAATTAAGGTTATTGAAATATCAAACGAGAGAAAATCTGCAGATGCTGGAAATCTGAGCAACACACACACAAAATGCTGGAGGAACTCTGCAGGTCAGGCAGCATCTAGGGAAAAAAAGTACAGCCGTTGTTTTACTGAAATAGAGAAGGTTGAGTTACTGGCGAGGTCATTTGCTGCAATTCATAATCAAGATCATTTAAATGAAGAGGTTAAATAATGTAGGGATAAGTTTCTAAAAGAATATCCTGCTGTGTTGGAAGTTAGCAATGATAGTATTATTGATGTAGATTTTATGTGTATGAATCTGAGGGTTTGTAGCCCTTTATTATTTAAAATTATGATTAATTATATTTTCTCCGAGATAGGTACTGGGATGGGTAAAACACTATCTGCAGATGATGGAGTTTTAGGGATTAGAGGGAAAAATATCAATATTACTGTATATAGGATGCAATTAGTGATTAATAAGGTTGATAAGTGGGCAAATAGATGGGATATAAGCTTTCAGTAGCTGAAACTCAAGTTCTGTGTTTTACAAAAAGGATTAATAAACCCTCACTTAATTTGAAATTATATGGCCAAACTCTGGTAAGGTTTCCAGATATCTGGATGGATAATAAGCTGACATGGAAGCACTGTATCAGTTAAACAGTTGATATATGTAAAAGAGCATTAAATGTTCCCAGGTGTCTATGTGGGTGTTCTTGGGATACTACATAAAAATCTTTGTTGACCATTTATATTTGTTTAATTTGATCTGTTCTTAATTATAGCTGTGTGGCTTATAGATCAACCTCATCTTCAACTTTAAAATGTTTGGTTGAGATACAAGCACAGGCTTTAACATTGCGTTATGGTGCAATAAGGTCATCCCCGTGTTTTGGCTTTACTCTTACAATTTGCAGAGGTTGTGTTTGATGTTAACATACTGGATTAATCTGAGGGGTCAATGAAATTATCATCCTGCTAAAAGGTGTGTTGGAGAACTGTTGAGAACATCACAAGAAGAGTGTTTTTCGTTTCGGTTCATCATTCTGTGTTATATTAGATATATTACATAATCCAACAAACCCACATCATCAAATATGGGTTTGTTGGACTATACAATATATCCTACCTACTGTACTTCCTCAGTAACCCCACATTGTTTTTTCCAATGACTTTAATTGATTTTAGGTTCCATGATTTAACGAAGTCTATGGATTCTGTTATGCCCGAGAGTCTGTTGGTTCATCGATATGTTAAGGTAAATTATCAAGATATATTAACCATTTTTTTCAGAAAGATCATAAGATTACTTAACTTGGAATGTTGGCGTGTCTGTACTTGTGCCTGAATTACAAGTAACATTAAAGAAACTACATACTAACCATTTATCAGTATATACAGCAAAATTGGTCGCCATCATTTTAGGCTCACAGCGGCTAGAGGAAATTTGTCCATGTAATGTTGTGATTTGTTCAGATTCCTTTTCAGTTTTGATGAGTCTGAAAATGGGTCATTCTAGCAACAAGTCAGATTTATTGTTGGAAGCTCATCAAAAGTTATGTTATATACGAAGTATATGTTTGCTTATTATGGGTCCTTAAACATAGGGGTGTTCAGGGGAAGGTTAAAAGTTTAACAGTGGATATAGGCCTTCAAGTTAGCAAATCAGAAGCTAGGGGGTTGGTAGGGTTAAAAATTAAGGGGTTATGGAAAGTCTTGTGGGATAATGGGCAGAAGGGGAGACACATTTATGGATACACAAAACTGTTGGGTTTATGGACCCAGCTGTTCAAATCCAGCCGGCTCCCCCGCACGGTTTCCATCCGTGCTGGGTTACGAGCTGCTGATCTCTTTGGAAACTCACCTGGCAGAAGGCAATGGCAAACCACTGCTGTGACATGCCTCGTTCGCAGTTCCCCACTACGTAGAGAGGCGTGGAGGGAAATCGTCCGCTAACCGGAGAAACTCCGGATGCGACGGACCTTTCCTTTTTGTTATGTTTATGGGAGGAGGGAACAAGAAGTGAAGGAATTATTTTGACACTATTTAGAATTTGGCATACTATGATTAATTACCCCTTGTACTGTATCTTGGAAAACATTATCTGGGTTGTGTAGATTTTGTTGTCATTATGAAATAGTTGAACATATTATTACAGTCTGAAGCATATAACGTTGAAAGAAATCAAATGCAGGCTTCATTATGATCTTTGGGAGTTGATAGTTTTCATTTTTAAAAGTTATTAAATTATAGGAGTGATTTTAATTTATCTCAGTATCATCTTTCATTACTTACAATTTATAGGGCTTCTTGGGGTAACTCAGCTTTCATTTGAAAGTGAAGTAGAAAGGGTTTATTTCCCAACTCTCTACACCAGACTCCGCGGCAGTACTGCACCCTCAAGTTGGGCTGCCGACCGCCATTAAAAGTCAAAAGAAAGAAGAAGAAATGTAATGTGAGGTCGGGCAGAATTTGTGGGGAAGGGAACAGGAAACTCTCATCCCACAGGTCCCTACTGAGTGTTCCACCATTTCCAGGTTTCAGTCAGGAAGTTATTCTGGTTTGAATCATATAGAAGGCAGATTAAAGTCTGGTTGAATAGTGCAACAACAACATTTCATTCAACATCAGAAAACCACAAGCTGGTTCTCATTAGGGGATTGGAAGTGGAGAGGGTCGAGTAGCTTTAAATTCCTGAGTGTTATCATGTAGGAGGATCAATGCGCAAGTGCCATTTCAGAGAAAGCATGGCAGTGTCTCCACTTTCTTGAGAAGCTTGAACAGATTCAGAATGTCGTCTAAAACTCTATAGATGCTCAGTGGAGAGTATCCCAACTGGTTGCATCACAATCTATACAGAAACACCAATGCTCAAGAATGGGAAAGTCTGCAAAAAAAGTAGTGGATACAGTGTGGATAAAGTTCTCCCCACCACTGAGCACGCTTACCAGGACTGCTGCCACAAGAAAGCAGCATCCAGTGACGAGGATCTTCCACTATCCAGGCCACGTTGTCTTCTCGCTGCTACCACCAGGAAGGTGGTACAGGAGCCTTGGGTCCCAAACCACCAGGTTCAGAAACAGTTACCCTTCAACTATCAGGCTCTTGAACAAGCACGAACATCTTTGCTCACTACATGATATTTGAACACAGCTATGGATTCGCTTTCAAGGACTCTACGACTCATGTTCTCAGTATTGTTTATATATTTAATAATTATTATATTTTTGTCTTCAGCTTAAGCTGGTAAAACCTGAGGTACAGGCATAGCCAAGCTCACTCATTTCTCAGTTTAGGACTATTCCAATGGTGTTTAGTATTGGGACAGTTACATAAATATTGCTGTATAGACCTAATTGTTTAATGCTATTGTGTAATGACTTTGGGATGATACTAGTGGTAGATATTACTACTGGGACAATGTATACCATGTTTATGTTCCATAGTCTTTCAATTTTCTCTTTTAGTTCTGCATATTTCTGGTGTTTTGCATGTATTGATTTCTGTATGTTATGTGTATTTGGAAAGGCTATATCTATTATCTATAGGGAGATGGTAAATGTGTATATTGCCTCTGTTATTGAGCTCTGCATGGCAGATTTTCTTAAGCAATAATGAAGGCATCAATGTGCCCAGATGGAGGGTATGACAGAGTTCTGCAGTCATACCTTTGACTTCATTACAACATTGCAAGGGACCACTTACAAATAGGTGAGAGTAGTAGTAGCATTACATCTGTGTGGGTCAGGAACTGTAATTATAGACCTTAGAACATTGAAGATTAGATAGAGACATACAAAATCAGAGCTAGAGTCCATTATTAAGGATGAGGTTTCATGGTACTTGGAGGCACATGATAAAATAGGCCAAAGTCAGTATGGTTTCCTTAAAGGGAAATTTTGCCTGACAAATTTATTGGAATCATTTGGGGAAATAACAGGCTGGATAGACAAAGGAGAGTCAGTGGATGTTGTTTACGTGGATTTTCAGAAGGCCTTTAATAAGCTGCCACACATGAGGCTGCTTAACACAATAAGAGCCCATGGCATTACAGGAAAGGTACTAGCATGGTTAGAAGACTGGCTGGATTGGCAGGAGATGAAGACTGGGAATAAAGAGGATCTGTTCTGGGTGGCTGCTGGTGGCTAGTGGTGTGCTGCAGGGGTTGGTGTAGGGCAGGTGTGCCCAACCTTTTACATTCCATGTGCCAATTTTTTCACGCACAAGTTCAGATGTGATTTTTTTCATGCACAAGTTCTATATTAACATATTTTTTAACAAGAATTGTAGGAGTACAAGAGTTGCATGGTGCATCTGAACTCGTGCATGAAAAAAATTGACGCATGGAATGTAAAAGTTGGCCACCCCTGGTGTAGGGTGTTCACATTGTATGTTAATGATCTGGATGATGAAGTTGTTGGCTTTGTGGTTAAGTTTGCAGAAAATACAAAGATGGGCAGAGGGGCTATCTGTTTTCAGCAGCTAGGAAGTCTGCAGGAAGACTTGAATAAATTGGGAGAATGGGGAAAGTAACAGTAGCATAGGGAAGTGTATGGTCATGCACCATTTTCTAAATGGGGAAAAACTTCTGAAATCCAAGGTACAAAGTCCTCATTTAGGATTCCTAAAGTTAACTTGTAGGTTACGTTAGTTAGTAAGGGAGGCAAATGTAATGTTAGTACTCATTTTCACAAGAAATATAAAAGCAAGAATGTAATGCTGAGGCTTTATAAGCAAGCACATTTTCCTGAAAGGAGAGTCGCTGCTGGACACACATCCAGGACCATTTCACCATCTATTTATTGAGATTCAGTGCGGAACAGGCCCTTCAAGCGCGCCATTCCAGTAAACCACTGACTTAACCCTAGCCTAATTTACAATGACCAAATTAACCTACTAACCAGTACGCCTTTGGACTGTGGGAGGAAGGTGGACCACCCAGGCACGGACAGGAAGAACCTGCAAGCTCTTTACAGACAGCTTTGGAATTGAACTCCGAACTCCGCCCCGAACTGCAATTAGCATCGTGTTAACTGCTATACTACCGTGACACGCCACGTCTGGATCACTCCAATATCCCCTCCACGTCCATCTACACCCACCTCGGTGTAGGGAACACAACCCGTCCTCCCTGTACCATAAAAACACCCCTCAGGTGTTGGAAATTTGAGATTAAAAAGAGACAGTGGCAGCAAACGTTGAGCGGGTCGCACAGCATCAGTGGAAATGGAACGGGGATCTCATCACGCAAGTGCTACCCACCTGTACACATCCATACCACCAAACGAAACAACGTTCTTTCGATACAAGGTGCACAACACGGTGCATTACTCACACACAATACAAAGTAAATTAACTTTCAGCAACTAGGAGGTCTGCAGACCCTCGTAAATTGATAAATAAGAAGGTGCATTTACGACGCGTTAAAAAGTAGACAATAACACTGGCTGTTAAACAATATTAAAATCTATCCACTTCACCATGTCTGGATCATCCGCCTCCACACCTTTACACAGCCGCTCATTCACCCTACACGGTCCGCACTGCCATCATTGACCCTACACGGTCCGCACATCCATCATTCACCCTACACGGTCCGCACATCCATCATTCACCCCACACGTTCCGCGTATCCGTGTTCCTTTCAGGTCTGACTGATTTCTGACCATTGCTCTCCTTCCCTACGGATTCTCATTGCCCGCCATCGGTTAGCTCGTCTCGGATCGTTCCCGCTCCACTCTGAGTTCTCCGCTGCATTCTTTCACTTGCGCCATCCGGCTTCGGTCACCTGTCCCCGCTGCTTCACCTTGCAATGGTTAGCACCGCGCAGACAGCCCTGCCGTGTTCCTTTAAGATCCGCCTCAGCGTCCGCAGCCCCTTCATTCTGTCCGCTGGTCGGGTCGCTCCCGCTTTACTCTCGCTGTTTCTGCTTCTACTCGCCTTGTTTCTCTGGTGTTCCACGTTGCCACCTCGTTTTCGCATCACCCTGCCATCTCCATATTGGGTGGCGCAATCACCCGCCCGACTGCTGCTTCACCCAAAGGCATCTTAGATACATTACAGAGATTTGAGAGGGACCTTTAGATAGACACATGGATGACAGAAAAATAGAGGGTTATGGGAGAGGGAAGGGTTAGTTTCTAAGTTTACTGCTGCACTTTATCACCCGCTAGGACCGCTTAATGTTGCGTGAAGGCATTTCCCTTCCGCCCTGTCCCACGCTGTCCCTACCGTCGTCTCCCTGCCGGGTCCGCACCAGGTTGCCCAGCGCCGCTCCTGATCACCCTGTTGCCCCAGGCTCGTCCCTGCGCTCCAGTCGAATGTGTCTCGCCTCGCTCTTCCCAGTCCACGCCCAATTCGGCCCGTTACCGTTCGACTGGATTCCCGCCAATTCCCTCGGTCCCCCCATCCCCTTTTCCCGTTTTTCGCCCTGTCTTCCCCCCCCCCCACCCCCGCCACACACACACACACACACACACACACACACACACTTCCCTTGTACCTGGGCTGGAAGTTGGATAGAGCTATTGGGCAGAAACTTATTCTGACCGAGTGAGTTCCCCCCCAGATGCTCCGGTTCCCTCCCATTCAGACCCGGTACCGCAATTCACGTCTCCTAGTCGTTTCAATCTACGGGGTCCGTCCGTTGCCCCGTCCACTTCCAATTACGCAATCCACCCTGCTTACCTCATTCCACACCCAATGGCCGCTGCTGCTCAGTATTATCCGGCCGGACCCGATTCATCCTATCCCGCAGTACGCCGGGCCGCTTCCAGGTACGCTACACTTTATCTACCCACTGTCCTCCTTCCCTGCGCGTTCCCGTGGCCCACGACCGCGGAGCCGCTACCGCATCACATTGCTCGACCTCGCCTTCAAACACCTGCCCGTCCCCGCTTCGCCCTGAGGGCTCTGGGTTCGCGGCCGCGGCCGCTCTGCCCAGTCCACCGACACGCCGCCCTGTTGCTCTCAGATCCACTTCACCTACATCTTGGTCCCATATTTCGGACCCGGCGTAGGTAGAATGGACTGTCCATTTCCCCACAAACATGCTCCTTCATCCGCTGACCACATCTTCTTTCTTGCTACGTAGGCAGAGGAGGCAACGTCCATGGTAGACCCCGACCAACGGAGATCGCATTTCGGCATCCGTCAGGTTCCTGCAGTTGGCCATGTCGGGGTGGTAGTGGGGATAAGCTACCTCTTTAATGCTCCAATGGTGTGCGTCTCAAACAGCCACTGACAGTCAGAGTCTGGCTTCTGGTGTTCACGTGTGGCTTGGCTACTAAGCCCGGCGGGACCTTTTTTCTAACAGGGTGGGGATGACAAAGGCTTAAACCCAGTCGCTTCGGGCAGATAGGGCTCGACAGCCTTGGCTGTCAGGTCATCTAAACTTGCGGCTATACCCACACATTGGGAAAGCTTCGGGAGTAAACCCCGAGGAAAATTCCGGAGCTGGAGTCCCTAAGGCAGTCAGCGTTGAGTTCAACACTGACTGGCAACGCCTGCAACACCGCTGGTGTCAAACTGTGACACGAGGAAACCTGCAGATGCGAGATCCGAAATGGTAGGAGAAGACAGGAGGGGAGGGGTGGATCTCATGGGACGGGAAGCCTGGGGAGAAAGAGAAGGGGGAAGGGGAGCCCGGAGGGTGGAGAGCAGGCAAGGAGTTATAGTGAGGGGGACAGAGGGAGAAAAAAGAGAGAGAAAAGGGCGGGGGGGGGGGAATAAAAAATAAATAAATAACGGATGGGGTACGAGGGGGAGGTGGGGCATTAACGGAAGTTTGAGAAGTCGATGTTCGTGCCATCAGGTTGGAGGCTACCCAGACGGAATGTAAGGTGTTGTTCCTCCAACCTGAGTGTGGCTTCATCTTTACAGTAGAGGAGGCCGTGGATGGACATTTCAGAATGGGAGTGGGACGTGGAATTAAAATGTGTGGCCACTGGGAGATCCTGCTTTCTCCGGCGGACAGAGCATAGGTGTTCAGCGAAATGGTCTCCCAGCCTGCGTCGGGTCTCGCCAATATATAGAAGGCCACATCGGGAGCACCGGACGCAGTACATCACCCCAGCCGACTCACAGGTGAAGTGTCGCCTCACCTGGAAGGACTGTCTGGGGCCCTGAATGGTGGTGAGGTAGGAAGTGTAAGGGCATGTGTAGCACTTGTTCCGCTTACAAGGAAAAGTGCCAGGAGGGAGATTGGTGGGAAGGGATGGGGGGGGGGGGACGACGAATGGACAAGGGAGTCGCGTAGGGAGCGATCCCTGCGGAAAGCGGGGGGGGGGTGGGGAGGGAAAGGTGTCCTTGGTGATGGGATCCCGTTGGAGGTGGCGGAAGTTACGGAGAGTTATATGTTGGATCCGGAGGCTGGTGGGGTGGTAGGTTAGGACAAGGGGAACCCTATTCGTAGTGGGGTGGTGGGAGGATGGGGTGAGAGCAGATGCGCGTGAAATGGAAGAGATGCGTTTGAGAACAGAGTTGATGGTGGAGGAAGGGAAGCCCCTTTCTTTAAAAAAGGAAGACATCTCCTTCGTCCTGGAATGAAAAGCCTCATCCTGAGAGCAGATGCGGCGGAGACGGAGGAATTGCGAGAAGGGGATGGCATTTTTGCAAGAGACAGCGTGGGAAGTGGAATAGTCCAGGTAGCTGTGAGAGTCTGTAGGCTTATAGTAGACATCAGTAGATAAGCTGTCTCCAGAGACAGAGACAGAAAGATCAAGAAAGGGGAGGGAGGTGTCGGAAATGGACCAGGTAAACTTGAGGGCAGGGTGAAAGTTGGAGGCAAGGTTTTTGAAGTCAACGAGCTCAGCATGCGTGCAGGAAGCAGCGCCAATGCAGCCGTCGATGTAATGAAGAAAAAGTGGGGGACAGATACCAGTATAGGCTTGAAACATGGATTGTTCCAGAAAGCCAACGACAAGGCAGGCATAGCTGGGACCCATACGGGTGCCCATGGCGACACCTTTAGTTTGGAGGAAGTGGGAGGAGCCAAAGGAGAAAGTGTTAGAGTAAGGACTAATTCCGCTAGACGGAAGAGAGTGGTGATAGAGGATCTGAAACTGAAAAAGGAGTCGAAAGCTTTGAGACCTTCTTGGTGAGGGATGGAGGTATATAAGGACTGAACATCCATGGTGAAAATAAAACGATGGGGGCCAGGGAATTTAGGTCTTTGCCGTTACAACGTTTGCGCAACAGCTTGCTTCTCCGTCTTTTACTGTCCATATTTAACAGCTCGGGCGCCGACCTACCTAGGGACATCCGTTTTCTATGTCAGTGGGTCAACCAAGGTGTGGAACTCCTAAGGTCGGACTTTCCGGTCTGGCCGCTGGGGACTCGATCCTGTGGCATGACGACCGGGACATAGACGCAATGACAGTTCTGCAGCTTCAGTACACTGATTCAAATGTCTAACGATTTGGACCGTAGATTACCCTGCCACTGTTGGCGAAGTGGCGGGGAGCCGGAAAACAGTTGGTAGAGCTGCTGACGGATTACGGGAAAAAAAAGGCTCAGCCCCCTCCAGACCGTCACTTTCTCGGGTTCAGACACGGACTGAAGCTCTCTCCATTCGGTCCCATCACACGCTCCCGGGATCAGACAGTCTAACTGGTTCAACTGATGTTACATACAGGTTCAACAGAACTTCCCTGTTTTTGTACCCTGGGCCCCAGGATTCACCAGCGGTGTAGCGCTTCCTCATACTGCCCCTCCTCACTGCCGCCAACTCTGTAGCGCTTACTCAGCATCCCATCCTGCAGGGTAGCGTTCCCCCAGTGTTGACCTTCCAACGGTGTAGCGCTCTCTCGGTGCCTCCTCTTGCGATGCCGTACACTTCCAGTATCTGCCCTCCACAAGCGTTTCCTCGGCATCTCCATCTGCATAGAGCTCGCTCAACACTGCCTTCCCTGACGCTGCTCTACTCCTCCAGCTCCGTCTCTCCGACATTGAAATATCTTTATTGTCTTTGCATAGTACAATTTGTCATGCACCAATACAGCGAAAGTGAGTTTGTAACTCTCATACTCAATGCTATAAAACAACAAATAAAATAAATAAACAATAAATAAAATCAAGTAACCAGCCAGTACAAGCAATGTCCAGCAGTACAAAAGGGCAACTCAGATGCATGACAGCCAGAAAACCAGTGTTAAAGTAGCAATATAACAAATTTACGGATGATGCTTGATCGATTGGTTCAGAGCAATTATAGCTCTGGGGAAAAAGCTATTTTTCAGTCTGGAGGTGCGGGCATAGAAAACCTTATAACGTCTGCCAGATGGAAGAAGTTCAAACAGATGATTTCATGGGTGTGTATTGTCCTTACAGATGCTTGCAGCTTTCCTTAGGCAATGAGAGCTGTAGGTGTCCTCCAGGGCTGGGAGCTGTGTCCCGATGATCTTCTGTGCGCTGGAGACGACCCGCTGAAGTGCTTTCCTATCAGCTGCTGTACAACTGAGATACCACACAGAGATGCAGTATGTTAAGATGCTCTCTATGGTGCAGTGGTAAAAGGTCACCAGCATCTGTTCAGGTTTCTTCAGCGTCCTGAGGAAAAACAAGTGTTTCTGTGCTTACTTAACTATTGTAGTGGTGTTAGTGGACCATGTAAGGTCTTCTGAGATATGTATTCCCAGAAACCTGAAACTGGACACTCTCTCCACTATGTCTCCGTTAATATAGACTGGAGCGTACTCGTCATCCCGTGACTTTCCAAAATTGATTATTAGCTCCGTAGTCTTTGCTGTATTAAGAGACAGGTTGTTCTCTGTACGCTGATCTCTGTTGGAGATCAACCCGATCACTGTTGTGTCGTCTGCAAATCTGACGATGGTATTGGTGTTAAATGCAGGTACATTTAACACCAATACATTTACAGTGCAGCGTTCTCTCAGTACAGTCGTTTTCAATAGCCCGGCACTCCACGAGTACCGCTGCCAAGGTCCCTCTGCACTGGACAGAGTGTCAAGTTTGGGTATACTGTTCTCGAGCTTCTGAAGTGGGATTTCCCTACCAAATTGTGACTTCATTGGGGAGCATATCCCCAGAAACCCTCCTCCTGAATGGCCCCTTTAAGAACAATTTCTCATCTCAGGAACAACATCCACAAACTACTGGAGAACTCAGCAGGTGAAGCAGTATCTATGGAGGGGAACAGCAGTCGCCGTTTTTCATGTCATCGAATGTAGAAGCAAAATTAGGCCTTTTGGCCCATTCCATCTGCTCCACCATTTAATCATGGCTGATCCAAAATTCCACTCAGCCCCAAACTCCTGCCTTCTCCTCATATCCCTTCATGCCCTCTCTATCCCCATCAACCTCTGTCTTAAATATACATAAAGTATTGGCTTCCACAGCTGCCTGTGACAAAGAATTCCACAGATTCACCACTCTGGCTAAAGAAATTCCTCCTTATCTCCTTTCGCCCCTCTATTCTGAGGCTGTCCTCTGGTATTAAGACTCTCTCACTACAGGAAACCTTCTCTCTACATCCAGGAGATCAAGGCCTTCCAATCAGGCCACCCCTCATTCTTCTGAATAGTGAATACAGGCCCAGAGCCATCAAACGCTCTTCATATGACAAGGCGTTCAATAATGGAATCATTTTCGTGAACCTCATTTGAACCCTCTCTAGTTTCAGCACATGAATTCTAAGGGGGCCAAACCTGCTCACAATACCCAAGTGAGACCTTACTAATGATTTATAAAGTCTCAACATTACATCCTTGCTTTTATATTCTAGTCCTCTTAAAATAAGTGCCAACCTTGCATTTGCCTTCATCACCAGACTCGACGTGCAAATTAACCTTTAGGAAATCCTGCACAAGGTCTTTCAAGTTCCTTTGCGCCTCAGTTTTTTGTATTTTCTCCCATTTAGAAAAGTGTCAACCCTTTCATTTCTTCTACCAAAGTGCATGACCATATACTTCCCAACCCTGTGTTCCATCTGCCATTTCTTCACCCTTTCTCCTAATCTGTCTTCCTGTAGCCTCTCTTACTTCCTCAAAACTACCTGCCTCTCCACCTGCTTGTATTTTTCTTCAAAGAATTCCAATAGATTCGTCAGGCAAGATTTTCCCTTGAGGAAACAATGGTGACTATCACCTATTTTATTATGTGCCGCCAAGTACTCTGAGATCTCATCCTCAGTAATCGACTCCAATGTCTTCCCAACCACTGAGGTCAGACTATCTGGCCTATAGTTTCCTTTCTTCTGCCTCTCTCTCTCTTCTTGAAAAGTGGAGTGACATTTGTAATTTTCCTGTCTTCTGGAACCATTCCAGAATCTAGTAATTCTTGAAAGATCACTACTAATGTCTCCACAATCTCTTATGCCACCTCTTTCAGAACTCTGGTGTGTACACCATCTGGTCCAGGTGACTTATCTACCTTTAGAGCTTTCAGTTTCCCAAGAACCTTCTCTCTAGTTATGGTAACTTCACACACTTCATGACCCCTGACACCTGGAATTTCCACCATACTTTTACCTTAAGTTCTCTAATCAATTTTTGGTCAAGACTGAATTCCTCCAGCATTTTGCATGTTGCTCCAGATTTCCAGCATCTGCAGAATCTCATTTATGATTTGATGTTTCATTGCAGTCTCTTCAAGTATGCATACCCTGAAGAATTTTAAATTTCTTCAATGGGAGTTCAGTGAGACCCTCTCTCACTGCTCCCCCTCCATGATCTCTGAAGCTATACTGTGCTCATTGAGACTCGATACCACAGCCATGTGTTCAGTTTGGACTCCATCTGATTCCCCCACTCTTCTATGCTGGCTTTTGTCATCTGCTGTGCTGGCAAGTAAACAAGTGGAACCAATGTAAATTGGAGGATCACTTTGTTGAGCACCTCCACCAGAGGCAGAATTTTCCAGTGGTCAACCATCTTAATTCCTGTCCCCTTTCCCATTTGGACATGTCATGGCCTCCTGTTCTGCAATGAAGAGGCCACTCTCAGGTTGGAGGGGCAAAACCTCATATTCCTTCAGGTAGCCTCCAATCTGAAGGCATGAACATTTACTTTTCCAACCTCCAGTAAATAATTCCCCCTCCCTTTTCAATTCCCTACTCTAGCCTCTTCTGCACACCTGCCTATCACCTCTCCTGGTTCCTCTTTCTTCACATGGTCCACTCTCCTTTATCAGATTCCTCCTTCTCCAGCCTTTTGCCTGTTCTACCTATCTGCTCCCAGCTTCTTACTTCACCCCCCCTAGCTTCAACTTCCCCCTTCCTTTCCGGTCCTAATGAAGGTCATCAGCCTGTAATATCCACTGTTCATTCATTCCCATAGATGTTGCTAGATCTGATTTCCTTCAGTATTTTGTATGCGTTGCTCTAGATTTCCAGCATTATGCATTTATACTCCATGCCCATGACAAACAACTTGAACTTAGGACAACGAAGTAGTAGAAACTTCTTTACACTGAATGTGTGCGGAGGATCTGGAACACTGTTCTACAGAGGGTGGAGAACAACTAGTGTTTAAGTTCGATGATCTTTGTCCAGAACTATGACTGTTTCTCTCCAAAAAGCTGCCTAACCAGTTGAGTGTTTCCAGCACGCTTTTTAAAATTCCAGATTTCTAGCATCTGCAGAACTTTGCTTTCGGGTCCCTCTACAGGAAGAACATTAGGTAAGGATTTAAGAAGTTGGATAATTAGGTGAAAGGGAAGGAAATGAAAGGAGACACATATGAGGAGCACAAAGAGGGTCACAGTCATCAGTGGAGGTATCTGGCCTGTAATTTTACCAAGTAACTTTGAACTTGAAGGCAGAGTACAAGATTAATATCAAGATTCTTAAAGAGTGTGGAAAAACAGAGCGATCTTGGGGTGCACATCCATAGATTCCCCAATGTTGCAGTGCAAATTGATGAGATGGTTAAGAAGGCGTATGTGTGTTGGCCTTTTGTTAGTTGAGGGACTGAGTTTAAGAGTCATGAGGCAATGTTGGAGATGTATAAAACACTGGTTAGACCACACGGAGTATTGTGTTTAGTTCTGGTGTCATTATAGGAGGGGTGTGGAAGCTTTATAGAGGGTGCAGAGGAGATTTACCAGAATGCTGCTTGGATTAGAGAGCATGTCTTATGAGAAAAGACTGAGCAAGCTTGGGCTTTTCTCTCTGGTACAAAGGATGAGAGACTTGATAAAGGTGTAGAAGGCATAGAGTAGAGAACCAGCATTTTTTTCTCAGGGCAGCAAATGACTAATAGGAAGAGACATAATTTTAAGGTGAATGGAGGAATGGGGGGATGTCAGGTAGGTGTTTTTTTTACACAGTGGTGGACATATGGAACATGATGCCAAGGTTGGTGGTAGAAGCAGATACATTAGGGACATTCAAGAGACTTCTAGATAGGCACATGGATGAAAGGAAAATGGAGGGTTATGTGGGTAGGAAGCATTAGATTTAATTTGGAGTGGGTTAAAGGGTTGGCAAACATCATGGGCTGAAGGGCCCATTCTGTTCTATGTTCTAAGTAACGGTAACTTTGTGGTTAGTGCAACACTACTACAGCTTGGGGCATCCCAGTTTGGAGTTCAATTCTGACACCATCTGTAAGAAGTTTGTATGTCCATCCATGACGGCATGAGTTTCATCCAGGTGCTCCAATTTCCTTCCACAGTCCAATGACGTACTAGTTAGTAAGTTAATTGGTCATTGTAGATTGTCCTATGATTAGCCTGGGGTTAAATAGGTGGGTTGCTGGGCCAGAAGAAATATTCTGTGTTGTATCTCTAAAAAATAAATAAAAATAACTGGAATCTTTTCCCTTTTATCAGAGGATAAAGGCCAACATTAACAAGATCAGTGACTTTTAGTAAACATGTAATCCAGATAATACATTGGGAATAGAACAGTTTTATCACCGGACAATGTAGGCCAATATTTTGTGCATCACTACTCCTCAGGCACTTGTACAATTTACTTTGAATGCTGCAGCCATTTAGCTGGACAGCTGGATTCCACCCCCTCCCCTCAACTGAGAATAAGGTGAAGAACTAGTTTTTCCTCTATAAGAAACAGAAACAGTTCACATGTCACCCCAGTAAATATCAAGTTCATCCTGTGCACTTTCTTGTTCCATCGTCTTGTCTTGTGACCTAATTGTTTTTAAAAACGTCAGTACATTGCAACAGATCTGTGCCACTGCTAAGGATCAACATGAGAGATCTGTCTCACCAGTGACTCTGAGGACATTGTACTGTCTTGATAGTAAAATATGGAGGGGATGCTCAGCGGGTCAGGCAGGACCTGGGAAGGGAAGCAGAGTGAATATTTCAGGGTTGAAGATGAAGGAGTTCTCTTCCTGCATATGTGGGCTGACCTGCTAAGTATTTTTCTGTATATTTTAGATTTCATTTGCCTGCCGCAGTTTTGATTTCCAATGCAGCAGTGATTCCCTCAACCATGGGGTATGAATATTTCACTGCTTCTAATGACACTCTTGTAAATGTTCATAGAAACTGGGTGGTTCCTGTGGACATTAGCAAAACGATTGGAGGATGGGGCAGACAGCAAAGGTTCATACAAAGAGTTCTTCAGGTGGGAGAGCTGTCTTTGAAGGGGCCATTGGAATTTTGAAGGCAGCCCCAGGGAGACTGTGACAGGGTAGGTGCTAACAGGCTCTTTTAGAATTGGGTGACAGTGATGTACGTTACGTGCTTGGGGCTAAGATGAGGAAAGTATTTTTTGCAAATCTTTGGGATCCTCTACTCATGAGGGGACAGTTTGTATATTTGAGGGGGGAGATGGAACTAATCTGCCACCTATGAAAAGGATGCAAGGGCAAAATAGTTTCAGCGTGTCCCTAAGCCATCTGCCTTGACAAGGGATTGGCAGAACGAGAGAACGATGCATAACAAGAATAAGGGGGAAATTTCTGTAAGGCCATTATTCTGCCTTCTCTCCTCCCCAAACAACACACCAGCATTAAGGAAGTAAACTCCTGACAACTGGTTTCTGCGACTGAAAAGGAACGTGGATGTCGAGGAGACATGTAAAACCAGAGAGCTGGTGGACGTGAATGTGTCAGCTAACGAAACCGTTCCTTGGGCTCACTGAATTTCTTCCTCTTCTTCTTTGGGTCTTCATCCTGGCTGCAAGGGATTTCAAACTGATACACCTGGTGGAGAGACATGAAGAAGGATTTGTACATTCACTCCCCCTCGAGTAATCCTTTCAACACACACAAAACACTCAGCAGCTCAGGTAACATCTGTGGAGGGTAATAAACAGTTAATGTTTCAGGCCAAGACTGATGAAAGATCTCAGCCTGAAATATCAAATGTTTATTCATCTCTTATAGTTGCTGCCTAACCTGCTGAGTTCCTGTAGCATTTTGCGTGCATTAGTCAGGATTTCCAGCATCTGCAGAATCTCTTGTGTTTGTGAATAATTCTCTAACTTCAGGAGTATCTTTCTCACAGTTTTGAAGGTCTAAGAGCTCTTCACTCTAGTCAGAAGTAACTGGAGCAGCCAATTTGGATATTATCGGGATACAGACTAACCAATTTTTAGGTAGAGACGTAGAGTTCTACAGCATGGGAAAGAGGCCCTTCAGCCCAACTCATCCATGCTGACCAAGTGCCAATCAGAGCCAATCCTATTTGCCTCATAGTCCTCCAAACCTTTCCTATCCATGTCTTATTCTGAAATAACATCCTCTAGTTTGAGATTCCACCCACAAGGGAGGCACCCTCTTAGCATAAGACCATTAGACCATAAGACATAAGAGCAGAATCAGGCCATTTGGCCCATTCAAGTCTACTCCACCATTCGATCATGGCTAATTCATTACCCCTTTCAAATCTATTCTTCTGCATTCTCCACATAACCTTTGATGCCCTAACTCACCAGGAACCTATCAACTTCTGCTTTAAATATATCTAATGACTTGGCCTCCACAAAAGTCTGTGGTAATGAATTCCACCAATTCACCACCATCTGACTAAAGAAATTCCACCTCATCTCTGTTCCAAATAGACATCCTTCTATTCTGATACTGTACCTCTGGTCCTAGGGTCCCCCACTATAGGAACATCCTCTCCACAGACTCCCTATCTGGGCCTCTCAATATTTGGTTTCAATGAGATCTGCCCCCCCCCCCCCAATTCTTCTAATCTCCTGTGAGTGCAGGCCCAGAGTAAATTAACCCTTACATTCCCAGAGTAATTCTCGTGAACTTCTTCTGAAACCTCTCTAATTCCAGCACACCCTTCCTTAGACAAGGACCTTAAACTGTTCATAATATTCGAGTGTGATCTGTCTAATGCCCTATAAAGTCTCAGCATTGCATCCTTACTTTTATATTCTAGTCATCTCAAAATGACTGCTAACATTGCATTTGTCTTCCTTAACACTGCAACTGCCCAATCCCAGGAAAAAAACCAGCTTCACCCTCCCCCCACCCAATTCCCTGGAATAATGGATAGGTCCACAACCCACACAGATAATGAAGACAGGCACAGCTCCTCTCAGTCCCATCCAGAGTCCCCTACATTTTGAAGTGTGATCACTGCAGTGAACTGAACACAGCAAGCTCCCAATCATCAGCATTATAGTAAATCTTATTGTAACTGTGGGATAAATAATGGCCCCAGAATATTGGGGAGGTCTCAATGGCACTCAACTGCAAACCTCTAGTCAGTTTGGTAAATACAGTGGATTTTGGTTAATTGGGCCGTCAGATAATTGGAGCAGCTGTTTATTTGGAACAGAAACTAATTGAGAAAATAGCCAGGATTCCCTCCATTTATTTGGGACATTGCCGTTTATTTGGGACAAGAGACTGTTCTTGTGCAATTTCTAACTCACAACAGTTGCGTGTACTTGTGTGGCTATTATACACTACACCAGTGGTCCCCAACCACCGGGCCACGAACCAGTACCAGGCCACAAAGCATGTGCCACCGGGCTGCAAGTAAACGATATGATTTGGCAACATGAAATGATATGAGTCAGCTGCACTTTTCCTCATTCCCTGTCACGCCCACTGTTGAACTTGAACGCACGCGAGGTCATTACCCATGTGAGGTCATCCGTCGGTCATTAACCTACAACTACTCAATGAGTAAAAAACAGACGTTGCTTGAGAGTTTCTTTGGAAGAGCTGGTAGGGGACATAAAAGGCCTAACGATGAGATAACACAGAGACAGCTGAGGCTGAGACTGCAAAAAAAAAAGCTTCCTTCAACAGAAAATACGACGAGTCGTACATAAAATATGGCTTTATTGCAACCGGTGACTCACACGCTCAAGCCCCCTGTGTGTGATATGTGGCGACAAGCTGTCTGATGAGGCAATGAAGCCCTCAAAACTGCTTTGGCACCTTGAGTCCAAGACCCATTGAGTTTTTTGAGCGGAAAAGACATGAGCAAGCGGGACAGAAGCAGAAAAAATGTCACCACTGGCAGCACACTTCAGTGGCAAGGAGTGGATGGCAAAACTCGCTTATCTGTGTGACATCTTCAACCTGCTCAATGAACTCAATTTGTCACTTCAGGGGAGAATGACAACTGTCTTCAAGTTGGCAGATAAAGTGTCTGCTTTCAAAGCCAAACTGGAACTGTGGGGACGGCGAGTGGACGGGGGCATATTTGACATTTTCCCAACATTAGCTGGGATTTTGGGAGAGACTGAGGCTGCACTGTCCTTCTCACAGCTCGTCGCAATCACCTATCTTCACTGTCAACAGAATTCGAGCGTTACTTCCCAACCACAAATGACCCAAGACGTGCAAAGGAATGGGTCCGTGACCCATTTGTTAATGTCCCCGGTGAATCATCCATGTCAGCGCAGCAGGAGATCAGCTCCTCGAGCTTGCAAATGACGGCGGGCTGAAAAGTATGTTTGACATAACATCTCTGCCAGCATTCTGGATCAAAGTCAAGGCTGAATATCCTGAGATAGCCACGAAAGCACCGATAACGTTGCTTCCATTTCCAACATATCTCTGTGAAGTGGGGTTTTCTACAATGCATGCAACAAAAACTAAATTGCGGAATAGACTGGACATAAGGAGCCCCCTTCGAGTAGCGCTGTCTCCCATCACCCTTCGATGGGACCGTCTTGTTGCAGGGAAACAAGCCCAGGGCTCCCCCTGATTCAGCGATATTGGTGTGTTGCAATGATTTTATATGTTCATACAAGGTAAGTATGCACTGTGTGTTTAATATCCAAACGTTACTTAAAATCTTATGGTGCTATTGACTTACAGTATATTTATCACTGTATTCACGCGAGGAAAATATGCGCTGTGTGTTTAATACTAAATTGGTTAGATAAACTCTTTTAGAAATGAAATTGAGTGTATTAGCCATTTATAAGTGACATATAGTTGACTTATCACCTATATTCCGGTCGTGATTAACACCCCTCCCCCCGGTTGGCTGGTCCGCAAGAATATTGTCAATATTAAACCGGTCCGTGGTGCAAAAAAGGTTGGGGACCCCTGCACTACACCATGTTTCAAGTGAAGTTTTTAAATAGTGACAGTGTGTGTGTGTTCAAAACGCAGTGATTTTTGTCACTGACAGTTGGTGAGAAATAATCAGTAAGACAATTCAGAACTGTTTTGCTCACTGTGGATTCAAGCTTGGAGATGTCAGAAACAGCTGGGAGTGAAAATGAAATGAGTTCACAACTTAAAAGAAGTTAGGAACTACAAAGAATTTGAAGGTATTGACAATGTTACAATAACAATGAAGATTTGGAGGATGCAACTGTGGAAAACATTATAGATGTTGGAACAGCTATAAAGAAAGAAAGACAGTGTCTATATTTCATTAGGAGTTTGAGGAGACTTGGTATGTCACCTAAAACACTAGTAAATTTCTACAGATGTACAATAGAGAGCATTCTAACTGGCTGCATCACCATCTAGAATGGGGTCTATAGCACAGGTTCAAAGTATGCTGCAGAGTTGTAGAATTAGTCATCTCCATCATGGGTGTTAGCCTCTGTAATATCCAGGTCATCTTCAAGGAGCAATTCTCAAAAGTTGGCGTCCCCCCCACCCAGGACATGCCCTCTTCTCATTGTTACCATCAGGAAGGAGGTACAGAAGCCTGGGGGCACACACTCAATGATTCAGGAACAGCTTATTTCCCTCTGCCATCCAATTTCTGAATGGATATTGAACCCATGAACACTACCTCACTACTTTATTTCTGTTTTTTTACACTACTTATTTAACTAAATATATACTGTAATTCAGTATTTTTCTCTATATGATCATGTATTGCATTGTACCACTGCTGTAAAGTTAACAAATTTCATGACATATGCTGGTGATATTTAACCTGATTCTCATTCTGATGAAGGTAGTCCATTATCTGCACTAGGCGGCTGCACTGATTTTGTTCATTTATAGCCAATCAAAAGAAGACGGCAGTGTACACAGGATGAATTACTCCATATTTCATTTAAATACCTAATTTTTACTCAGTTAAACGGTAATTTGTTTTCTTTATACCTTTTCAACTACAGGTGTCCCCCGCTTTTCGAACGTTCCGTTTACGAAACCTCACTGTTACAAAAGACCTACATTAGTTCCCTGTTTTCGCTAACAGAAGGTGTTTTCACTGTTATGAAAAAAGGCAGCACGTGAAAAAAAAATCAGTGCGCGCCCCGAGCAGCTGCTCTCCCCCGGATTCGGAACGGCATTCTCGCCGGCATTGCTTAAACACTTGCCTGTGAGCAGCCGTTAGCAAGATGAGTTCTAAGGTATCGGAAAAGCCTGAAAGAGCTCATAAGGGTGTTACACGTAGCGTAAAACTAGACATAATTAAGCGTTTTGATCGGGTGAACGAAGTAAGGACAAAGTGAGTTTGGCTTGTGGAAGTTGACGAAGATGATGTTGAAGAGGTTTTGGCATCCCATGACCAAGAACTGATAGATGAAGAGCTGATGCAATTGGAAGAGAAAAAGATAACAATCGAAACTGAATGAGTAATTATAAAGTACGACTTTAATTTTGAAAGGGTGCATCGGTTTAAGGCATATTTGCAGGATGGTTTGAGTCCTTACAAAGAACTGTATGATAGAAAAATGTGTGAAGCTCAGCAGTCAAGCAAGCCTTCCACATCAGCCACAGCAGACGACGAACCTCCACCTTTGACATCGAGGCAGGCAGAGATAGAAGAAGATGACCTGCCTGCCCTGATCGATGATGAGACGACACCCCAGTGTCCCACCACCCCAACCCCCCAGGCCGCGGACAGATACCAATTCGCGGAGAATGCAGCGGTAGCCGGGAGGCACACAGCACATCTTTAAGAAAAAAGCCAAAATAAACATGCTAATTACAAACATAATTAGGTGCCGCCCGGCACATAAATGTCGGCCCAGATCAGAGGCGACGCAATGGGCAATTGCCTCTGATCTGGGCCGACAATTATGTGCCGGGCAGCACCTAATTAATTAGCATATTTATTTCGGCTTTTTTCTTAAAGATGTGCTGTGTGCCTCCTGGCTACTGCTGCACCGCCGCATTCTCAGCAGATCAGTATCAGTTCACTGCCCAGAGGGTGGGGGCCACCGCACCACCCCAACGTCCGACGACTCACCCTAATACACCATCATCAGTGTGCTTGGCAAGCTGTCTTCCCGATTCCCATAAGTGATACTACACTGTACATACATTATTTCTACTTTATATCAGCTGTGTATTTTTACATGTTATTTGGTATGTTTTGGCAGCTTCATAGCTTAAAGGTTACTGGAAAGAGTGTTTCTGCCGACGGCGCTTGCATTGTGTTTTTGCAAAGAGCACTTGCGTGAGATTTTCGCTACGGAGAACAGTGCAGGTAATGATTGTGGAAAACTATCTCTACTTTATATAAGCTGTGTATTTATCATATCATTCCTGCTTTTACTATATGTTACTGTTATTTTAGGTTTTATGTGTTATTTGGCATGATTTGGTAGGTTATTTTTGGGTCTGCGAATGCTCACAAAATTTTCCCATATAAATAAATGTTAACTGCTTCTTCGCTTTACGACATTCCAGCTTACGAACCGTTTCATAGGAATGCTCGGAACCTTCGGATCGCGGGGGAAACCTGTATTTCCATGGAACTTCAGTTAACTGGGGCAACTGTTTAATTGGGCCAAAATGTACTGGTCCAGACGTGTCCCAATTAACTGGGATTCACTTTACAAAATATTAAGGGTTTCATTATAAAGATGCATATTTAGAACATAATACAGTATATTGGGACATATTTAGGCTCTTTGGTCCATCAGGACAATCCTGCCATTCAATTACGGTTTATTTTTCCCTCAAACCCATTCTCCTTTCGTCTTCCCCTAACCCTTAATCAAGAAACTATCAGTTTCTGTCTTAAATACACCTGATACGTTCGTCTTCGGCCATCTGTGGCAAAGAATTCCAGAATCACCACCTTCCGTCTGTAGAAATTCCTCCCCTACTTTGTTCTAAATTTCATCCCTCCATTCTGAGGTTGAGCCCTCTGGTCTTAGACTCCCCCACAATAGGAAACATCCTCTCCACATCCACTCTAAACCTTTTCAGAATCTGGTAGGTTTCAATGAGATGCTCCCTTCATTCTTCTGAAATCCACTGAGTACAGGCCCAGAACCATCAAATGCTCCTCCTATTGTTCCCTTTTACTGTTCCCAAACCTCTGATAATCTCCTTCAAGGTATAAGAACTGTATTGGGTAGGAGGATGGGAAACAGGGCTACGTTTAATCCTGGTTATTAGCAATAATCCCACTTCCCAGGGCAACCATACTTCTCCCTGTAAACCTCACAGGATCAGTAAGGGCTAATTTTCTTTTAACTTACAGGTTTTGATTGTTCCGAGGTGGTTCTCTTTTTACCAGCAGCCTTTCTCTGCGAGTCTTCCACTGGCTTTTGGCCTCCTTTGTCCACTGGCTTTTGGCCTCCTTTGTCCACTGGCTTCACAGATACCTTGAAATGATGTAAGGAATCAATTTTTAAGTGTGGTTTCTTGTTAGCGAAGCTCACCTTTCTTGCTATTCCTGCCTTTCCCTTCCCTCCTGATCTCAGCCATTCACTCCATAAGCCTATATTAGCTCATTAAAGCTCTTTAATTACTTTCACTTGTTCCGCACTCTCTCTATAGGACTATGAACTTACCCATCCTGTATTTATCCAGATCCCCTTTAACAGTCAGATTTTGATAATCAAAGACCCTACCCACCCCAGACATTCTCTCTTCTCCCCTCTCCCATTAAGTAGAAGATACAAAAGACTGAAAGCACGTATCACCAGATTCAAGGAAAAGTTTCTACCCCACTGTTATAAGACAGTGAAGACTCAGGAATATTGTCACACTTAGATGTAGAAGGGTTCTTTATTGCTGTTTCCATAACAATTTGTTTGACCAGCCAAGGTTGTTAGCCCTGAGCTGAACCTCCAAACCTGGAGGACCAGTAGACCACTCTTAGTCTGGCCTCTACCCTTTGACCTGTTTGGCATGAGTGACCCCATCAAGAGCCAAAGCATAAAGCCCTGACTCCAGCCAACATAGCTCTCCGGGTCATTGAGGCACGCAAGCCTGCAAACCCATCGACAAGTTCCTGGTCCTCTTGGAGGAGGCCTCACAATCTACCTCGTTATAATCTTTCACTTTATCATCTACCAGCACTGCAGTTTTTCTGTAACTGTTACACTTTATTCTGCATTTTTATTTTTATTTATTTTGTTCTACATCAATATACTGTGTGTTGATTTGCAAGACAAGTTTCTCCCTGCATCTTGGTGCACGTGACAATAATACACCAATACCGATACAGGTTGAGTACCCCTTATCCAAAAATCCAAAATCTGAAATCTGAAGTTTTTTTTGAGCACTGATGGGACATCACAAACGAAAAATTCCACAAAGCACTGGGAATGTTCCCAGGTAATGCGCAGGTCTCTGCACACCTCCGAGAAGTGACCTCACATATGAAATGAACAGAAGTTAATGAAAAATAGAAAAACACTGCATAAAGTGAAAAATGAAGATCTTGATTGTATATTGAAAGAGTGAACTCATCAGCATTGGAGTGAACATGCTGCTTAGTGGTATCTATCATGAAAAATTGAAAATCGAAGGTAATTGTGAATATTCAGCAGGGTGGTTGCAGAAATTTAAGAAAAGAAGCATTATATTCTTTAAAGATTTGTGATTTTTCAAGATGAGCACGAAGCAGCAGAGAAATTATTGTTGAGATTGCCGTTCATTGCTGATTGAAAATCTAACTTCAGAACAAGTCCACAATGCTGATTGTTTTACACCTTACATAAAACCTTAAAAAAAGTTTAAAAAAAAACAAATACAGTGTACTGTGACCTTTTAATCAAAACATGGCATCATAGGTGGAGGCAGAAAACCTGCCGTTGTTTGCTGTTCAACAGCTGATTCAGGTATTCTCCCGATGCTGCTGTGCTGCTTTTGTTAACCTGCACACATTATATTACTTCAGTGGTTGGTAAGGTGATGGAGAAGATCCTGACAGGCAGGATTTATGAACATTTGGAGAGGCAGAATATGATTAGCAATAGTCAGCATGGCTTTGTCAAAGGCAGGTCGTGCCTTACGAGCCTGACTGAATTTTTTGAGGATGTGACTAAACACATTGATGAAGGTAGAACCATACATGTAGTGTATATGGATTTTAGCAAGGCATTTCATAAGGTACCCCATGCAAGACTTATTGAGAAAGTATGGAGGCATAGGATCCATTGCTTTGTGGATCCAGGACTGGCTTGCCCACAGAAGGCAAAGAGTGGTTGTAGACGGGTCATATTCTGCATGGAGGCAGATGACCAGTGGTGTGCCTTAGGGATCTGTTTTGGGACCCCTTCTCTTCGTGATTTTAAATGACCTGGATGAGGAATTGGAGGGATGGGTTAGTAAATTTGTTGATGACACAAAGATTGGGGGTCTTGTGGATTGTGTGGAGGGCTGTCAGAGGTTAAAGTGGGACATTGATCGGATGCAAAACTGGGCTGAGAAGTGGCAGATGGAGTTCAACCCAGATAAGTGCTAGGTGATTCATTTTGGTAGGTCAAATATGATGGCAGAATATAGCATTAATGGCAAGACTCTTGGCAGTGTGGAGGATGAGAGGGATCTTGATCTGAGTCAATAGGACACTCAAAGCTGCTACGCAGGTTGACTCTGTTGTTAAGAAGGCATACAGTGCATTGGCCTTCATCAATCTTGGGATTGAGTTTAAGAGCCGAGAGGTAATGTTGCAGCTATATCGGACCCTGGTCAGACCCCACTTGGAGTACTGTGCTCAGTTCTGATCGTCTCACTAGAGGAAGGATGTGGAAACCATAGAAAAGGTGCAGAAGAGATTTACAAGGATGTTGCCTGGATTGGGGAGCATGCCGTATGAGAATAGGTTGAGTGAACTCGCATTTTCTCCTTGGAGCGACGGAGGATGAGAGGTGACCTGATAGAGGTGTACAAGATGATGAGAGGCATTGATCGTATGGATAGTCAGAGGCTTTTTCCCAGGGCTGACTCACACGAGAGGGCACAGTTTTAAGGTGCTTGGAAGTAGGTACAGAGGAGATGTCAGGGTTAAGTTTTTAATGCAGATGGCGGTGAGTGTGTGGAATGGGCTGCCGGCAGCAGTGGTGGAGGTGGAAACGATAGGGTCTTTTAAGAGACTCCTGGATGGCTACATAGAGCTTAGAAAAATAGAGGGTTATGGGTAAGCCTAGGTAGTTCTAAGGTAGGGACATGTTTGGCACAGCTTTGTGGGCCGAAGGGCCTATATTGTACTGTAGGTTTTCTATGTTTTCTATATTTTCATTATATTAATGGCATGTAATGAATTTTTCTGTTAATACGTGTGATGAACAAGTGTAAGGCAAAGATTACTTACTGGTAGCACATAAATTCAGTCGGAAATGATGGTGATCCCAAACCATCTCACTATATATTCTAAAATCCAAAAAAAATCAAAATCTGAAACACATGGCCCCAAGCATTTTGGATAAGGGGTACTCAACCTATAGCATTGCTAAAATCAGATTTCTCTTTGACAATACAGTTGAAACCACAACAATGCAATGTGTCAGATAATTGTCCTTTATCGTTCCACCCACACCTCCCGTCACTCAGGCCTGTCTTGGGTTAACACCAATGAACAGTGGCGACAACACGCCTGGCCTCACAATGACCCTTGCACCTTGTCTGATTAAACTGCACTTTCTCTCTTTTTTAAACTTATTATGCAATACTGTAGGCTCTAAAAAACCTGTGCCAACCAACTGGCGGGAGTATTCCAAGACATTTTTAACCTCTCACTGCTACGGGCAGAGGTTCCCATTGTTTCAAAAAGGCAACAACTATACCAGTGCCTAAGGAGAATAATGTGAGCTGCCTTAATGACTATCGCCCGGTAGCACTCACATCTACAGTGATGAAATGCTTTGAGAGGTTGGTCATGACTAGACTGAACTCCTGCCTCAGCAAGGACCTGGACCCATTGCAATTTGCCTATCGCCACAATAGATCAACAGCAGATGCAATTTCAACGGCTCTTCACACGGCTTTAGATCACCTGGACAACACAAACACCTACGTCAGGAAGCTGTTCATCAACTATAGCTCAGCATTTAATACCATCATTCCCACAATCCTGATTGAGAAGTTGCAGAACATGGGTCTCTGTACCTCCCTCTGCAATTGGATCCTCAACTTCCTATCTGAAAGGCCACAATCTGTGTGGATTGGTGATAACACCTCCTCCTCGCTGACGACCAACACTGGTGCACCTCAGGGGAGTGTGCTTAGCACACTGCTCTACTCTCTACATACTATGTGGCTAGGCATAGCGCAAATACCATCTATAAATTTAATGATGATACAACCATTGTTGGTAGAATCTCAGATGATGACGAGAGGGCATACAGGAGCGAGATATGCCAACTAGTGGAGTGGTGTCGCAGCAACAATCTGGCATTCAATGTCAGTAAGACGAAAGAGCTGATTGTGGACCTCCGGAAGGGTAAGATGAAGAAACACATACCAATCTTCATAGAGGAATCAGAAGTGTAGAGTGTGAGCAGTTTCAAGTTCCTCGGTGTCAAGATCTCTGAGGATCTAACTTGGTCCCAACATATCAATACAGTTATAAAGAAGGCAAGACAGCAACTATACTTCATTAGGAGCTTGAAGAGATTCAGTATATCAACAAATATATTCAAAAACTTCTACAGATGTACCGTGGAGAGCACTCTGACAGGCTGCATCACTGTCTGGTATGGGGTGGGGCAGGGTGAGGGGCTACTGCACAAGACCTAAAGAAGCTGCAGAGGATCGTAAATTTAGTCGGTCCATCTTGGGTACTAGCCTACAAAGTACCCAGGACATATTCAAGGAGCAGTGTCTCAGAAAGGCAGCATTCATGATTAAGGACCTCCAGCACCCAGGGCATGTCCTTTTTTCACTGTTTCCAGTTAGCAGTTGCATTGAACTGCTGCTGCTAAATTTCACAACACATGCCAGTGGTAATCAACCTGATTTTGATAACAGGCCCTTTGAGCCCAGCGAGCCCATGCCACCCAATTACACCCATGTGACCAATTAACCTACTGACCGATACAGCTTTGGTATGCGGGAGGAAACACATCTGGTCACGGGGAGAATGTACAAACTCCTTACAGACAACAGCAGGAATTAAACCCCAATTGCTGGCATTGTAATAGTGTTCACGCTAACTGCTAAGCTACTGTGTCTCCAAAATCATAAGGCTTTATTCTTCATTCTATTACTTTTCCCATTTGTTATAATTATGTGTTTTTTTTAGTTTTTCAGTCTTGGTCTGTCCTGTGTTTCTGTGATATCACACCGGAGGAATATTGTATCATTTCTAATGCATGCATTACTAAGTTACAATAAAAGAGGACTGCGTGTCCTCATAATCTAAATCTACTTCCTCAATGTACTCTCGTGATGAAATAACCTGCATGGATGGCATACAAAACAAAGTTTTTCCACTGTGAAAATAAGTAACTGATTTCCCGATTTTAATTTTAAATAGTGCCATACTCAGCAGGACAGGCAGCGCCTGTCAGGACTAGGAGTGAGAGAGAGTGAGAGAGTGAGAGAGTGAGAGAGAGAGAGAGAGAGAGAGAAAGAGAACACGAATTAGTGTAGGGAGTGGAGGAAAGTCTTAAAAACAAAGGAACGATAAGCACCAGTGACCAGTCTTGATAGAAATAGAACAAATGAGTTGGGCTGAGGGGCCTGCTTCTGTGCTGTCTAATTCTGTGACTCTAAAGAGCAAGTACAGTGGATTCTGGTTAATTGGTTCATTGGTTAATCAGGACAGTTGTTTGTTTAGAACAAGTCTTAAAGAAAAACCTAAATCAAGAAGATGGCCGGGATTCCCTTCGTTTATTTGGGACACTATGTCAATTGTCAGTTTATAATTAGAGTCAGTCTTGCGCACTTGCTTGGCCATTAGACTGTCCACCGTGTTTACAGGATCAAGTTTAAACAGCGTCAGTTGTGTGTGTTCAAAAAGCAATGATTTTTGTCAGTGACAGTTGGCAAGAAATAAGCAGTAGACAATTCAGAACCGTTTTGCTCACATCAGTTTCAAACATTCAGGCTTGAAGATGCCGAAAACAATAAAATGAAACAGTTTCACTATTTTAACAAATTAGGAACTACAAAGGTATTGACAATCATCTTGAATGTTATAATGAAGATGAAAATTTAAAGGAGGCAATCTTCTAAAGCACTGTATGAAGGCACTAGGTGGTTGTGCTAATTTTGTTCATTTACAATCGATCAAAAGAACATGGCAGATGACTTTCTCCATTGGTAACTGTTTTATAAAAATATTTCAGTTTTACCGTACTGTAGTGGTATTTACAGTATTCTAATTTGTTCCATGTTTCATTTGAATACATAAATTGTTACACAGTTAAACAGCAGTTTGTCTTTTTCTTTTCCATGAAACTTCAGCTCAGTAGGGGAGCCACTTAATAGGACCAAAATGTACTGGCCTGATGTGTCCCAATGAACCAGAACCCACTGTATATGAAAGTGGAAAACTAGAATCTGATCTAAGCCGCCATCATCTGTTCATCAGGCTGAGTGTTATTGCTGCAGTCCTTCATGACCAAGGGAGTCAGTAAACTTCACTGGATTGCATCAGGACAGAGTTATTATCCCTTCCCTATAAAGCTTGGTGATTCAGATGGGTGAGATTGAAGCCACAGCTCCATATCCTCCCAAGAATGGCAATGCTCAAATGTATACTCACGGAATTTGCATCAAAGAGCTTCCCACTTCTTGTCCTCCTGCCAGATAGCTCCAATTCTGACGTCTTGCTCACTAAGTTCTCCACCTGCACCGGGAAGAAAGGGGTAGTGGTCACACTTTTAATGCCTCTTTCCACAGGCAAAAAAAGGCGGAAGGGCAGAGAGACAAGAGGTTAGAAGGACAATGTGGCCTACTTGTTTCTTTCTTACAAGTAACTACTCAGTAGGTTTAGGACATGACTTTGTTTTGAGAAGAAGGAGTGATCTTACTGAAAAATACATCATAAGACCATAAGACATAGGAGCAAAACTAGGCCATTCAGCCCATTGAGTTTGTTCTGCCATTCCATCATGACTGATTTATTTTTTCCTTTCAACCCCTTTCCCCTTTATCCCTATAACCTTTGACACCCTTACTAGTCAAAACCTATCACCTCCACTCCAGATATACCCAATGACTTGGACTCCAGAGCTGTTGTTGGCAATACATTCTACAGGTTCATCTACTGGCTGGTGTGGGTTTGGCCACAATCATTGAGAGGCCAGTTCCAGGAGACATTATCTGATCTGTCCTTGCTCGATATTCACTGGCAATTTGTAACAGTAAGGGGTTATTGTTAGTGAGCTTGCAACCTAGTTCGAATCCTGCCCAGGTAGAAGAGGGGGAAGCTACAGAACGGGAAGGAAACCTATAAGATGGATTCTTAGTCTTGGCTCCAGATGTAGAGAGACTTCAAAGTCCAAGGCAAATTTATGATCAAAGTCACGACATACTACCTTGAAATTCTTTATTTATTTATGCAGCATGGAACAGACACTTCTAGCTGTTTTGAGCCACACCGCCCAGCAACCCACCCATTTAACCCTAGCGTAATCATGGGTCAATTTACAAATGAAATTATAACCTACAATTAACCTACTAACTAGTACATCTTTGGAATGCAGGAGCAACTTTAAGCACCCGAAGGATAACCACACATACATGGAATGGAACTTACAAACTTGCTTACAAAGGGCATCAAAATTTAATTCTGATACCCTGAGCTTTCATGGCATCATGCAAACCACTACGCTACCATGACGCCCCATTTTCTTGCAGGCACTTACAAATCAAAGAAATACAATAGAATCAATGAAAAAGTAAACACAAAGAGTGACACACAACCAATGTGCAGAAGAAGACAAACTGAAATAGATAATACTGAGAACATGGGTTGTAGAGTCCTTGGAAGTGAGTCTATAGGTTGTGGCAACATACATCAAAGTTGCTGGTGAACGCAGCAGGCCAGGCTGCATCTATAGGAAGAGGCGCAGTCGACGTTTCAGGCCGAGACCCTTCGTCAGGACCCTTCGTCCTGGCCTGCTGCGTTCACCAGCAACTTTGATGTATGTTGCTTGAATTTCCAGCATCTGCAGAATTCCTGTTCTATAGGTTGTGGAATCAGTTCAGTTTTGAGGGAGAGACAGGACTCACCAGTGACAGGGGGATGCTCTTTTTTGGACTTGTGTTCTTTCCAGCCTCTGGTGGTGTTTTTGTTCCTGTAAGGTAAGTGTTTAACATTGCTTTTAATCAGTGGGTTTAATTAACATTTAGGGCTACCTCAAAAGCCTGATACCTGGCTACTCAACGTACCTGCATCTTGTTCATCAGCGTTACTCTTTTCAGGAACGAGTGTTTGGGATGCAGCTGGGCTTTCTGATAGTAAAGTGTCCTTTGTTAAAGACACACAAAACAGAGGGGACATGAGTGAGGTGCAAAGTGCAAAGAGTAACTGTAGGTAAACTCAAAGCTTCCCGCAATGTTTAAGACTGTAATCTACAGCAAAGAAAAGGCTTGTATTTACATGGAGCATATTGTAGCTTCAGATCATATGCATACAACCTCAAATTGATTTGCACGTTCTCTATTTAATAGCTGTATAATTATTAAGGCCGTAAAAAGCAATGAGATTCCGGCCACAGGGTGGACGAGGAGGTAAAGTTCAGAGTAAGTTTATTATCTAAGTATATACACCCTTGGGATATGTCTTCTTGCAGGTAGTCACAAAACAAAGAAACACAATAGAATCCATGAAAGGTTACAAAGGCCGTCAATATGCTATAGAGGATAAATTGTATTGAGAAAGTAACTGCAGGGACCCTTAAAGTGAGTCTACGGGCTACGGAGTCAGTTCAGTGCGGAGGCAAGTGAAGCTGTTCCAGGAGCCCGATGGTTGTAGAGCAACAACTGCTCCCAAAACTAGAGGCGTGGGACCCAGGACTCCGACATCTCCTGCCCAATAGTGGTATCAATGGTAGTTGGCATTTATTTCAAGGGGAATAGAATATAAAACCAAGGAGATATTGCTGATGCTTTATAAGACACTAGTCAGGCCACATAAAGTATTATTACCAGAAATAAATTAACAAATAATAAGGTGCATTTATGACACAAGTTAAGAAGTAAACAGTATAACGCTACTGGTACTTCACGCGTAATGAGACCTATGTGATGGCAAGGAGTTTGGTATTCTCATAACCTGGAAGAAGGTCCTAATGGTTCTTGTTCTAGTGCTAAGGTACCTCCTGCATGATGGTAGGGAGTCAAAGAGATTGTTGGACGGATGGAAGAGATCACTTACAATTCTAAGAGCTCCACATACCCAGTGCTGCTGATAAATATCACTGGACGAGAGACCCCAATGATCCTCTTAGCAGTTCTTGCAGTCCTTTGTACAGACTTGTGGTCAGGTGCCTTGCAATTCCCATACCAGGCAGTGATGCAGTTGTACACCAACAACATCACCAGTGTCCTGTAAAAACTAATTAGAATTGAGGGGTGGAGCCTTGCTAGCTTCAGTCTCAGGAATTGGAGATGCAGCTGTGCTTTCTTGACTAGGAGGTGGTGTTAAGGGACCAGGTGAGATTGCCTGTTGTGTGCACTCCCAGAAACTTGGTGCTCCTAACTCTCTCCGTGAAGGAGCTTAGACAGGCACCTTGATCAGTCTGGACCAATTGGGTCAAATCGCCTGTCCCGTGCTGTATGAGTCTACGACGACAGGAAGAATAGGAGGGAGTCAGAGAGAGTCCAGGGAAGATTTACAAGAATGATTTCTGCAATGAGTACAGTTACAAGGAGAAAGAGCTTGATCCCTTTCTTGTTGAAGAGAAAGCTGAGGGGAGCGATAATAAGTAGTCTGGAGAGAGTGAAGGGATAGAGGCAGTTCTTTTTGGTAGGAGAGTGGAGGAACAGAGGCCGCAGAGATAAATAAAGGATTGAGAGTGACATGAGGACATTCTATCACACATAACAAACTCCCTCCAGGGTAAACAGACTCTGTTTACACTTTCCACACCTCAGAAAAAACAACCATCATGATGAAGGACTGCTCCCACCCCAGACATTCTCTTTTCTACCCCTCTCCCATTAAGGAGAAGATGCAAAAGCCTCAGAGCATGTACCACTGCGCTCAAGGACAGCTTCTATCAGACTATTATCAGATATTAAATGGACCTATTGTATAAGATAAGACTCTTGGAATCACAATATACCTCATCATGGCCTTGCACATTACTGTCTGCCTGAGGGCAGTTTATCTGTAACTGTAACACTTCATTTTCCATTCTGTCTTTTAACTTTTGTACTACCTCAGTGTACTTGTGTGGAGTACATTAGTCTGGAAGATATGCAAACAAAAGCTTGTTACTATATCTCAGTACATGTGACAGTAATAAACCAATTACTTATTAATTGAATTATCGATGCAGGAAAAGGTGCCATGAACAAACAAAGTGAGCTGGACACTGTTGGCAGAGTTTTGGGGAAGTGCAAATGTTTGGGATGTAAAAGTGGGAATGCTGCCCAGGAAAGTGCGGAAACTTATTTGAAACTTCTGAGATTTTTATGTATTTAATTTTGTAATGTGACATAGTGGAACCTGTATAATCCCAGAGTGATTTGCTACAAGCTAAGTGTCAAGGGCATATAAGATCTCGATCATTACTCACTGTGTAACTAAAGGGAGATTGATACACTCTGTGGCCTTGAGTACTGCAGCTGACTTCTGGAACAGAATACAACCAAAGAATAGCCAAAAGCTTATATAAAAAAAACGAACTTTGAAAACTGTAAATCAAGCAGCCTGCCATCCATGAGAAGTGGAAGTGTTTCTCCTTGTACGTAATAAACATGTCTCTGAACAGATCCACTGCATGCTTTTTTTGGTTCTTTGTTATAAGGCCTAGCAAAAGATAGACAACAAAAGGATTGGAATAGTGAAGCAAAATACAAACAAAAACTCAGGTCATCTGTGGAGGGAAATGTATAGTTGGCATTTTAGGTCAAGAAAAGGGTTTTGCCTGAAATATCAACTTCCCATTTCCACCACGGATACTACCTGACCCGCTGAGTTCCTCCAGATTCCAGCATCTGCAGTCTCGTGTCTAGCAGTGAAGCAATCAATCCTGGTTGCATGTTGATATGAAACATCGACAATTCCTTTCTGCCTGCAGATGCTGCTCAACTTGCTGAGTTCCTCTAGCAGATTGTGTGTTGCCCCAGATTACAATATTGTCTCCTCTGAATATTCAAGTTTGTTGCAATAAACGTGTTGATTTTGATTTATTGTCACATCTCTGTAGTAGTCAGGCCACCTTCAAGGAGCGATGCCTCAAAAAGTCTGCTTCCATCATTTGGGACCCCATCACCCAGGTCATGGCAAGTTCACATTGCTGCCATCAGGAAGGAGGTACAGGAACCTGAAGGCACACACTCAATGATTCAGGAACAGCTTCTTCCCCTCTGCCATCCGATTTCTGAATGGACATTGAACCCATGAACACTACCTCATTACTTATTCTATTTTTGCACTATTAACCATTCACTGTAATTCAGTTTTTCTGTATTATGTATTGCACTGTACTGCTGCCACAAAGACAACAAATTTTACAATATATGCAGGTGATATGAAACCTGTTTCTGATTCTGCACCAAGATACAGTGAAAACTGTGCAAACTGTGTACACGAATCAAATCATGACAAAACACATAGAGGTAGAACAAGGTAAAACAAGAACAATAATAAATAAAATGTAAAAGCTACCAAAAAGATTCAGTGCAGTAAATGAAAAAGTGTAAGATCATAACAAGGTAGATTATGAGGTCAAGAGTCCATCTTATTGTACAAGATATCTGTTCAAGAGTCTGATAACAGTGGGAAAGAAGCTGTCCTTGAGCCTAGTGATATGTGTTTTCAGTCTTTTGTATCTTTTGAGCAACAGGAAAGCAGTGAAGAGAAAATATCTGGGCTGGCTGCTTTACTCAGGCCGCAAGAAGTGTAGACAGAGTCCACAAAGGTTTAAGCAGCAAATGAGCTGAGAGAGGGGTGGAGGGGAGTCAGGCTACAGAATGAGGTGGTATGTGGAAGCGAGCTTGTAACTTAAAAGTAAGACGTGACACCCAGGTTGTGAATCAGTTCTCAGGAAAGTGGGGGGAAGTGTGACTTATAAATGGAGGGCACGTCTTACACTAATTTCGACTTGCTCATTTCGGTCCACTTCTAGAGCCTGGGCTCTGTCATTCTCCCCCTGCATGTTCTGGTCCAGGGACTCCACCATCCGCTCCCTGTCAGTAGTGACCTTCATCTTCAGCACGTGAAAAGGGGTGGCAACCTCACCCACATTCAGGAAGATAGGATTGCCTTCGAATATCATGTTCCCCGAAGTGCCCTCTTTAAAGCCCGGTGGCTGGTAGTCCAACGGGGTAACTGCGCAAAGAATAAAACTGTAAGACCGAGGAACAAAATCAGGCCATTTGGCCCATCGAGTTTGCTCCACCTTTCAATCATGGCTAATTCATTTTCTCTATCCCATTCTCCCACCTTCTTCCATTAACCCCTCTACCAATCAAGAACCTATCAATCTCCATCTTAAATACACCAGTGTGACTTAGCAATAAATCCTACAGATTCACCATGCTCTGGCTGAAGGAATTCCTCCTCATCTCGGTTCTAAAGGGATGTCCCTTTATTCTGAGGGTGTGCCCTCAGATCCTAGGCTCCCCTACGGATCGAAACATCCTCTCCACACCTATTCTCTCCAGTCATTTTGATATTTGATAGGTTTCAAGGAGATCCTCCTCATTATGAGGGGGATCAAAGACTTCTCATGCAGAGTTGTGGACACTATAGACTTCTCATTGCCTTGGTAAAGCAGCTAGCATAATCAAAGACCCCTCCCATCCTGGACATTCTCTCTTCTCCCCTCTCCCTAGGATAAAGGGGGAACATATGCTTGGATGCAGAGAATACAAGTGAGGTATTTAATGACTATTTTGCTTCAGTATTTACCAAGGAAAAGGATATGGAGGACCAGAAGATCAATATGTTAGGGCACTTAGAGGTCAAAGAGGAAGTGTTGGGCCTCTTAGTATAAAGGTGGTTAAGTCCCCAAGTATGATGGGATTTACCCCAGGTTGTTGAAGGAGACAAGAGACGAGATTGCTGGGCCCTTGATCAGTATCTTTGTGACCTGAGCCGAGGTCCCAGAATGTGTGGCGACACTCGTGGGCACATCCTCGGGTTGTCGGTTGTTTCACTGCATGTTTTGATGTACTTGTGAAAATAAATTGATCTGAATTGGAATCATCTGCTCTATGGGTTGACTAGCTGAGTGGCTCCTTGAGTTTGGGTCTGCCCGACATCTCCTCACTTACACAAACCCACCCTCTCTACCCAGGTTATGAGCCAATTACCTTCATCATAGTAAGACAACTTCATCTTCAAGCAGATGTTATTGGGAAGGGGTCCTAGGCTCTGCATCAGGACGCAGAGTTTGCGGATGAGCAGGATGCTGGCTTTCTTCGTGTCCAAACAGCTTATGGTGGACCTTATTTTCCCATTGTTGCTGAACACAAAAAGGAAAAGTTATGGAGTCCGAGACTACTACAGTACAGAGGCCCTTCAGCCCATCTACCCAGTGATGACCTATTAATTCGCCTCATCACATTGGCCTGCACCTGGTCCATAGTCCTTCATACCCCTCCCATCTGTGTACTTATGCAGACTTTTCTTAAGCGTTGCAACCGAACCAGTATCCACCACATCCGATTGTTCCAAATTTGCACCGCCCAATGAATGATGCTCCCCCTCAGGTTCCCCTGAAACATTTCACCTTTCACCCTTAACCTATAACCCCTAGGTCTAGTCACACCCAACCTCAGTGGAAAACGCCTGCTTGCATTTACCCCATCTATACCCCTTATAATTTTGTATACCTTTAACAAATTTCCTCTCATTCTCCTACACTCCAGTGAATAAATTTCTAACCTATGCAACCTTTCCCTCCAACCTGGATCAATTCCTGGCAACATCCTTGTAAAATTTTTCTGCATTCTTTCAATCTTACTGACATCTTTCCTTGAAAGGACAAATCACATCACACAAGAAGCACAAAGACCAAGGGTTTTTGCCAATTAAAAATGGGCAACCTCAGTTTAGCAGGTAAAGACATTGGGTGCCCTTAACAGCAACTCTTGCCGAATGCCTTGCATTTCATCACTTCAATTGCCTGGCTCTGAGCTCTGAAATTACCTCTCTGGATTTCCCTGTCTCTAGACCTTGCCAAATGAGCTGCTTGAGTAACATCTGCCCCACTTACTAATGTTACGGTATGAAGAAAAAGCACAAAATAAAGGAATATTTCCTCCTTTTGATGGCGGTGAGAGAAAAATGATGACAGCTTCCAATGAAAAACAATGAAATTTCCTGAGTATATTCAATAATTTCCTTTTGATCTGAATTGGATAAAAGGCAAATTTCAAAGCCAGGTCCAAAATAGACATTAAACAGACACACACAGCACATATGTAACTATATAAGCAACCACAGACATTAGTGCACTAACAGATGTAACAATTCACTCAAATTCAATGATGTATGAACATACTACACAAAGGCACCTTTAGATACACTTTACCCTCTCAGTGTACCAGCAATGGCCAATCCCTTCTTTGTTCCCCGACACCCATCTCTGCTGAGCTGAAATGGTGCCCTGTCCAACAGACACTCCCTACCTCTGCAGCTTCCTCCAGCCCAGCAACCATTTGAAGCCTCCATGTTCCTCTATCCTCATGTTTCCCGATATCCACCATGCCACCACTGACAACCGTGATTCACCTCCCCTCAGTACAAACCACACACATTGATAGTTACCAACAATGACTTACCCTACCCTCAGTACGTAGACACACACACACAGACCTACATACACACTCACTTGTACACATATGCACATACTCACTCATACACACCCAAATTCACACAAGCACACCACTGACTACTACAAACGTGTTTGTACTTCACCTATCCTCAGTACACATACACACGCAACATAAAGTTCATCTAGAGGCACAGGTAATCACTCATGCACCCACGTAAGCACATCAGTTTACACCCCCACGTCAGTGCACTCGAATTTATGGATACAAGAGCACAAGTATGACTACACGTGCAAGAGCAGGCACACGCACACGCACATAAATATTAACATGAACCCTTCTCAATGTAAATACCCACACACTAATACCGTGTATACACACAAAGTCCTGCAAACTACATGACTATGCAGAAAATGTAACTGAAGGTGAAATTACCTTGCGAAATCCATCAATGGTCCTCCTTTCCTATATTTGAACTTGAACTGATAACATTCAGTAACTGTCTGGAATGGAACCACAGGTGATGGAAGAATACTTGACACAACTGTGCAAACACTATCAAATCATTGAGCATTTCCTGCGTCCCTCCACTTGTTTGGAAACACTCACCCTCCCCATGACTAGGTTCTTGGTGGACAACAGTTCCACTTCAGCCAAGGATTACCACAAAGACAGCCACTCAATGTGTCCCAGTCAGCTCCAGTATATTGGCTGGATATCTATTGACTGTATGCAGTACCTCCTTTCATCTCAGATGTACAACTAATTTTTTGTAGTTTAACAATTTATATCTGCTTATATTTTATATAATTATCTATATACATGTAACTGTTTCTTATGTTTCTTGGTGGCCACAGTATGTATATGCAATTGTTCAGTGTGTCTCTTAGTACCTACAGTTGTTTGTATGATTCTGTAAACTTTTCTGGTATTGCATTATTTGAATTGATTGGTTAACTCTTATCTCCAAATTTGAATGGAATGTCTCTTATCTACGGGGTATAAGAAGCTCAGACTCTTTGGCTTATCATCTTAAGACTTTCCTTCCCCTTTGTTCTTAGCTACTAAACTCTTGCTCATCTCCATTTCCGTCATTCTCTTAGTGCTTAATAAACGACTATGAAGCAACAATTTCTTTTTAATGCCTCATTCTTGACTTGCGAAAGAACCTGAGATGAAAAGCATCAGAATCCAACATCACCATCCCATTTTCCCAACCATAACCATACATCACCTTCTTGGTAGGCTGACCCTGGCCAGGTCCCTCCTATCACCCTGATACTCCTCAATACCTATGTTGCATGGCCTACAATGCTCCCCGTTCAATAATATCTTCATCTATAAACTCCAATCCTTGGTTTAAAATTCCTGTGTACTTCTATGCCTGTAACCACCCCACTCAAGCCCTTCCGGGATCACTACCCTCCAAAGATTCCAGCCTCTTGGCTTTCATCAGCAATAATTTCAATCACAGAGTCAGAAAGCACTGAAATAGACCCTACAGCTCATCGCGTACTACTACCCTTTGTGTTATGAACTTACCCACCAGATCCCCTTTCAAGGCCTTCTGTTCACTATAAACCTCTGCCTTCTAGTTTCAGACACCCTGCCACGGGAAAGAGACTGACTATCTACCACCCGGCCACACTAGTTAGGAGCAGAATTAGGCCATTCCGCCCATTGAGTCCGCTCCACCATTCCATTATACTTGATTTGCCATTCTTCTCTTTCTCTCCATAACCTTTGACATCATAACTAACCAGGAACCTACTTCACTTCAAATATACCCAATGACTTAACAGTCTGTGGCAATGAATTCCATAGATTCACTATGCACTCACTAAAGAAATTTGTTCTCACCTGTTTCCAAAGGACATTCTTATATTCTGAGCTGTGTCCTCTGGTCTTAGGCTCCCCAAATATAGGAAACATCCTCTCCACATCATCTATCCAAGCCTTTGAATACCCTGTCCATATCTCTCATAGTATCATAGATCTTATAGTCATCTGACCTTCACTCCAGAGAAAGCGAAGGAAAGGTGTCCCAATCTATTAAGTCTCTCCTTATAAACTCCAGTCCTCAAATCCAGGCAATATCCTTATGAGTCTTTTCTTACACCCTCTGCAGCTTAATCACATCCTTCCTATAGCGTGACCAGAACTGCAAACTAACATCTTACACGATTTCCCAACTCTGATACTTGATACTTTGGCCAATGAAGGCAAGCATACACACATCTTCTCATCACAGAGAATGTGGAAGATCGGAAGAGAGATAATGACATATTGGCTGTTGGTTGGCCCACTGGAAGCAGATGGCAAATCGCACATGAGGTCGTGTGGCTTTGCCATGGCACTGATCCCTCACCATAACACAATGGTGAAAATTTACCATATGCCACAATTTATTACTTGAAAGGATAAAATACCTGGGGCTCCTCGTTGGTGTAGATCTGTAAATGAAGGTAAAAGTCTGCTATAAATGACCCATCATCCTTTGCGTACCAATGAGAAAGAATGAAAAAATGAAAACTTGCCAATATAAATACATGACTTACAGCTAAAACCAACATCCGCAGCTGTTGAAAGGAAAATACAGGATACTTTTAACATGATTAAATTATGACACTATACCCTCATGATTAACTTTTCCCTGCTTCGGTCTGTCAAGAGTCATGAGTTCAAAACCCACTACCAGAAATTTCAGCATGTAAATTTAGCTGACATTCCCAGTGCATATGAATCTGAAAATAATAAAAATATTGACCCAATACCTCAAAAACCTATTGCACACTTTGGATGAAAAATCTATTAGTGGAGATCGTACACCTGCCACGGCAGCATTGTAGCATAGCAGTTAGCACAAATCTAATACAGCATCAGCTACCTGGGTTCAATTTCCACTGCAGTTTTTAAGGCGTTTGTATATTCTCCCATGACCATGTGGGTTTTCTCCCACATTCCTCAGACGTATGGATTAGTAGGATAATTGATCACATGGATGTAATTGGGTGGCATGAGCTTGTTACCTGGTTTTATCTCCAAATAAATAAATAGATAAATAACTCTGCCAAGGACAGTCCCAAGCCTGGCTCGGGAGGAGAGGGGATGGACTTGGGCTAGCAACCCCATCTTGTAAAAACCCCATGCTAGAGGAAGGATCTTTGCTAGAAGACACAAGAAGTCATGTAGTGAAAGATGAAGCCACAGGAACAATCAACTCTCTTCGGCCCAGGAAAGTGGACTCTGGTGAGCTGCTGTTGACGGCCTTTGCCCCAGTAAGGGGTGATGGGCTTAAGAAGTTAGATAAATAAGTAGACAGACAGACCTCCACTGACACACCATAGGAAATTTACAGCAGCCCAATTCACAGTCAGGATGTGAGAGGGAATCAGAAGTGCCAAGGAAAACTCACAGAGACGGCACACAAACTCCACACACCATCAGCACTGTACACTGGGTCACAGGAGTTGTGAGGCAGAGACTCTATCAGCTAATTTCTAAAAAGTAACATCAAGAAATGACTTACATATTTTTTCTGTAATGCATCATAACATCCCATCATCCTAAATGAAGCAAAACAACAACACAATAATCAAAAGTATACTTTTGTCATAAATTATTAATGTCCTGGTAGCCTCAAATCTAATGGCATGAACATCAATTTCTCCTTCAGGTAAAAATAATTTCCTTCCCAGTTCTCTCTTCTTCGATTTGCCATTCTTAATGCTTCTCTTCAACTGCCTATCACATCCCCCAGTGCCCAACCTTCTTCCCTTTCTCCCATGGTCCACTCTCCTCTCTTAGCAGATTCCCTGTTCTCTAGCCTTTTATCTTTCCCACCCACCTGGCTATCACCTTCTTGCTATCCTCCTTCCCCTCACCCCATCTTTTTATTCTGGCATATTCCCCCTTCCTTCTCAGTATTGAAGAAGGATCTTGGACCAAAATGTCGACTGTTTATTAATTTCCATAGATGCTGCCTGACCTGCTGAGTTCCTACAGCATTTTGTAATGTCCTGCTTTATTCTTATTCAGTTCATGCTGGTACTAGTCTTGCACCCCACCTCTTACCACTCCCTCTGTCCCTTACCAATTTGTTTATGTGTAGAAAGTGTACAAACAACACGCAGAACTAGAATTAGCACAGTGCTTGCAACAGGAACGATTTATCCAACAAGATTAGGTGCTGTGGTAACGTCACGGTTACAACTCAAGGCGTTGGAATTCAGAGTTCAAACCCACCGTCCCCTATAAGGAGTCTGTACGTCCGCCCCATGGAATGCATGCGTTTTCTCCGGGTATTCCAGTTTCCTCCCACAGTCCAAAGATGTACGGGTTAGACAGTTAAATGGTCATTGTAAATTGTGCCGTGATTAGGCTAGAATTAAATTGCGGAAGGGCAGCTCAAAGGGCTAACGAGCCTGCTCTGCGCTGTATCTCTAAATAAGTAAAAGATAAATGGCTGGAGGCCTGGAAGCGGACTATAAGACCATAGACCATAAGAGTTAGGATCAGAATTAGGCCGTTCAGCCCTTCAAATCTTCTCTACCATTTTGTCACAGCTGATGTAAGTTCCCTCTCAACCCCATTCTCCTGCCTTCTCCCCATAACCTTTCATGCTCTTACTAATTAAGAACCAATCAACCTCTGGAGCAGCAGAGGCTGAAGGGAGATCTGATAGGGGTTTATAAGATTATGAGAGGCATAGATAGAATAGACAGGGAGTATCTTTTTTCCCAGGGTAGGAATGTCTAATACTGGAGGGAATGCATTGAAGGTGAGAGGGGGTAGATTCAAGTGGGATGTGAGGGCTAAGTTTTTCACTCAAGAGTCATGGAATGTGCTGCCTGGTATGGTGGGAGAGGCAAATACATTAAAGGCTTTTAAGAGACATTTGGATAGGCACATGAATGTAAGCAAAATGGAGGGAAATGTTCATTGTGTAAGAAAATGGGATTAGTGTTTGGATGTTTTTGATTTGCTTTTTAGCTGATTTGGCACAACGCTGGGGGCCAAATGGCCGGCTCCTGTGCTGTGTTGTACTGTTTTATGTTCTAAATATACCCAATAACCTGGCCTCCCCAGCCATTCGTAGCAACAAATTTCAGATTCACTACCATCTGGCTAAAGAAATTTCTCATCTCCATTCTAAACGGACATCCCCCTATTCTGAGGCTGCGCCCTCTGGAATTAAGACTTCCTCACTATAGGAAACACCTTCTCCACATCCATTCTATCTAGGCCTTTCAACATTCAATATGATTCCCCCCACCTCCATTCTTCTAAATTCCAGTGAGTAGATAGAAAACATCGAAAATTGTGGCCTTCGGCCCACAAAGCTGTGCCGAACATGCCCTTACCTTAGAAATTACCTAGGGTTACCCATAGCCCTCTACTTTTCTAAATTCCATGTACCTATCCAGGAGTCTCCTAAAAGACCCTGTCGTATCTGCCTCCACCAACATCACTGGCAGCGCATTCCACACACTCAACACTGTCTGCATAAAAAACTTACCCGACATCTCCTCTGTACCTACTTCCAAGCACCTTAAAACTATGCCCTCTTGTGCTAGCCATTTCAGCCCTGGGAAAAAGCCTCTGACTATCCACATGATCAATGCCTCTCATTATCTTGTACACCTCTATCAGGTCACCTCTCATCCTCTGTCGCTCCAAGGAGAAAAGGCCGAGTTCACTCAACCTACTCTCATAAGGGATGTCCCCCAATCCAGGCAACATCCTTGTAAATCTCCTCCGCACCCTCTCCGTGGTTTCCACATCATTCCTGTAGTGAGGCAACCAGAACTGAGCACAGTACTCCAAGTGGGTCTGACCAGGGTCCTATACAGCTCCAATATTATTCCTCGGCTCCTAAACTCAATCCCATGATTGATGAAGGCCAATGCACCGTATGCCTTCTTAACCACAGACTCAACCTGCGTAGCAGCTTTGAGCGTCTGATGGATTGGGACCCCAAGATCGCTCTGATCCTCCACACTGCTGAGTCTTTCCATTAATACTATATTCTGCCATCATATTTGACCTACCAAAATGAACCACCTCACAGTTACCTGGGTTGAACGCCATCTGCCAGACACACCCAGAGCTCCTCATGCGATAACCCTTTCATTCCTGCCTGTCTTGGGGTTGGAGCCCTGTGTGTGTGAGGGATTGGTGGATGGGAAAGGGACTTCTTTTCCTTGTTATCTTGTTTTGTTCTGCTGTTGTTGCTGCTTGTGATATTCTGTGTTGTAAATTGTATTGCGTTGTTCTGCTGAACATGGTGGGCATGCCATGTTGGCGTCGGAACGTATAGCAACATTTGTAGGCTTCCCCCAGCACATCCTTAGTTTGTATTGAATGTTTCACTGTATGTTTCCATGTACACGTGATAAATAAATGGGCTGAAGACTTAACACTCAGTCATGTTGTGCTAGATACCAGCCTGAGGTGTAGAGGCATCTGCACCGGACTTTGAGGTGAGTGATCCTGGGTTTGAATCTGGCTGGCTTCTTGCACGCTTTCCATCTGTGCTGGGTTGAGTGTCAGGCTAGCAACTTAGCCTTGTAAAAAACAGACAAAAATGCTAAAGAAACAGAAAGGTTGCCAGCCAATGTGTCACAAGGCACGGAAAGGAACAAGAACAACATATTGTGCTAAGAGGGAGCTGAAGGTTAGGTGTAGGGCGGTAATTCTAGAGCCAGTTTAAAAGCATAACCTCGAGCGAACTGTTTATCCCTCAAATTGTTTCATGTCCTGCCTGGGGCCCCACAAAGTGGCACAGTTGCATAACAGTTAGTGTAATACTTTACAGCATCAGCCATCACTAACTGGGGTTCAATTCCCGCCACTTTCTGTGAAGAGTTTGCACATTCCTCCCCATGACTACATGCATTTTCTCACACATTCCAAAGATGTACAGGTTAGGTGTAGTAGGTTGTGGGCATGCTATGTTGGCACCCGAAGTATGGCAACACTTGTGGGCTGCCCCAGCACCATCTTGAACTGTGTTGGTCGTTGACGCAAACAATGCATTTCACTGTAGGTTTAAATGTATATATGACAAATAAAGCCAACTCTTAACCTTCTGATGTTCAAGGCACTATGAAATTGACAGATGGCACCATTATAAATTAACCCGACTTTAAAATTCAGGAGAATCATAACAAACCATTTCACGATTTCCGATGATCCAGGGCAGTTGTCATCTTCCCGCAGGATTTTCACACAAAGGTCTGAGGAGAAAATAACACAGGAAATCTTCAGTCAAAAAAAATTGAAAAACTAATGAGCATGGAAATGAATCTAGCAAAACCCAATGGTCAGGATTAGCAGAGAGCCACCCCAATCTGTTCTAGCACTCAGAAATCATCTACCTGTGTTTTTCTCTGTAAATTTTTAAATTTTATTTTGCAATACAGCGTAGAGCAGGCACTTTCGCCCAAAGAGCCACACCACCCAGTATGTCTTTGGAACCTACAAACCAGTTCGTCTTTGGAATGTGGGAGGAAATCAGAACACATGGAGAAAACTTACACATTCACAGGGAGGACGTATTACAGACAGCATCAGAATTGAACAGCCCAAGCTGTAATAACATGGTGCTGTTTTTCTGTAAGTTTTTCCTTATGTCTTGCACTGTACGGCTGCCACAAAACAACAAATTTCACAACAAACAAGTGATAATAAACCTGATTCTAAACTGGAAGACTCAGCTTCCTGCACTTATGTTCAGATTTTTGATACTGCACACTGGAAGAGTGCAGAGAAAAATTTAGAAGGATGTTGCCAGGTCTTGAGGACCCGGGTTATAGAGAAAGGCTGAATAGGTTAGCACTTCACTCCCTGGACCGTATAAGAATGAGGGGAGATTTGATAGAGCTAGACAAAATTATGAGGGGTATAGATAGATAGGGTAAATGCAAACAGGCTTTTTTCACTGAGGTTGGGTGAGACTAGAACTAGAGGTCATGGGTTAAGAGTAAAATGTGAAATGTTTAAGGGGAACATGAGGGGGAACTTCTTAACTTAGAGGGTGGTGAAAGTGTGGAACGCGCTGACAGCGCAAGTGGTGGATATGGGGTCAATTTCAACATTTAAGAAAAATTTGGATAGGTACATGGATGATAAGGATATGGAGGGCTATGGTCCGGCTGCAAGTCGATAAGACTAGGCAGATTAATAGTTCAACACTGAAGGGGCCTGTTTCTGTGCTGGTGCTGATGCCTTTCCAGGTACAGTTAATGATGCAAGTGTTGGCGGTTGTTGATGTGGAAGGAATAAGTTGCCTTGACACATTCTGGGTGTACTAAAATGGACTCAATTCAACAAAGGGCTTCTCTTCCCCAACATTCTCCCTCCCCCAGCTCTCCTAACGCCAGGTGTTAGGAATGCTTACCGTCCAGGTATCGTGTACCATAGGCGTACTCAGGAAATAGCCCTCGGAGATAGGTGATGCTGGAGATTGCCACAGCCAGAAGACGCTTCACCAGGACAAGCGACTGATGCTCCGTGCTCACCTTGCTGGGAAACGTGGCTGCACTCTGTGTCATGGAACAAACATGAGCACCATGAATGCGTTAGAGGGAGCCTTCTAACGGACGCAGAGGGGAAGGGAGGTGTCGCATATTATAGAGCAGTGGGTATAGATATACTCAAAAGGAGAATGATTCTCTTAAACTGAAGCCTATATAAGGGAGAAATGAATGGAAGGACAATGAGCGGCTTGGAAGACTGCAGATAGAGGGGAGTACAGAGTATAGAGAGCTTGTAAGACATTGGTGAGGCCAAATTTGGAGTCTTTCCTACATGCAGGAATGATTATCAATAAGATTGAAAGAGTGCAGAGAAAATTTACAAGGATATTGCCAGGATTTGAGAATTTGGGTTATATGGAAGGGTTGAACAGGATATGATTATATTCACTATATAACCATATAACAATTACAGCACGGAAACAGGCCATCTCGGCCCTTCTAGTCTGCGCCGAACTCTTACTCTCACCTACTCCCACCGACCTGCGCTCAGCCCATAACCCTCCGTTTCTTTCCTGTCCATATAGCTATCCAATTTAACTTTAAACAACAACATCGAACTTGCCTCAACCACTTCTGCTGGAAGCTCATTCCACACAGAACAAGTTTCCAATATCCCATGAAAACCATGGCTCTCTCAAACTTTTAACCTTTCCTTTCAGAGGAACATAAAAATTCTGTACCCTCACCTTTAAATGACCCCCATTTCTCTATTACATCCTTCCCATAAAACAAATTGTCCCAATCCACTCCTTCTAAATCTTTTTGCATCTCCTCAAGGTTAGCCTTCCTCCAATCAAAAATCTCAACCCTAGGTCCAGATCTATCCTTCTCTATAATTATATTAAAACTAATGCCACTGTGATCACCGGACCCGAAGTGCTCCTCAACACAAACCTCCGTCACCTGACCTATCTCATTCCCTAACAGGAGATCCAAAACTGCCCCTTTTCTAGTTGGTACCTCTTTGTATTGCTGCAAAAAACTATCCTGCACACATTTTACAAACTCCAAACCATCCTGCCCTTTTACAGTATGGGCTTCCTAGTCTATGTATGGAAAATTAAAATCTCCCACAATCACAACCTTGTGCTTACTACAAATATCTGCTATCTCCTTACAAAATTGCTCCTCCAATTCTCGCTCCCCATTCCCATAAGTGTTACTACACCTTTCCCATTCCTCAATTCCACCCAAATAGCCTCCCTAGACGAGCCCTCTAACCTATCCTGCCAGAGCACCGCTGTAATAATTTCTCTGACAAGCAATGCAACACCTCCTCCTCTTGTCCCTCCGATTCTATCACACCTGAAGCAATTAAGTCCAGGAATATTTAGTTGCCAATCACACCCCTCCTGTAATCATGTTTCACTAACAACTACCACATCATACTTCCAGGAATCAATCCATGCTTTAAGCTCATCCACCTTTCTTATAATGCTCCTAATATTAAAATACATGCATTTAAGAAAATTTCCACCTCTTACTCTCTGTTTATCACTAACGGTGCAAACAACTTTACTGTTTTCTTTTTCTTCCTTCTCCCCTACATTTTTTCCTGCACTCTGGTTCCCCTCCCCCCTTGTATCTAGTTTAAATCCACTGGAGCCTCTTTAGCAAACCTACCTGCAAGAATATTTGTCCCCCTCCAGTTCAGATGTAAACCGCCCCACCGGAACAGGTTCCACCTTCCCTGGAAGACTGCCCAATGATCTATAAATCTGAAGCTCTCCCTCCTGCATCATGTCTTCAGCCACATGTTGATCTGCACTATCTTACTATTTCTAAACCCGCCTGCACGTGGCACTGGTAGCAATCCTAAGATTGCTAGCCAGGGGGTCCTGTCCTTTAAGTTGGCGCCTAACTCCCTAAACTCACCTTTCAGTACCTCCTCACTCTTCCTACCCACGTCATTAGTCCCTACGTGGACCATGACATCCGGCTGCTCACCCTCCCTCTTGAGAATACTGAGAACTCCATCTGAGATATTGCAGACCTTGGCACCAGGGAGGCAACAGACCATCCGGGATTCTCGATCTCTTCCACAGAACCTCTTATCTGTCCCCCTAACTATCGAATCCCCTACCACTACTGCTCTCCTCTTTTCCCTCCTTCCCTTCTGAGCTGAGGGTCCCATCGCGGTGCCAGAGACGGAACCACTGCAACTTGTCCCTGGTAGGTTGTCACTAGTTATTCCTCCTGCCTTTTCTCCTATGAGCCACACTATTCTCCTGTTCACTCAACTGCAGGAGAATGGACATTAGACTGCTGGAAGGATAGTAATGGGGGACAAAGAAATGTCAAATAAACTTAATAACTTCACTATGGAAGACACTAGATTAATGCCGGAAATTCATGAGTGTTACAGGACAGAAGTGAGTGTACGTGCTATTACTAAGTAGAAGATGTTTGTGAAGCTGAAAGGTCTTAAGGTGGAAAAGTCACCTGAACCAGATGGATTACAAGGCAAGGTTGTGAAAAAGGTAGCTGAAGAGAATGTGGAGGCACTTATAATGATCTTTCAAGAAACATAACATTCTCTTTTCCAGAAGACCAGAAATTTGCAAATGTCACTTCACTCTTTAGGAAGGGAGGGAAGCAGAAGAAAGGAAATTATAGGCCAATTAGCCTGACTTCTGTTGTTGGAAGTCCACTATTAAAGATAATGTTTCAATCCTACTGCTAGAATTAAAATCAATGGATATTTATCTAATAGTTTTACCCCAGAAAGGGGCACGAGACAGGGTTCTGCACGGTCACCGCTACTCTTCGCATTATATCTGGAACCATTAGCTCAAAACATCAGACAAAATGAAGATATCAGGAGAATTACTATTAAAGGGACAGAGCACAAATTGGCCTATTACGCAGATAACATTTTGATCTATCTAGGGCAACCAACATACTCTACCTAAATTGATGCAATCCTTTGAACAATATGGCCAATTATCAGGATACAAGATCAACATAGATAAAACCCAACTACTTTCATATAACTATAGCTCACCAAGAGAAATTGAAAGTAGATAACCTTGGGCACGGCAAACAGAGTCTGTCAAATATTTGAGCATCATTATGCCAAAAGATTTGGTAAAGTTATCAGAATGCAATTATCAGCCTATATATAAAAAATAAGGAAGATATAGCAAGATGGAACCTAATTCCTTTTCTTGGTTTCAGTTCAAGGATTGAATCTGTTAAAATCAATATACTGCCCAGACTACTATATCTCTTTCAGACCCTACCAACAGAGATTAATCAAAATCAATTCAATGAATGGAACAAGATGCTATCAAGATATATATGGCAAGATAAAAGGCCCAGGGTTCGTCTCAAAACTTCGCTATTAGCCAAGGAAAAGGGGGGATGGGGCCCACCTTCTCTTAGAGATTATTATTTTGCAGCACAGTTGAGAGCTGTGATGTGCTGGTGCAACCCATCATATGACGGTCAATGGAAAAACATTGAGGAGAGGATACTTTCCATCCCCATACAGGCAATTTTGGCTGATAACAACCTACAAAGTTACATAAATACTATTGATAACCTGTGGGTGAAACAGACTCTGAAAATATGGAAAACTATTATAAAAGAATATAAACTAGAGAGAGACATTGCAATCCTTAAATGGCGTGCATATGACTCGGATTTTATGCCGAATAAACTGGATGCTAGATTTAAGGACTGGACAGCTAAAGGATTAACAGCTATTTGCAATATAATGAAAGAAGGAACACTGTTCAGTTTTGAAATGTTCAAAGAGAAACACTTATTAGAAAAACAAGACTTTTACCGGTATTTTAAAGATGGCACCGGTAACTGGTGACTTTGCGCGTGCTCTCCCGAGCAAACTGCCCTCTCCACTATCCTATACCCGAGAAACCCTTCTAAACCTCCAATCTAGCAAGATCAAGATCAACAACATCCTGGCGAAGCGACCGAACCTGGGCCTTAGCACTCAGATCTGCAGCTGGATCTTCAACTTCCTCACAAACAGGACCCAGGTTGTAAAAATAGGGGACAAGCTCTCCTGTACAATCACTCTGAGCACCAGTGCCCCACAAGGCTGTGTACTCAGCCCCCTGCTGTACTCACTGTTCACCTATGATTGTGTAGCCAAGTTTCCATCAAACTGAATATATAAGTTTGCTGATGACACAATTGTAGGCCGTATCTCGGGTAATGATGAGTTTGAGTACAGAGAGGAAATTAAGAAACTGGTGGCATGGTGCGAAGACAATAACCTATCCCTCAACGTCAGCAAGACAAGGGAATTGGTTGTTGACTTCAGAAGGAGTAGCGGACCGCACGACCCAATTTACATTGGTGGTGCGCAAATGAAACAGGTCAAAAGTTTTAAGTTCCTCGGGGTCAATATCACAAATGACCTGACTTGGTCCAACCAAGCCGAGGCCTCTGCCAAGAAGGCCCACCAGTGCCTTTACTTCCTGAGAAAGCTAAAGAAATTTGGCCTGTCCCCTAAAACCCTCACTAATTTTTATAGATGTACTGTAGAAAGCATTCTTCTAGGGTGCATCACAACCTGGTATGGAAGTTGTCCTGTCCAAGACCGAAAGAAGCTGCAGAAGATCGTGAACACGGCTCAGCACATCACACAAACCAATCTTCCGGGTCCGTGGACTCATTTTACACCGCATACTGTCGGAGCAATGCTGCCAGGATAATCAAGGACATGACCCACCGAGCCAACACACTTTTCGTCCCTCTTCCCTCTGGGAGAAGGCTCAGGAGCTTGAAGACTCGTACGGTCAGATTTGGGAATAGCTTCTTTCCAACTGTGATAAGACTGCTGAACGTATCCTGACTTGGATCTGGGCCATACCCTCCAAATATCCGGACCTGCCTCTCGGTTTTTTTGCACTTCCTTACTTACCATTTTTCTATTTTCTATTTATGATTTATAATTTAAAATTGTGATATTTACTAATTTTAACTACTTTAAATATTTTTAATATTTAATATTTGTGATCCAGGGAGTGGGAAGCACAGAATCAAATATCGCTGTGATGATTGTACGTTCTAGTACCAATTGTTTGGCGACAATAAAGTATAAAGTATTTACAGATGCGACAGTATGTTAATAGGACGGTTAAAAATGTAACCAAAGCAAGTACATGTCTGACAGAGCTGTTTAGAAAAGCATATAATTCAGACAACCATAGAAGAATCATTTCAAGTGTGTATAAGGGTTTGTCAAATCTTAAAACACATTCGACTTCATACATTAAAACAAAATGGGAGAAAGAAGGAGGGATAATAATATCTGAGGAAGACTGGATATTAATATGGAGGTATCAATGGAAGTGTACCAGTTCACAGAAATGGAGGGAGTTCAGATGGAAAAACTTGATAAGATATTCTATTGCACCCTCTCAGAAATCCCATTATGATAGTAGCCTCCCTGTTTGCTGGAGAAATTGTGGAAACCAAAATGCAAACCATTATCATATTTTCTGGGAATGCCCCATTATCAAAGACTATTGGAGTGGGATACGTAATGCCGTACAAGACACCTTTAAATGTGAAATACCCTGAGAGAGTAAGACCATATATTTTGGGTATATAGCTCAAGAATGGTTGAAAAGAGATAAATATTTAATGAATATACTGCAGGTGGCTGGTAAAAAGACCCTTACCAGGAAATGGTTATCATAGGAGATCCCAACTTTAAATGTATGGATGGAAATCACAATGGACATTTACAAAATGGAGAAGGTAACAGCATTTGGAACAATTTGATTCATACTGGGAAAAATGTTTTAACTATGTAACACCTCATAGGCCTGATTTTATTCTCACAAGTCAATGAATATGTTGTTAAAAAAAAGATCACTCCCTACTTTGGACATAGTTTTCTTCTTTCGATTGTTCCTTTCCTCTCCTTTCTGTAAGTGTATACTTCAGATAAATATTATGTGGAGATTTGTGACAAATAAGATTATATGTACAGTTTACAGAAATGTTTGTCTGATGATGAACTTCAATAAAAAAATAAATTACAAAAAAAAAATGATGTTTCAGGATTCTTGGAGACACATGATAAAATAGGCCAAAGTCAGTATGGTTTATTTAGGAAAAAAACTTGCCCGACAAATCTGTTGGAATTATTTGAGGAAATAACAAGCAGGATAGAGGAAGGAGAGTTACTTACTTGGACTTTCAAAAGGCCTTTGACAAAATGCCACACATGAGACTGCTTAACAAGCTAAGAGTCTTTGGTTTTACAGGAAAGATACTAGCATGGCTGGAAGACTGGCTGATTAGCAAGAGGCAAAGAGTGGGAATAAAGGCAGCCTTTTCTGATTGGCTGCCAGTGACTAGTGGTGTTCTGCAAAGGTCAGTGTTGGGACCACTTCTTTTCACGTCAATGATCTGGATGACAGAATTGATGACTTTGTGACCAAGAGTTTGCGGACGATACAAAGATAGGTAGAGGGGTAGTGTTGAGGAAGCCGTGAGTCTGCAGAAAGATTTAGACAGTTTGGGAGAATGGGCAAAGATGTGGCTGATGGAATACAGTGTTGGGAAGTATATGGTCATGCACTTTGGTAGAAGGAATAAATGAGTAGAATATTTTCTAAGTGGGGAGAAAATTCAGATCCGAGGTGCAAGGGACTTGGGAGTACTCATGTAGGATTTCCTAAAGGTTATCTTGCAAGATGATTCAGTGGTAAGGTGTGTTGACATAGGAGAGGTTCCAGAGGAGGTTCATGAGAATGATTCCAGAAATGAAAAGGTTACCATATGAGTGCTTAATAATCTGGGTCAGTACTTGCTGGAGTTTAGAAGAATTTGGGAGAATCTCATTCAAACCTATTGAATATTGATAGGCCTAGAGTAGATATGGAGAGCAACACACATCAAAGTTGCGGGTGAACGCAGCAGGCCAGGCAGCATCTCTAGGAAGAGGTACAGTCGACGTTTCAGGCCGAGACCCTTCGTCGGGACTAACTGAAGGAAGAGCTAGTAAGAGATTTGAAAGTGGGAGGGAGAGGGGAAATCCAAAACGATAGGAGAAGACAGAAGGGGGAGGGATGGAGCCAAGAGCTGGACAGTTCATTGGCAAAAGGGATATGAGAGGATCATGGGACAGGAGGCACAGGGAGAATGAAAAGGGGGAGGGGGGAAACCCAGAGGATGGGCAAGGGGTATAGTGAGAGGGACAGAGGGAGAAAAAGGAGAGAGAGAGAAAAAGAACGTGTGTATATAAATAAATAACAGATGGGGTACTAGGGGGAGGTGGGGCATTAGCGGAAGTTTGAGAAGTCAATGTTCATGCCATCAGGTTGCAGGCTACCCAGACGGAATATAAAGTGTTGTTCCTCCAACCTGAGTGTGGCTTCATCTTTACAGTAGAGGAGGCCGTGGATAGACATATCAGAATGGGAATAGGACGTGGAATTAAAATGTGTGGCCACTGGGAGATCCTGTTTTCTCTGGCAGACAGAGCGTAGGTGTTCAGTGAAACGATCTCCCAGTCTGCGTCGGGTCTCGTCAATATATAGAAGGCCACATCGGGAGCACCGGACGCAGTATATCACCCCAGCCGACTAACAGGTGAAGTGTTGCCTCACCTGGAAGGACTGTCTGGGGCCCTGAACGGTGGTAAGGGAGGAAGTGTAAGGGCATTTGTAGCACTTGTTCCGCTTACAAGGATAAGTGCCAGGAGGGAAATCGGTGGGGAGGGATGGGGGGACGGATGCACAAGGAGTCGCATAGGGAGCAATCCCTGCGGAAAGCAGAGAGAGGGGGAGAGGGAAAGATGTGCTTAGTGGTGGGATCCCGTTGGAGGTGGCAGAAGTTACGGAGAATAATATGTTGGACCCAGGGGTTGGTGGGGTGGTAGGTGATGACAAGAGGAACCCTATTCCTAGTGGGGTGGCGGGTGGATGGAGTGAGAGCAGATGCGCGTGAAATGGGAGAGATGCGTTTGAGAGCAAAGTTGATGCTGGAGGAAGCCCCTTTCTTTAAAAAAGGAGGACATCTCCCTCGTCCTGGAATGAAAAGCTTCATCCTGAGAGCAGATGTGGCGGAGACGGAGGAATTGCGAGAAGGGGATGGCATTTTTGCAAGAGACAGGGTGAGAAAAGGAATAGTCTAGATAGCTGTGAGAGTCAGTAGGCTTATAGTAGACATAAGTAGATAAGCTGACTCCGGAGATAGAGACAGAAAGATCTAGAAAGGGGAGGGACCAGGTAAACTTGAGGGCAGGGTGAAAGTTGGAAGCAAAGTTAATGAAGTCAACAGGCTCAGCATGCGTGCAGGAAGCAGCGCCAATGCAGTCGTCGATGTAGCGAAGGAAAAGTTGGGGGCAGATAACAGAATAGGTTTGGAACATAGATTGTTCCACAAAGCCAACAAAAAGGCAGGCATAGCTGGGACCCATATGGGTGCCCATGGCTACACCTTTAGTTTGGAGGAAGTGGGAGGAGCCAAAGCAGAAATGATTAAGAGTAAGGACTAATTCCGCTAGATGGAGCAGAGTGGTGGTAGAGAGGAACTGGTTAGGTCTGGAATCCAAAAAGAAGCAGAGAGCTTTGAGACCTTCATGATGGTCCAATGCAGACTGGGAGATCGTTTCGCTGAACACCTACGCTGTCTGCTAGAGAAAGCAGGATCTCCTGGTGGTCACACATTTTAATTCCACATCCCATTCCCATTCTGATATGTCTATCCACTGCCTCCTCTACTGTAAAGATGAAGCCACACTCAGGCTGGAGGAACAACACTTTATATTCCGTCTGGGTAGCCTCCAACCTGATGGCATGAACATTGACTTCTCAAACTAATGCCCCACCTCCCCCTCGTACCCCATCCGTTATTTATTTATATACACACATTCTTTTTCTCTCTCTCCTTTTTCTCCCTCTGTCCCTCTCACTATACCCTACTGCGGTTGTACAAGGCCTTGGTGAGACCACACCTGGAGTATAGTGTGCAGTTTTGGTCCCCTAATCGGAGGAAAAACATTCTTGCCATAGAGGGAGTACAAAGAAGGTTCACCAGATTGATTCCTGGGATGGCAGAACTTTCATATGATGAAAGACTGGATCGACTAGGCTTATACTCTCTGGAGTTTAGAAGATTGAGGGGGGATCTTATTGAAACGTATAAAATTCTAAAGGGAAACAACAGGAATTCTGCAGATGCTGGAAATTCGAGCAACATACATCAAAGTTGCTGGTGAACGCAGCAGGCCAAGCAGCATCTATAGGAAGAGGGGCAGTCAACGTTTCAGGCCGAGACCCTTCGTCAGGACTAACTGAAGGAAGAGTGAGCTTTCTTCCCGGACCTCCTGTCCCATGATCCTCTCATATCCCCTTTTGCCTATCACCTGTCCAGCTCTTGGCTCTATCCCTCCCCCTCCTGTCTTCTCCTATCATTTTGCATCTCCCCCTCCCCCTCTAGCTTTCAAATCCCTTACTCACTCTTCCTTCAGTTAGTCCTGACGAAGGGTCTCGGCCTGAAACGTCGACTGCGCCTCTTCCTATAGATGCTGCTTGGCCTGCTGCGTTCACCAGCAACTTTGATGTATGTTGCTTAAAATTCTAAAGGGATTGAACAGGCTAGATGCAGGAAGATTGTTCCCGATGTTGGGGGAGTCCAGAACGAGGGGTCACAGTTTGAGGATAAAGGGGAAGCCTTTTAGGACCGAGATGAGGAAAAACTCCTTCACACAGAGTGGTGAATCTCTGGAATTCTCTGCCACAGGAAACAGTTGAGGCCAGTTCATTGGCTATATTTAAGAGGGAGTTAGATATGGCCCTTGTGGCTAAAGGGATCAGGGGGTATGAAGGGAAGGCTGGTACAGGGTTCTGAGTTGGATGATCAGCCATGATCGTACTGAATGGTGGTGCAGGCTCGAAGGGCCAAATGGCACACTCTTGCACCTATTTTCTATGTTTCTACCCCTTGCCCATCCTCTGGGTCTCCCCCCCCCCGCTTTTTCTTTCTCCCTGGGCCTCCTGTCCCATGATCCTCTCATATCTCTTTTGCCAATCAACTGTTCCAGCTCTTGGCTCCATCCCTCCCCCTCCTGTCTTCTCTTATCATTTTGGATCTCCCCCTCCCCCTTTCAAATCCCTTATTAGCTCTTCTTTCAGTTAGTCCTGACGAAGGGTCTCGGCCCAAAACGTCGACTGTACCTCTTCCTAGAGATGTTGCCTGGCCTGCTGCATTCACCAGCAACTTTGATGTGCGTTGCTTAAATTTCCAGCATCTGCAGATTTCCTCGTGTTTGCGTAGATATGGAGAGGATGTTTCTTATAGTGGAAAAGTCTAGGACCAGAGGGCACAGCCTCAGAATAGAGACAGACACCTATTTACATAATTAATTTATTTAGAGATACAGCACAGAATTGGCTCTTTGAGCCACATTGCCCAGTTAAACCCCCCCACAAACCCCATTTAACCCTAATCCAATCACCAGGCAATACACAATGATCAACTAAGCCACCTGGTATGTCTTTGGACTATGAGAGGAAACCAAAGCACCCAAACCAAATGCATTCCACAGGGAAGTCATAGAGACTCCTTACAGAGGATGCCAGGATTGAACTCCAAACTCTGACACCCACAGCTGTAATAGCATTGTGCTAGAAACAGCAGTGCCCATTTAGAACATAGAAAAGGAGGAATTTCTTTAGCCAGAGGGAAGTGAAGCTGTGGGACTCAGTGGCACAGGCAGCTGTGGAGACCAAGTAACTGGGTATATTTAAAGCAAAGGTCAAAAGGTTCTTGGTTAGTCAGGGTGTCAAAGGTAACGGGGAGAAGGCAGGAAAATGGGGTTCAAAGGGATAATAGATCAGCCATGATGGAATGGCGGAGCAGATTCAATGGGCTGAATAGCCTAATTCTGCTCCTACATCTTAGGAGAATGTGGGGAGATCTTATTAATGCATACAGAATTAACAGGGGCATAGACAGGGTGAGTAACAGAGTGAGTACTTGCAGGCTCTTTTCACGTTTGGGTGAGACTAAAACTGGAGATCATAGGTTAAGAGTGAAAGGTGAAATATTTAAGGGGAACCTGAGAGGGAACTTCACTCAGAGAGTGCTGAGAGTGTGAAGTAATAGATGTGGATTCAATTGCACGTTCCTGCCTGTGGCCATCGAACGTGCAGCTCCTCCCGTGGAGGATCAGACACCCTGAGCCAATACACTGGTCCCGGACTTATTTTCCATCTGGCACAGTTTGCATTTTGGTGTTTGATTGTTGGGGTTTTGTGTATTGCTATATTTACGCTCTATTCTTGGTTGGTGTGGCTGTAACGAAACCAAATTTCCCTCGGGATTAATAAAGTATATTTATCTATCTAATTGCAACACGTAAGAGAAGTTTTGTTGGGTACATGGATTGGAGGGGAATGGAGGGTTATGATCCAGGTTATTAGACAGAGTAACAGTTTGGCATGGACTGGATGGGCCGAAGGCCTGTTGCTGCACTGTGGGCTCTATGACTCTAAGTTGGTCGAGGGAAGACTGAAGGAGGAAGAGAAAGGGGTTGGGATAGAAAGAGATATAAAGGGGAGGGATTGTTAATGCAAAGTAGCTTATAAGTACTTCATTATCACCCTGTCATTTAACATTAATTGCAGACCTAGGAGGAGTGAACTTCAATTAATAAAATTTGTACAGCACCGTACCACAGCATTCTTCATCTTCTGGGCAACTGCCATTGTTGTGTTGAGTCCAGTAGATTGCCTGCAATCACAGTTAATAATGTCAGTTATACAGTTCAGTTGCAGGTCCTTCTGCCCACTCAGTTAGTACTGTCCTATTTTATTCTCTCCACAATCCCAACCACTCAACCACTCCCCTACACACCAGGGTATGTGTGAGGAAACCAGGGCGGCCAGAGGAAATGCAGTCACAAAACAGACATGCTACCTTCAAACGCACAAGAGCAGTATTTTTATCCTGCGATCAGGGTTCAATTCCTGCCACTGTCTGTAAGGAGGTTGTACATTCTCTTTGTGGCATTGTGGGTTTTTTCGAGTACTCTGGTTTCCTCACACATTCTAAAAAATACGTAACGGTTAAGGTTAGTGAGTTGTGGGCATGCTATGTTGGCACCAAATACTTACAGGCTGCCCCCAGCAGATCCTCGGACTGCATGGGTTATTGATACAAATGACATATTTCACTGTATGTTTCAAGACAGTGGGGAAGTTGTTTCATTTGGCAGTATACATGTATACAGTTGAATAATAATAGACTTGAACTTGACTTTCACAAATAAAACTAATCTAATTAGTAATCAAGAGATTTATAAATAAGATACGGATGCATGGAGTCAGAGGAAGTGTATTGGCATGGATAGTGGATTGGTTAACCAATAGAAGGCAGAGAGTTGGTATAAATGGGTGTTTCTCCAGTTGGCAGTCAGTCGTGAGTGGGGTGCCTACAGCTGTTTACCATTTACATTGATGATTTGGAAGAGGGGTCTGAGTGTAGCGTAGCAAAATTTGCTGATGACACTGAGTGGAAAAGCAAATTGTACAGAGGATGTGGAGAGTCTGCAGAGGGATATAGATAGGTTAAGTGAGTAGGCCAAGGTTTGGCAGATGGAATACAACGTTGGTAAATGCGAGATCATCCACTTTGGAAGGAATAATAGAAGAGCAGATTATTATTTAAATGGTGAAAGATTGCAGCATGCTGTTGTGCAGAGGGACTTGGGAGTGCTTGTGCATGAATTGCAAAAAGTTGGTTTGCAGGTACGACAGGTTAAGGCAAATGGAATGTTGCCCTTCATTGCTAGAGGGATTGAATTCAAAAGCAGGGAGGTCATGCTGCAACTATGCAGGGTACTGGTGAGGCTGCACCTGGAGTACTGTGTGCAGTTCTGGTCTCCGTACTTGAGGAAGGATATACTGGCTTTGGAGGAAGTGCAGAAGAGGTTCACCAGGTTGATTCCAGGGATGAAAGGGTTAACCTGATGAGAGATTGAGTCATCCAGGACTACACTCTCTGGAGTTCAGAAGAATAAGAGAAGGTCTTATAGAAACATACAAAATTTTGAAAGGGATACATAGATATAAGTAGGAAAGTTGTTTCCATTGGTGAGACTAGAACTAGGGGACATTGCCTCAAGATTCGGAGAAGATGATTTAAGACGGAGATGAGGAGAAACTGTTTTTCCCAGAGAGTGGTGAATCTGTGGAATTCTCTGCCCAGGGAAGCAGTTGAGGCTTCCTCACTAAATATATTTAAGATACAGTTAGATAGGTTTTTACATAGTAAGGGAATTAAGGGTTATGGGGAAAAGGCAGGTAGATGGAGCTGAGTTTACGAACAGATCAGTAATGATCTTATTGAATGTCGGGGCAGGCTCAATGGGCCGGATGGCCTACTCCTGCTCCTATTTGTTATGTTCTTATGTAAATTCAAAACCAGTCCTAAACTGGACACATTGGAGGCTATGGTAGAACAAAGGACCCTACAGAATTCCTCACTGAATAAAAAAGTACCATACAGCAGGGGTCTATGTTCTGTGTTCTAAATCAAGTGATTATCCAGTCAACCACTTCAAATCATTGTTGGGGTCTTGCTCTGGGTTTATCCCACTTAACAACATTCAGTACACTTCAAAGAAATGATGCGGAGGGCCATTTTTGAGATCTTTTTGTGAGGACTTTTTGAAGTAGAATGAATTATTAATCATTCTTAAAATATAGACTATTATAGCATAGTACAGGTCCTTTGGCCACTGTGGTGTGCTGACCTCTTAACTTACTCCATAACCAATCTAACCCTTCACTCCAACATAACCCTCCATTTTTTTCTATCATCCATGTCTCTAAGAGTCTCTTAAATGTCCCTAATGTATCGGCTTCTACCATCATCCCAGCAGTACTTCCCACACATCAACCACTCTCTGCATAAAAAACCTACCTCCAACATCCCTATAGTTTCCTCCAATCATCTTAAAAGTATGCCCTTTCATATTAGCCATTTCTGTCCTGAGAAAATGGTGACATGCCCACATTTATGTTCCAAGTTCAAATAACTAAGATGTTTCACAACTTTTAAGGATGGGGATAAGCTTTCAGAGTAAAAGTTACTCAGAAGTTCATAATAGGGAGCCAAATCTATCCATGGGGGTAGGGGGGAGGCTACATATGGTACAGGAGGTAAGTAAGTGCTGAACATGATGCCAAATCAAACTAATTGCTACGTGATCCTTATCCATGTGCCTATCTCAAAGTGTACAAAACGTCCCTATTGTATCACCCTCGTGACTTCATTTCTTTTCCTGTCACACACATAAGACCAATAAGGATCCTCATGGGTAGCACTGGCCAAAGGGAATTTCCCATCAATCTACAGTTACACCTCAAAAAGGATCACAACCTTGTCATGGTCTAGAGGCTTGTGTGCCTCAATGACCCGGAGAGCTGTGTTGGATGGAGTCAGGGCTTTGTGCTTTGGCTGTTGGTACGGTCACCCATGCCATACAGATCAAAAGGTAGAGGCCAGACAAAGAAAAGTCCACTGGTCCACCAAGTTCAGGGCTAACAACCCTGATGGTCAAAAAACAATGAAGGAACAGCAATGAAGAAGCCTTCTCTACAGACAGAGATGGAGGACCTTCATTGCTGTCCTAAATGTCAGCCATGTAATTAGCAGTCAGTAAGTACTACAGTCATACCACTCAGGGACTTGTGCTATTTTTTTTGAGACTGAACGTTTTTCTGAAATCATAACATTACTTGTGCTATGTGCAGTGTGCTGTTGATGATGTGTTTTACACCTTGGCCCCTTTCATTTGGCTCTATTCATGTATGGCTGAATGATAATTAAAGTTGAACTTGAGATAATTGACTATCTGGTAAGTGCAAAGTAAATCATTATTTTTCTAAGCTTGTGCAATGTCCAAAATCTGGGAAAATTCAGCCGACTCCATAGCGAGAACGTTAGACCTTGGACACAGGACCTGTGGTGAGTCACACTGCAATTAGTAAGCATTAGTTAATAAATTATTGCATTGTTATTCAGTATTAATAATTCTATTATTATTCATAAAGAATGGCTATTGATCAGTTAAAGCACTACTGTTTGTTATTAATGGCTTACTGCTTCTTAATCAGTACAGCTTAGTTAAATTCTGCTGTCATATATTAATAGTTAATTACCCTCTAAAGAAGCCAAAACTTAATTAGTCTATACTGTTAAGTGTCTAATTAATCATACTGTTGCTATACAGTTAACGGTTAATTAACCTGTCAAGAAGCCACAGTTAGCGTCGTTATCAAATATACTGCTAATGGTCAATTAATCTGCAAAGAAGTAATAACTAGTTAATAATTAAATTGCTGAGTGTCGGTGAAATGTTATAAATAGTTATATTCTTAATAATTAATTAGTTTAATAGGTATTCTATAATTGGTCGTTTATATTGGTGATCATTATCTTATTAAATTTTTGATGGTTATTTAATTCGTTATGAAGTAGCTGTTGGTTACTAATTATCCGCGAAAAATGAGGAGTGTTAATTATTGATTAAACCATTAATTAAACACAAGCACTGGTTGATAATCTCTGTTGTAACACCATACTAATGCCATAGTTTAGCGTTAATATATTTGGTTAATATTTTCCACTTTGTTTACTTAAAGCACACCATCAGTTACTCGATATAATAACCCCGCGGTAGTTATTAAAACCAATCGTTAACTATCGCTAGTTACCGCTCCCGCCTCAGTGGTTTCGGTTTCTCCCTCAACTTCGACGCCTTCCCGCCAAATTGGGCACGTGACCCAGCCCTCGCGCTGAGTGCGAAGCATCGCAAGACGTTTGGAAGACGCCATCTTTGAGACAGGCAAGTACCACTTTGCCAGGATCTAGCTCAACCTCTCGAAGACCACGAGGGTGGGCGGGAAGGCACTTTTCGACTTTAAGGAATCGCACAAAAAAACAAAATTAAAGTGTATCAAGTTCAAAATTATGATTATTAGCATACACATCCAGGATGTAAATACTGTACCCTGGAAATTAGCCTTTTAATTGCAGCATACACATTGTATATTACAAGCATGAGTTAACATAAAGCTAAATAAACATAAACTATTTGTAATTTACATATCAAAATAAATAAAAACATACCATAAAGACATTAGTGCAGATTGAGGAAAATACAATCCGAGGCTGTGTTTGAGAACTAGTTCAAGATCCTGTTGGAAGGGAAAAAGCTGTTTCTGAACCATGTAGTGTAGGTCTTCAGGCTCCTGTACCTCCTGCCTGATGGTATCATTGAGAAGTTGGCATGGCCAGATCCCTGAGATGTTGCCTCTTGTAAGACGTCCTCAAAGATGGGGCGAGCTGGACCTGTGGTGGAACTGGCAGACTCCACACCCTGTAGCCATTTGTGTTCCTGTAATACTGTACGTACTTATCAATTACATCTAACAAACGGAGGCCTACGCTCCAGGCTTCACTCTACTTCTGGAACTCCATAAAGTGTCACACAGCAGTACTGTACCACACATTTTGAAGTAAATTTATTATCAAAGTACCTGTACATCACCATATACAACCCTGAGATTCATTTTCTTATGGGCATTCACAGTAAATACCAGAAACATAATAGAATCAATGAAAGACTGTACCCAACAGGACAAACAACTGATGTCCAAAAGATAACAAATTATGCAACCACAAAAGAAAAATAAATAATAATAATAAATAAATATCGAGAACATGAAATTACAAGTCCTTGAAAGTGAGTCCATAGGAACAGTTCAGTGATGGGACAAATGATGACAACTCCTTTGTTTGCATCTTCAGAAACAGCTCTATTTCTAACTTTAATATCTCTTTTTTTCCCCTTTTCAGGGTGTGGGAAATTCTTTTGAAGACCCTGACCTGGAGTTACACTCCGACTAAGGTTCTTTGCGGGAATGGGACCTGCTCTCAGGGCCTCACGACCGGCCGCTTTTTGATATCCCAAGGATGCGGCCTGGAAGATGATCACACTTCAGGGTTCCTGGATCTCGTGGCTCTGGAGACGGGCTGATTCTAAGCCGGTGCCCCTGACTGAAGCATTGTGGGAGAACACGGAACATCAGGAGCAGCGAGTTAGCTGCCGGGGGTTGTGTGACTAGAGAGCTGCACCCTTTTGGTGCCAACTCTCCGGATGCAGAGCTCGGAAAAAGTGACGCAACGGACTTTTAACCTCGTAAATCGGCGAGTTGTTCGTTATGTCTCCCTTCTCGCTGTGAAATGGGGGCATCCCTCTTTCCCTTATTAGGGGGAGAGAGAGCCTGTCATATGTCAAATTACTGGGTGAATGAGTAGTCTTTGCGGTACTGCAAGCCTATGCCTTTATTGATGCTTTGCTGCACACTTGGGTGCTCGGTGGATGGTCCTGATGCTTTTTTGCTGGTGGGGGGGGGCGGATATTGTTGCCTTGCTGCTGCTTCTGCCTGGGAGGGGGAGTTGGGGGGTTCTAACATTTAACTGTCACTCATTCTTTGGGGCACTCTTCTGTTTTTGTGGATGTTTGTGAAGAAAAAGAATTTCAGGATGTATATTGTATACATTACTCTGACTTTAAATGTAACTATTGAAACCTAAGATGGGTGAAGTTATCCCCTCCAGTTCAAGAGCCTGATGGCTAAGGGGCAATAACTGTTCCTGAACCCGGTGGTGTGGCTCCTGAGGCTCGTGTCCCACCTTCCTGATGGATGGTGGGGGTCCTTGATGATGGATGCTCCATGGTGAGGAGGGCTTTACCTGTGATGGACAGGGGCATTTTGCAGGATTTTCTGTTCAAGGGCATCAGTGTTTCCATACCAGACCATGTTGTCACCAGTCAATACACTCTCCAACTCACATCTATAGAAGTGTTAGACTGAACCTTCGCAAACTTCTGAGGAAGTAGAGGCACTGTTGTGCTTTCTTCAGAATTGTACTTACGCAGTGGGCCAGGACAGATCCTCTGAAATGATACCACAGGAAATTAGAGCAGCTGACCTTCTCCACCTCCTGTCCCCTGCTGAGGACTGGAGCACAGACCTCCGACTTCCTCCTCCTTTGTGCGAGAGGTTGAGCGAAAGGTACAGTGTACTGCTGTGTAATTTGCTGTTGTTATAGAAAAGTAATTTTTGGACTATAAGACCATAAGACACAATAGCAGAATTCAGCCCAGCAAGCCTGCTCCACCATTTCATCCTGACTGATTTAGTATCCCTCTCAACCCCATTCTCCTGCCGCTCCTCATAACCTTTCACACCCTGACTAATCAAGGACTATCGACCTACCACACAAAATGCTGGAGGAACTCAGCAGGTCAGGCAGCATCTATGGAAAAGAGTAAACAGTCGACGTCCTGGGTCGAGACCCTTCGTCGGGACATTTCCAACATCAGCAGATTTTCTCATGTTTGTGGCCTATTCACCTCCACCTTAAATGTACCCCGTGACCCAGCCTCCACAGCCACCTGTGGCATTCAATTCCACAGATTCACCACCATCTGGCTAAAGAAAATCCTCCTCATCTCTGTTCCAAATAGACATCCCACTATGTTGAGGCCCCCTAGACTCCCCAACCAAAGGAAGCATCTTCTTCACATTCACTGTGTGTAGGCCTTTCAATATTCAGTAGGTTTCAATGAGATCCCTCCTCATTCAAAGGAGCAAGCGTTTATAAGGCATTAGTCAGACAGCATTTGGAGTATTGCGAGCAGATTGGGGTCCCATATCCTAAGAAAAGATGTGCTGACATTGGAGAGGGTCCAGAGGAGGTTTTCAAGAATGAAGCTGAATTTATGTATGAGGAGCATTTGTTAGCTCTGGGCCTGAACTCACTGGAGTTTAGAAGACCGTAGAACAGTCAGCACAAGAACAGTACTTCAGGCCATAATGTTGTGCTGAATCAATTAAATTAGTAATCAAATAGGCAACTAAACTAATCCCTCATCCACAATGGCAGTATCCTTTCATGTCCCTCACACTTATGTGTCTAATCCAAACATCCTTTAAACGTCTCCAGTGTATCTACCTGTACCACCACCCAGGGCTGGACATTGCTGGCACCCACCAGTCTCTGTGTAAAAAAAAATTGCCCCTCACATCCCCTTTGAAATTACCCCCTTTCTGGTATTAAATATTTCAACCCTAGGAAAAAGGTACTGTCTAAAGAATGAGGTGGGGGGGGGGGAATCGCATTGAATATTGAAAGGCCTAGATAGACTGGGTGTGGAGAGGATGTTTCCAGTGGTGGGAGAATCTGGAACCAGAGGGCACAGCCTCCGAATGCAAGAACATTCCTTTAGAACAGAGATGAGGGGGGAATTTGTTTAGCCAGAGGATGAAAATCTATGGAATTCATTGCAAGTCATTGAGAGTATTTAAAGTGGAGGTTGATAGGTTCTTCATTAGTAAGTGCATCAAGGGTTATGGTTGCTTATAGTTGTTCTAGCCGGGGGTGGTAATGGAGCAGGCTCCCACTACCTACTAAACGCTCCCAAGGGCGTGCATCTCAACTAGCCTCAAACAACCAAGTCCAGCTCCTGGCCTTCATGTGTGACTTAGCTACTGAGCCTGCCAGAACTGTTTCTTCTGCCAGGAGAAGGGGCTAAAGCGGGATACTGGCACCTTAAAGCCAGTCGCTTCGGGCAGATGGGCTCGTCAGCTGTGGTACTCACCTTAACTTGGAGGAGGGAAACACTGATCTCAAACCTCCACTTCCTTCCAGCTCTGCCCACTCATGGGGAAGCCTTCGAGAGTAAACCCCGAGGAAAAACCCAGAGCAGCAGTCCCCAAGGCATCACCTCCTGCCACACCACTGGTGCCGAACTGTATCCATCTCTGGTGTTCCTTTGGATCATCAGCTGCCCGGATAGGGGGAGTCTGGTGCGTGGAAAACAGTTTGCTCTTCTCATCGTACTGCCCTGGCTCGTGTATCGACAGAGACAACCGGAATGCACCATCCATGGTCAACCCCGCCTGGCGGAGGGACAGTTTTCTTCAGATTTCAAAGCTCAAAGTAAGTTTATGATCAAATTACATATATGTCACCTGTTACGAGAATACACATAAAATTAAGATGTTTGCTGGCCTGGGCTAGCATCAGTGGCATCAGCAGTTGGTCTGCCACCTGCCCTCAGGGGAAGGAGAGATAAGGAACAATGGAGCAGCGTCTGGAGATGTGTAATGAAGGGACGGGGGAGAGAGAGAGCTGTCTGGAGCGGCTCCCCCTTTGAACCTTGAACTGTTTGAAGTGATGGACAGGCAATGCCCCAGCAGGGGGATAAAAAGGGACAGGTTCGCTAAGACAGGACACACACGCCACCCGAGGTAACGAGACCCTGGAAGCGGTGCGCTTCTCACGAGTGGGTGAGAAGTACCAGACAACGACCAGGGTGGAAAGGTACGATCAGCGGGAACCCGGTGTGTGTCCGCCCTTGCCTGGGTGCCGGGTTCACTGCAGAGGATCGACCGCACCTGGAGGAGGGGTCACAGTCGGTGACCTCAGGTGACATCACCAAGGACCAGCCCAAAAGCTGCTTGTGAGCCATATCGCCGGTCTGTGAGTGAAGCCGTGTCTGAATGATCAGTTGTTCCTGTTCTCTCTCTCTCCCCCCCCCCAACGTTGTCCATCGTCATGGCAACGATTACTGCGAACTGAACTGGACTGAACTTTGAGTCATTTTGAAATTTGGTCATTTACCCCTAGACAACGATAGAGCTTGATTGATGCTGTTATCTTAATTCTGTGCACATGTGTGGTTATCATTGTTGAACCGTTGCACTTATTATCCTTTCGATTACTGTGTTGCTTGTTTCTTTAATAAAACTTTCTTAGTTCTAGTACTCCAGACTCCAACTGAGTGATCCATTTCTGCTGGTTTGGCAACCCAGTTACGGGGTACGTAACACACCATACACAACCCATGGTTTTCAGTCGGGCGCTGGGCGCTCAGAGAGATTTGGCGGGGGGGGACGGTGGGCACCCGGCGTTTGGCCGGGAGCCGTGGTTGAGTGGTTGGAGACTTGGGCCAACTCCCCCACCGGACTTAGTCTGGTGAGGAGGGTGTGAGGACACCCAGCAGGACTGAAAAAAACAAGACCTGACAAAGGGCGGATGAGTTCGTGAGCCAATGGCCATCTTCCGTGGAAGAGATTAAAGCCTCACTGCGTATCTACGAATCGTATGCTATGCACCTGGTTACAAGAGTCCGTGTGCCTGAACCTGCCCAAGGCCTCCGCCTAAGGAAGGGCCGAGCTCGAAGAAGCAGCTGCGGCTGGAGGCCGACACGGCCTCGGGCTCGAGTTCAGCGGGGGCGGCGGCGGGCAGTGCCAAGGCGGCCAGTGAGAACGAATTGGAGGAAAGGCTGTACTCAGTGCTGTCGCAAGATGGAAGAAGATGGAGGGGCATAGCCGCCAACCCTGGATTCGGGACGGCACCCGCTGACTGACTGACATCTACCCTGAGATTCATTTTCTTGTGGGCATACTCAATAAATCCATAATAAAATAATAACCATAATAGAATCAATGAAAGACCGCACCAACTTGGGCATTCAACCAGCGTGCAAAAGACAACAAACTGTGAAAATACAAAAAGAAAGAAATAATAACAATAAATAAACCATAAATATCAAGAACATGAGATGAGGGGTCCTTGAAAGTGAGCCCATAGGCTGTGGGAACAGTTTAGTGAAGTTATCCCTGGTTCAAGACCCCGGTAGTTGAGGGATATCTGTTCCTGAACCTGGTGGTCTGAGCACTGGGGCTCCTCTACCTTCTGCCTGATGGCCACAGTCAGAAGACAGTATGACCTGGGTGGTGGGGTCTCTGATGATGCATACAATGTTTCATGTAGATGTGCTCAATGGAGCGGAGGGCTCTACCCATGATAGACTGAGCCATATTCCCGACTTCTTATAGGATTTTCCATTCAAGGACACTGGTATTTCCATACCAGGATGTGACCCAGCCAGTCAATATACTCTCCACCACACATATATAGAGGTTTGTCAACGTTTTAGATGTCATGCTGTATCTTTTCAATCTTCTAAGGAAGTCGAAGTGCTGCCATGCTTTCTTCGTAATTGCACTTACACACTGGGCCCAGGACAAGACCTTCAAAATGATAACACTGAGGAATTTACAGTTGCCGACATTCTCCACCCCGATGCTCCAGTGAGGACTGGCTCATGGACCTCTGCTTTCGTCCTCCTGAGATCAATAATCAGCTCCTTGGTCTTGCTGACATTGAGTAAGGGCTTGCTGTTATGGCCCCACTCAGCCAGATTTTCAAACTGCCTCCTATATGTTGATTCAACCCCATCTTTGATTCGGCCTACGACAGTAGCGTGGTCAACAAACTTGAATATGGCATTGGAGCTGTGCTCAAACACACAGTCATAAGTATAAAGCGAGTTGGGCAGGGGGCTAAGCACACAGCCTTGTGGTGCACCAGTGCTGATGGAGCTTGTGGAGGACAAGATGCCAATCCAAACCGAGACTAGGAGATTGTGAGGAAATCCAGGATCCATTTGCACAAGGAGATATTGAGGCCAAGGGGCTTGGAGCTTATTGATTTGTTTTGAGGGGGATCTGGTATTGAATGCTGAGCTGCAGACGATAAAGGGCATCCTGATGTATTCATCTTTGCTGTCCAGATGTTCCAGGGTTGAGTGAAGAGCCAACGAGATGACATCTGTCATGGACCTGTTGCTCCAGTAGGCAGATTGGAGCAGATCCAAAGCGCTTCTTGGGCAGAAGTTGATATGTTTCACCACCAACCTCTCAAAACACTTGATCACTGAGGATGTAAGTGTGACTGGACAATAGTCATTGAGTCAGGTTACCATGGTCTTCGGCACCAGTATAAGGGAAGTTTGCTTGAAGTAGTTGGGTACCTCAGACTGCTGAAGCAAGATGTTAAAGATCTTAGTGAACACACCAGCCAGTTGATCAACACAGGTCTTTAGTACTTGGCCAGGTGCCCCGTCTGGGCCAGACACTTTTCGTGGGTTCACTTTCCCAAAGGCTGCTGGCAATCGGCTTCATAGACTAAAATCACGGGATGATCAGGGTGTGTGGGAGTCTGTGGTAGTGTCAGGGACACTGGAGCAGGGATCCAATCACAGACCCAATACTGTGCACAGTGATATTAATTGAATAACAAATCCCGAGGTGCAAATAAAGTCAGCATCTAAGTTCAGGCAGAGATCAAAACATCCAGAGAAATCCAAAAACCAGAATCGGGAAGCAGACAGAGTCGATATTCAGACAGACAGAGTACAGATACAAATGCTGGAAAAGCTCAGGAAAACTCACTGGCACAATCTGTCTACAAACAGGTGAAAACACAGGACTGAAATACACAGAGAGGCAGATGATAGGTGGAGCACAATGAGACACAGGTAACAGCAATACAGGTAATAATGAGAAACGGATGAGAGACAGAGTACTCAGTAATACTCAGTAGAGCAGGAGCGGGGACAGGAGCACATAGCAATACAAAACCACAGTCTGACAGCTAGGGGGAAAACACACAAAAAGTCAGAATTCAACTGGAGGTACTGACAGATGGACTGTGGTAGTCCGTGATGGACTGAGGCAGTGTGTGATGGACTGAGGGAGTCTGTGATGGACTGAGGGAGTCTGTGATGGACTGAGGTAGTGTGTGATGGACTGAGGGAGTCCGTGATGGACTGTGGCAGTCCGTGATGGACTGAGGGAGTCCGTGATGGACTGCGGGAGTGTGTGACGGACTGTGGGAGTCTGTGATGGACTGTGGGAGTCTGTGATGGACTGAGGTAGTGTGTGATGGACTGAGGGAGTGTGTGATGGACTGAGGGAGTCTGTGATGGACTGAGGTAGTGTGTGATGGACTGAGGGAGTCCATGACGGACTGAGGGAGTGTATGATGGACGGTGGGAGTCTGTGATGGACTGAGGGAGTGTGTGATAGAATTCCCTTGTCTGGTTCAGTGGGAAGACTGACAAATTCAAATTAAAACAGAAGGTGAGGCAAAGGTGTGTGTGAATATTGGGAGAAGAATAGGGGTAACATATAAAGCAACACGAAAATCATTCTGGCATGGACGAGATAGGTTGAAGAGCCTCTTTCTGTGCTGTAGCACTCTTTGACACAGGGCTTCCTCGTTCTCCTGCTTTCTTAACTTCTTGTGAAAAATGGACGGGTTAGATCTATGTTGATTGGACTTCAGAAGATTGAGCGGACCTTGTTGAAAGATCAGAGGGGCTCGACAGGTGGATACTGAGATGTGGACTTGGGCCAGATTGCATTCCATGGTGAATCTGTAGAAGGCATTGCCGCAGAGGGCAGTGGATGTCAGGTCATGGGGTGAGGTCAAGGTGGAGACTGGTAGGTTCTTGACTGGTGAAGTGTTACAGGGAGAAACATACATCAAAGTTGCTGGTGAACGCAGCAGGCCAGGCAGCATCTATAGGAAGAGGCGCAGTCGACGTTTCAGGCCGAGACCCTTCGTCAGGGTCTCGGCCTGAAACGTCGACTGCGCCTCTTCCTAGAGATGCTGCTTGGCCTGCTGCGTTCACCAGCAACTTTGATGTATGTTGCTTGAATTTCCAGCATCTGCAGAATTCCTGTTGTTTGTGTTACAGGGAGAAGGTGGGTGAACGGGGTTGAGAAAAATAAAAGCAGCCATGATTGAATGGCAGAGCAAACTCAATGGGTCAAACGGCCCTGTAGCGATACCTGAAAACAGACCAAAGCCGCTGAGAGACCGAGACTGGAATTGAAAGCAGACCAAAGCTGCTGAGAGATCCAGACTGGAATTGACAACAGACCAAAACCGCTGAGAGACCGAGACTGGAATTGAAAACAGACCAAAGCTGCTGGGAGACAGAAAATGGAATTGAAAACAGACCAAAGCTGCTGAGAGACAGAAACTGGAATTGAAAACAGACCAAAGCTGCTGAGAGACCGAGTACGGGAAATGACACTGTATGATGCGCTTCCAAAAAACTGAGCTCTGAGTCAACAAAAGAGCGTTTCATCCTTTACTACTAAACCAGCAAAGGTGAATGATCTTATAATGAACAAAACTAAATAAGCAACATAGCGAAATAAGAGTAATTAGTGTAAATGAGTGGTTAATAAAAAATATCATGCCTCCCCGCCACCCTGGCTCACTTCCACTCAACTAAACTAAACTAACTAACTAGGAGAAGGCATGAATAGGTAACTATACTCATTTGTTTCTACCATGCCCCGACCCACATGACAAATTACTGTGACCTATGATAAACGTGCAACACTAGATACAACACAGATAACAGAAAATAGATACATGGCTCCAACAGGCCCTGATTCTACTCTGATCTCCTATGGGCTTCCACCCTGGTACCCTGACTCCCTCCCACGTCCCACTGCTCTACTCTCTCCATACCCATGACTGTGTGGCTAGGCATAGCTCAAATACCATCTATAAATGTGCTGACGATACAACCATTGTTGGCAGAATCTCAGGTGGTGACGAGAGGGTGTACGGGAGTGAGATATGACAACTAGTGGTGTGGTACCGCAGTAACAACCTGGCATTCAACGTCAGTAAGACAAAAGAGCTGATTGTGGACTTCAGCAAGGGTAAGACAAAGGAACACATACCAATCCTCACAGAGGGATCAGAAGTGGGGAGAGTGAGCAGCTTCAAGTTCCTGGGTGTCAAGATCTCTGAGGATCTAACCTGGTCCCAACATGTCGATGCAGTTATAAAGAAGACAAGACAGCGGCTATACTTCATTAGGAGCTTGAAGAGATTCGGTACACTCAAAAACTTCTACAGATGTACCGTGGAGAGCATGGTGCCTGGTATGGGTGGGAGGGGGAGAGGCTATGGCACAAGACCGAAATAAGCTGCAGAAGGTTGTAAATCTAGTCAGCTCCATCTTGGGCACTAGCCTACAAAGTATCCAGGACATCTTTAATGAGTGGTGTCTCAGAAAGGCAGCATCCATTATTAAGGACCTCCAGCACTCAGGGCATGCCCTTTTCTCACTGTTACCATCAGGTAGGAGGTACAGAAGCCTGAAGACACACACTCAGTGATTCAGGAACAGCTTCTTCCACTCTGCCATCCGATTCCTAAATGGACATTGAACTACCTCACTTTTTTAATATATATTGTTTCTGTTTTTTTGCATGATTTTCAATCTATTCAATATACATATACTGTAATTTATTGATTTATTTATTATTATTATTTTATTTTGTGTTTTTTTCTATATTATGTATTGCATTGAACTGCTGCTGCTAAGTTAACAAATTTCACGTCAGATGCTGGTGATAATCAACATGATTTTGATTCTGAAGTTAGGCCATCAGTACACTCCCAACTGCCCTGAGGCCTCCGTTGGTTGGGATCGACCACGAGTGTTGCCAGCTGTCTATGTGATACGCAAGCCAGGGCAGTAGGATATGGAGAGCAAACTGCGGCCCGTGCAGCAGGCTCCCCCCTCCAAAGGAACGGCAGAGACCGATACAGTTTGGCGCCAGCCGTATCGCAGGAGTTGCCAGGCAGCGTTGAACTCACCGTAGGACTGCCTTAGGGACTCCACTCCAGATTCTTCCTTGAGATGTAGTCCCGAATGCTTCCCCAAGAGTGGGTACAGCTGCAAGGCAGCGGAGGTTTGAGATCAGAGTTTTCCCTCTGGATGAGCTGCCAACCACGGCTGACAAGCCCCATCTGCCTAAAGCGACTAAGTCGAGGATCCAATTGCAGAGGGAGGTACAGAGGCCCGGGTTCTACAACTTCTCAATCAGGATTGTGGGAATGATGGTATTAAATGCTGAGCTATAGTCGATGAACAGCATCGTGACGTAGGTGTTTGTGTTGCCCAGGTGGTCTAAAGCCGTGCGGAGGGCCATTGAGATTGCGTCTGCCGTTGACCTATTGTGGCGATAGGCAAATTGCAATGGGTCCAGGTCCTTGCTGAGGCAGGAGTTCAGTCTAGTCATGACCAGCCTCTCAAAGCATTTCATTACTGTAGATGTGAGTGCTACCGGGCGATAGGTAGCTCACGCAAGTCCACTGGAGGCAGGAGGCCCGGAGGCAGCCTCCCCTGGGGTTAGAGGAGTCTGTGTTAAGGATCTTGCCCTCAAGTCAAGTCAAATCGCTTTTTATTGTCATTTCAACTGTAATGAACAAAGTAAAAACGAAACAACATTCCTTCAAGACCATGGTGCTACATGAAACAAACTACACTAGACTAAGTGAGACAACACAAGGCTACACTAGACTACATAAGCCAACACAAAAACTACACTAGACTACAGACCTACACAGGACTACATAAAGTGCACAAAACAGTGCAGGGCAGTACAATAAATAATAAACAAGACAATAGGCACAGTAGAGGACAAATTACAATATGATAATAAATGAGGTAGATGTCAGTCTAGACTCTGGGTACCGAGGAGTCTGATGGCTTGGGGGAAGAAACTGTTGCACAGTCTGGTTGTGAGAGCCCGAATGCTTTGGTGCCTTTTGCCAAGTGGCAGGAGGGAGAAGAGTTTGTATGAGGGGTGCATGGGGTCCTTCACAATGCTGTTGGCTTTGCGGGTGCAGCATGTGGTGTAGATGTCCGTAATGGCGAGAAGAGAGACCCCAATGATCTTCTCAGCTGACCTTCCTTGCATTTCCTCTACCAAGATGCAACACCTCACATTCATCTGTGTTAAATTCTCAGCCCATATCTGCAACTGATCTATATCTTTGCCAGTCCTCTACCCTATCCACAACTCCTCCAGTCTTGTCATTACTGCTTGCGTTGTTCCGCTGAACATCGTGGCCACGCTACGTTAGTGCCAGAATGCGTGGTGACCCTTGCAGGCTGCCCCCAGCACATCCTTGGACTGTGTTGGTTGTTGACTCAAATGACACATTACACTCTATGTTTTGATGTCCATGGTGATAACTAAATGTTTCTGCGTCTGAGGTTATAGGTTAAAAGATCTTCCAGGTTATTACAGGGCACAGAAGATTGTTGGGGTGAGGGAGGGGGGTGATCTCAGCCTGGGAAATTCCAGGGCACAGACTCAGGACATCCCTATGGAACAGAGACGGGGTGGAGTTCATCGCCATAATTGGCTGTGGGGGTCAAGTCATTGGGTATATTTAAAGCAGAGGTTGATAGATTCATGAATAGCCAGGGCATCAAAGGTTAAGAGGAAATCGGCTTGGAAGGAATAACACAGTGCCTTGTGAAAACATTTAGCTCCCAACCCTTTGTTCACATAAATGAGTATTACATCCAGGGATTTTGATCAATCTAACTGAGATTTATATTTGTGAATCAGATGCTCCTTTTACACAGCGAGCCCCCCCCCCAAAAAAAAACAGGGAAAAGTGTAAAGCATGGAAAACTACAATTGAAAAACTGAGATGTCAGCAGCACAAAAATATTCACCCCCTTTGCTCAGTACTTCGTTGAACCACCTCTCTCAGCTATTACAGCCAGTAATCTTTTTGGGTAAGTTTTTATCAGCTTTGCACCACATGTTAGAGCAAGATTTGCCCCTTCCTCCTTGCAAAATTGTTTAAGCTGTGCCACGTTAGTTGAGGTGCGGCAGTGGACAACAATATTGAGATCTTGCCAGAGATGTCCAATCGGGTTAAGGTCAGGACTCTGACTGGGCCACTCAAGGACATCAATTTTCTTCATTTGAAGCCACTCCATGATTGCTCTGGCAGTGTGCTTTGGGTGGTATCCTGCTGAAAGACAAACTTCCTCCCCAGGTTAAACTTTTTGGCAGAGGCTAGCAGGTTTTTATGTAGGATCTCTCTGTATTTAGCAGCGTTCACCTTCCCATCAATCCAACTCGTTTTCCAATCCCTGATGCTGAAAAGTATCCCCATAGCATAAACACAAAATAATCTGCAGATGCTGGGATCAAAGCAACACTCACAACACGCTGGGGGAACTCAGCAGGTCGGGCGGCATCCGTGATGAGTCGACGTTTCGGGCCAGCACCCTTCGTCAGGACTGAAGAGGGAAGGGGCAGAGGCCCTATAAAGAAGGTGGGGGAGGGTTGAAAGGAGAAGGCTGGTAGGTTCAGTTGAAAACCCAGTAATTTGAAAGACAAAGGGGTGGGGGAGGGGAAGCAGGGAGGTGATAGGCAGGAAAGTAATGGGTACTAGAAGGAGGCCGGACCATGAGGGAGATGATAGGCAGCTGGGGGAGGGGGAGGGAATTACCGGAAGCTGGAGAATTCTATGTTCATACCAAGGGGCTAGAGACTATCTAGACAGTATATGAGGTATATTACATCGGTGAAACCCGACGCAGATTGGGGGACCGCTTCGTCGAGCACCTCCGCTCAGACAGGATCTCCCGGTAGCCACCCACTGCAACTCTGCTTCCCATTCCCATTCAGATATGTCCATACATGGCCTCCTCTACTGCCATGATGAGGCTAAACTCAGGTTGGAGGAGCAACACCTCATATACCTTCTAGGTCATCTCCAGCCCCTTGGTATGAACATAGAATTCTCCAACTTCTGGTAATTTCCTCCCCCTCCCTTCCTCTATCCCTATTTCACTCTGCCCCCTCTCCCAGCTGCCTACCACCTCCCTCATGGTCCCGGCTCCTTCTACGACCCATTGTTTTCCTGCCTATCACCTCCCCCGCCCCTTTGTCTTTCAAATTACTGGGTTTTCAACTGAACCTACCAGCCTTCTCCTTTCAACCCTCCCCCACCTTCTTTATAGGCCTCTGCCCCTTCCCTCTTCAGTCCTGACAAAGGGTTCCGGCCCGAAACATCGACTCATCGTTTCCACAGATGCTGCCTGACCTGCTGAGTTCCTCCAGCGTGTTGTGACTGTTGCTTTTATCCCCATAGCATGATGCTTCCCCCACCATACTTTACAGTAGATATGGTAATACTTGAGTCTCATCCGATCACAAGACCTTCTTCCACATCTTTACAGTACCCTCTAAGTGATGATTTGCAAAGTGTTTACGGGCAAGAATATGCTTTTCTTTTGCCAGGTTTCTTCCTTGCCACTCTTCCTCCTCCTTCACTACCACCCAGGGCCCAAAACAGTCCTTCCAGGTGAGGTAACACCTCACCTGTGAGTCTGTTGGGGTCATATACTGTGTCCGGTGCTCCCGGTATGGCCTCCTGTATATCAATGAGACCCCATGTAGCTTGGGAGTCCGCTTCACCGAGCACCTATGCTCCATTGGCCATTAAAAGTGGGACCTCCCCGTGGCCACCCATTTTAATTCCACTTTCCATGCCAAAATGTCCATCCATGGCCTCCTTTACTGTCACAATGAGGCCAGACTCAGGGAGTTGGAACAACACTTTATATTCTGTCTGGGTAGCCTCCAATCTAATGGCAGAAACATTGATTTCTTGTACTTCTGGTAACAGCCCCACCTCCCTTTCACCATTTCCCATCTGCTTTTCCCTCTTTCACCTTGTCTCCTCGCCTGTCCATCATCTCTCTCTGGTGCTCCTCCTCTCTTTTCTTTCTTCCATAGCCCTCTGTCCTTTCCTATTAGATTCCCCCTTCTCCAGCGCTGTAACTCTTTAACCAGTCAACCTCCCAGTTCTTTAATTCACCCCTGCCCCTCCCAGTTTAACCTATCACCTTGTGTTTCTCCTTCCCCTCTCCCCACCTTTTAGCTCTACTCATTTTTTTTCTCCTCTCCAGTCCTGCCAAAGGGTTTCAGTCCCAAACGTTGACTATACTCTTTTCCACAGATGCTGCCTGGCCTGTTCAGTTCCTCCAGCATCTTGTGTGTGTTGCTTGGATTTCTCACATCTGCAGATTTTCTCACTTGTGACTATCATAATATTGCACTTGTCATGCCTTTGCTATCTTGCATTGTAATTCATAGCACACATCCTAGCTACTGTTCAGAGGCCTGTATACAATTCTCATCAAAGTCCTTTTTTACCCTTGCAGTTTCTTAGATCTACCCATGATTTTACATCTTCCAATCCGATGTCACCTCCAAGGATTTGATTCCAATTTTCACCAAGAGCCACGTCACCCTGCCTGCCCTGTAGATACAAGGTGTATCCTCCGATATTAAGTTCCCAACTATAATCTTCTTTCAGCCACAACTCAGTGATACCCATAACGTCATACCTGCCAATCTTTAACTGTGTTACAAGGTCACCTACATTATTGTACGCATTTAAATATAACACCTTCAGTCCTGAATACATTATCCCTTTTCATTTTTTGTCCCCTTTTTACACTGCAACTCATCCCAATTTTGTCTGATTAGCTGCCTGTTCTTCCTGACAGTCTTACTACACATTGCCTCTTCTTGTAGACCAACAGTCCAATCACTCTGGTTCTCACCCCCCACAACTTTAGCTACAACCTTCCCCAGCACTCTAGCAAACTTGCCTACAAGGATATCGGTCCCCCTTAGGCACATTTCACTTTTAATGTACACCAAATGTACTACATCTATGCACTGATGTGATATATTTGGATGGCTCAACAGCTTTTCACTGTCTCAGTCCATGTGACCATAATAAACCAATTTATTTCCACCCAGGTCTTTAGGCAAGACAACAGGAATTCTGCAGGTGCTGGAAATTCAAGCAACACACATCAAAGTTGCTGGTCTCGGCCTGAAACGTCGACTGCACCTCTTCCTAGAGATGCTCTTTAGGCAAGACATTTGTTATAACAAAAGCTTCAGTGACACACAAAAAATTGATTCTCTTTCCTCTTTATTAATAATGTAATGAAAAGATTAATAATGTATTAATCTGAATAAATAAGTGGAATAAAACCATGTACAGGAGACACTGAGGGTCATAAGGAAGAAAAGGTTAGAACAGTAAAATCAAAAAAAACCCAGCTTTTAAACTCAACCAGTCTGTCTCTACAATGCATGGGCATCCAACAGTCCCACTGACCATCCACGGGAGAATACTATAGACACACCCTCACTTTCGAGTGTAAACTCGCCAGGCTTAAAACACAAATTAAAAAGAGGTGGTTCTGCAGTGGAGTAGTAATACTAGACTCACTAATCGCAAGGCAAGGTGTTTGGGAGGGTGTCCTCTGGATTGTCACAGCCTCCAAGTCCATAGATCACTCAAAGCCGATAGGGTGGCTAAGAAGTGTGGTGTGTTGGTCTTCATTAGCTGGGAGATTGAGTTCACAAGCATGAGGTAATGTTGCAGCTCTATGACACCCTGGTTCAACCACACTTAAAGTGTTGTGTTCAGTTCTGGTCACCTCATTACAGGATGGATGTGACAGCTTTATAGAGGGTGCACAGGAGATTTACCAGGATGCTGCCTGGATTACAGAGCATGTCTTATGATGATAGGTTGAGGAAGCTGGGGCTTTTCCCTTTGGAGAGGCAAATGAGAGGTGTACAGGATGATGAGGCATTGATAGTGAATAACCAACTCTTCTTGCCAGGGCAGCAGTGGCTAATCCAAGTCAGCAGAACTTTAAGGTGATTGTAAGAAATTAAAGGGGAAATGTCAGAGGTAGTTGTTGCTTTTTTTAAAATATATATATATATTTTTTTTTACAGAGTGGTGGATGTGTAGAGGAAGATATATTAGGGACATTTAAGACTCTCAGATAGGCAAGTGGATGAAAGAAAAATGGAGGGAGCAGTTCGATTGACCCTAGAATAGGTTAAAAGGTCGACATAGCTCATGGGTCCAGATAGTGTAGACAGGAAAAAGCCCCTTCCCCGGGCTGAGACAAGAGGAAGGGCCTGTACTGTTCAAATGCTCTAGAACTAAAATAGCCATTCTCACTGTGCTGGCAAATCCCAATCTTATTCCTGAACCAACAGTAGGTTAGGCAGCAGCCACAGTTGTTTTGGGATGATGACCTTTTATCAGAACATGTACTATTTCTCTCTCTCCATAGATGCTGCCTAATCCACCAAGTATTTCCAGCATCTGCTGTTGCGATTTCAGATCTTTGACTTCTGTAGTTGTTTTACGTGTGATAAATAAATCCGAAAATTCTTAAATTTGTAATGGGCTCAATGTAAGTGCTGTACAAATTAGAGAGAGATATGAAGAAATCGAGCAATAGCGGAGGTGGCTTAAAGGTCACTTAGAAGAAACAGGTCTGCACCAAGAGCAGGGAAGTGTTTGGATAGCAAGACGCAAGTTTCTGGAGCAGAGATGGGCAGATGGAAGTTGTGTGGACGTCATGACAAGGGAAGGGCTAACAATGTCCAGGCAAGCATCGTCAGACTGTGTGCAGTCAACCCAGGTGATAAAGGTCTCTGGAAAGCATAGTTTTCCTTTGCAACGTGGGAGTCCATTTCACATTCCACGACAAAGATGTAAACGAAGGGTTCTCAAGTGACACTTACTTTAATTCTGAAGTATTACTGGCCTTCAATAATTATTGGCTTTTTTAATGTGACTCTGTTTACTGCTATCTTATATGTGCTGTACATGCCTTGTGCTGTGTATGACTGTTGGTACTCTGTTTTGCCCCAGTAATACTGTTTTGTTTGGCTGTATTCATAGACTTTCATGTAGTTGAATGACAAGCAAGTAGATTCTACTGGCTATTAAAACCTGTACTACTGTTGTGTGATTGGTGATTAATTATGCAAAGAAGGAATTTGAACAAGGTTACCAATTGGTCAACATCAGTATCCAACTAGTCAATTTCTGTATAAAAATGGCATTTCTTTGTTCTAACTTTAGAACAGTCTGGTGACAGGGGGCCAGGCTGTTCTCCTTGTGCAAAAGTGAATAGTGTGACGGAGGAATGAGTGCAGGTTTTCAGAGTCCCGTTAATTGGCGATGACATTTAGAATAGAGCTTGGGTGCAGGATGACAGATGATGAGATTACTTGCGTCAGGACAGAAGGACAACATGGTAATTCAGATCACTGACTGCAGGGAGACCAGCAGAAACTGGTGTCTGGTCACCCGATTCAGGTCAGAAGGACAAGAATCGCTGACTGTAAGGGGAATAGCGGAAACTAGTGTCTAGTAAAGGAAGCAAAGTGCCATTTGCCAGGGTGTTAGAAGCAACCCCTGCAAGATCCAACATGAAGTAGTAATGAGTTTGTGAAATCTGCACTGGGACGTGAACTGCTGGATCGTGTAGTCTCTGTGTATACTATAACAGGGCCCAAATAAACAGACTTCGTTGAGAAACACCACTATTGTATGAAAGTATTTGTATGCTGTCCTGATTTGAGCTGTAATTCAGGAACAGATTCACAGTGAGGGTTTAAACACAGAAAGTCTGCTGACAAAATTTACCAAAGGAATATGTGTGCTGTTCTGACCTGAATCATAATTAAGAGGCAGATTTGCTGTGAGGGTTTAAACGTAGATGTTTCCTTGACAATGTTTACCAGCAAGATTAAAACTGAAGGGGAGATGGTCCATAAGCCCCAGTTCAGTCCTGTGAACTTCGGAACTGACAGCTACCAAAAATCCCAGTGCTGGGGACATTAGAGGAAGGGTGGTGAGGGATAAGGGACCCTGCTGATGCTGGTGGAAGGAAATGGCACCAGTGACTAGTGCACACTCCAGAGATGGACAGCACACATCTCAACAGTGCGTGGTGCTACCCAGGGAGGAAAGGGAGAGACAGCGGACTCTGTCGGGCCAATTTAGGGCACTCAGTCTAGCACTGCTCCTGGGCACCAGCCCTGAATTACAGCCCTCTTACCACAGCAGCCGTGACACCCTATCAGAGTGAATTTATTTAACTAGTCACTGGGTGCGCACAGTGGCTGCACCAAAATCGCATCACCACCTCAACAAAACACACAACCATTTCCTCCTCGGCTGCTATGACCAATACCGCGTCACATTAAAACTATATATATCACACATATATATATGTACAATTTTCATAAAAAGTTACTTAAAATGTCCCCATTTCCTATTTCCCTCCCACCCAACCAATACTTATTTACAAAACAGCCCGAAAAAAAAGTGAATTACAATGATTTTTTTTTAAAAAGGGATTAAAGAAAGACTGGGTCAATCAACTTCTGGGCTATTCACGAGTTCAATATAGATCTATGTTACAACATTAAAAAAATAACACACATACATATACATACACACACCCAAGGGAAAACACTGTTGAACTGCAAACATATGAAAACTCTCAAGGCTGGTATAGAAGTGAACATGCCACCTATGCAGAATTACATTTTGTGATTAAAAACTATTGAACAGGTTCTGTATCGCACGAAGGTTGAAACAAAATAAAACCCAGCTACCCGGCTTCGGAATCCTTCAGTTAAGAGGTGCGTGGCCTCATTTCAGAATCAGCTTTAATATCACTGGTATTTGCGGCAGCAGTACAATGCAATGCATAATAAAAAACTATAAATTACATTTAGCACTACATCTTTTTGACATCTGATATAGTGCAAAAAGAGAGGGAAAAATAGTGAATGTTCACGTATTCATTACCCATCCAGAAATCTGATGGCAGAGTGGAAGAAGCTGTATCTGAAACATTAAGCGTGATTTCAGGCTCCTGTGTCTCCTTAATAGTAGCAATGAGAAGAGAACATGCCCTGGGTGATGAGGGTCGTAATGATGGATGTCACCTTCTCGAACCCACAAGGGAGCAGGCTGAGTTTCTGTGTGGTTTGGTGGTGCAGTAGCTAAACCACTGGACCAGAAACCAGAATTCTGATCTACTCATCTGGTGACGTCGGTTCAAACCCCTCCAGCACACCTGGGGAATTTAATTCCATTCACCTGATGAAATGTAGCAGAACTCTGGTACTCTGAAACGCGAGGGGTTTTGGTGGTGTTGGATCAGCAAAGTTTTGGTCTTGTTGGATGTTATTTCTCTTCCAACAGTCTAATTATTTTTAAGATAAAGGATGTTGCACTTCTCATTACCTCCTTTAAAGAGGTGGTACAGGAGCCTGAGAATAGTTTAAAAGGAGCTTCGTCCCCCTCCACCATTAGATTTCTGAAAGGACAATGAACACAATGTCATTATTTTGTTTTTTATTGAATATGAATATATATATCTTATTGTGACTTTCAGGGTCCTGATGAAAGTTCTTGGCCTGAAACATCAACTGTTTATTCCCTGCCAAAGATGCTGCCTAACCTGCTGAATTCCTCCGGCATCTTGTATGTTACTCTGGATTTCCAGTATCTACAGAATCTTGTGTTAAAAAATTTTTTTAAACTTGGGTATTGATTGATCTGTACTGCAGTTGCAAAACAACAAATTTTACAACATATGTCAATGATAATAAACCTGATTCTGATTCACTGTAAATGAAATTTCCATTGTACTGGGAATGCAAGAAACAAGGTCTCAAAGTCTGAAGAGAGTGTGGGAAACCAAACTAGGTGAGTCTCTGGCTTCAGTAAGCCAGATAGCAAATCACCTGCACAATGTGGAGAGTGGATTATTGGTGCTTCAATGAAAATTTGGTATTTCAGGAACTGTGAAATGCTGATTGAGGGAGTTCTGTGAGCCCCAAATGAGTACAAAGCCATCCATGTGGCCAATCTTAAGCCTGATTTATACCTCTGTGTCAACGCGTCGCCGCAAAGTGAGAGCCTGCATTGCTGCGATGCGCACCTCCCCCAAAATGTAACCACGCATCGCGGCAATGCAGAACACAACAGCTGTGATTGGTCCGCTTGGTAGCATCACATTTCATCCTACGCTGCAATAGCTTCCCATTGGGCGACTGAAGGGCAGGGAAGGAACTCTGGCTGCATTGCTTTCCATAAAGCTTTACAGACCTCCAAAATTAAGGAGGACACATTTCGCTTTTACGAAAGAAGACGCTTGCTTCTTTTTTACCCCGAGAAAGACTACCATGACCATGAAGCCTTGCGTGGGCAGGTGTGTGCGCATGCGTGACATGCACGAATTGCAGAGCAACACAGACACACCAACGCACAAGTATAAATGCTCACAACGCGCACAGGCCACTTGCGTTGGTTACGGCGTCGAGTTAAGGCAGAAGTATAAATCAGGCTTTAGGGGCAAGCAGGGAGAGACAATAAATGCTGGCAATCACATATGGTGAAGAATTAGGAAACAAATCATAATGTTTGAGAATTTGGGAAGTCGTAACCCCCTTCCACCCTGTCAAACAAAAGTGTCTCTCGACACACACAAAGTGCTGGAAGAACTCAGCAGGTAAGCCAACATCCATAAATGGTGACTATTTATTCTTGTCCATTGACGCTGCCTGACTGAGTTCCTCCAGTATCTTGTGTGTGTTGCTCAGCATCTGCAGAATCTCGTGTTTAAAAAAAACTTCTTTCAATTCTGTGCAAGATTCACAGGCACCCACACCATCTCGCCTTCAGTGCAGCGGGAGCTGGGGAGTTGATTCATGCGGCCTGCCTGAACTGTAGATTACCTGTGAAGCAGGCGGGCAAAGGTGAGCAGGGGAAGCAGAGGGTTGTGGTAAAGACGTACTGATGCCAGCAATGTATTATCGTACCCACTTCCAGCTACCTGAGGGAATCCTGGCATGACCTACAGATCCTTATGGCTCATGAGAACCCTTCAGACGTCAGCCCACCACTTCTCAACCTGAAAAGCACAGGACTATCTCTGAACGCAAATCCATCGGGACGTGGGGTGGTAGCGTTTACCACTCACCCCTCAGGTAGGTGGGGCCAATGGATGCTGTTTGCTGGTCACAAGTTTGGGATCTGACTCGATGTCTAACAGCGAACCCACCAACGCGCCTGGCTGGGGTTAGTCACTGTTTCCTTCCTTCTGCAATGAGACATAGCTCGAGTGGATAGCCAGAGGTTCTTCCCAGGGCAGAAATTGCTAATACCAGGGAGCAGAGTTTTAACATGACTGGAGGAAAGTATAGGAGGGATGTCAGAGGTAGGATTTTTAACAAATATAAATACACAGAATGGGTGTGTGGAGCGTCCTGCCAGGGGAGGCGGTAGAGGCAGATGCATTGGGGCATTTAGGGGACTCTAAGATAGGCACAGGATTGATAGAAAAATGGAGGGGCTCATGGGAAGGAAGGGTCAGATTGATCTTGGAGAAGGTTATAAACGGTGTGCCGAAGACCTGTAGTGTGCTCTCCTGGGCTATATTGTGTGTTCCTGCCTGGGTGCAACTGGCATCAGAACTTCAGTGGGCTATTGTGCATCCTGTGGATGTTATACAGAGAGGAGAGGTGAGTGGATCTTGTTGAACACCCACCATACAAGGCCCTCCAGTCACAGTAGGCCCTTCAGCCCATTGAATCTGTGCTGATTCACTTGCACTCCCACCTCCAAACCGAGATCTTATTGTAACTCACACACTTGGGTTCCAATTGACCTGGGATGCGGGAGGAAACGAGCACTGGCATGGTCCCAGGGAGGGAGAGGGAGAGAGAGAGAGAGAGTGCAAACTCCACAGGCAGGAGTCAGGATCGAACCTGGGTCCTCGGTGGTGAGGTTCTACCTACTGTACAACTGCAATGCCCCCCCCACCCCCACAGTTCCCTTGTGGGGCTGCCGGGCGGGGGAGGGGTGGTCTGGGGAGCAGTGAGACAGTGGAGAATATCTCCATCGGATGTCAAACTGATGGGCTTTAACCAGATGGAACTCAAACCTGCTGGTGTAGAGTGTGAGGACCCCTTGTAAATACCTCTGGATCTTCCATGCTTCAAGAGTCCTGGGGCAAAAGTGGACAATAAGACTGAGTCATACAGCACAGAAACAGGCCCTTTTGGCCATCTAGTACATCGCTTGCACCTTCATATCCCTTTCATCCATTTCTTTTGAATGTTGAAATTGAACCCACATCCACTACTCCACTGGCAGTTCAATCCACACTCTCACCACCCTATGAGTGAAGTGTTGCCCTTAAACATTTCACTTTCACCCTTAACCCATGACCTCTGGTTGTAGTCTCAGACAACTTCAGTGGAACAAGTCTGTTTGCATTTACATAGGAGCAGAAATAGGCCATTTAGCCCAGTGAGTTGACTGCCCTCAGTGGCTAAGCAAGCTCTCACCCACTGCAACAACTGGAGATTAAGGAGGCATTGTGCAAATGGCACCAGCCATTGGGCTGAAGATGGTGGGAGATACACCATCTCTGTGGGACCGTGGGCAGAGACAGACCCTAGGACTTCTCCCAAGATGTTTCTCCCTGTTCAGAGCGAAAAGTCCACAAAAGCACAAAGGGGAGCAGTTATGACAGCTCAACACTGACGACGAATCGCCCAGAGTCCAGGGCAGGTAGAATTTTACCGAGGTACTTTCGAGCACACAGTTACACACGCGCGCACACAACACTTTTGTTGAGATGGGCAGAGAGTGGGTGTGCTGAGCGAGAAGAAAACAAAACAGACGAGACTGACTTCCCCCTCTGGTTGTTTGGGACTACTCCGAGAACGGTGGGAACATGGGGAGCTCGGAGAACTCGTCGCTGTTGTAAGTGGTGCCTTGTTCTTCGTAGATGGACAGCATATCCTGTGAGGTGAAACCAAAAACACAACATTATTAAAACATGCAAGGAGAGGCTGGACAGGCTTCTCTGGATGTGCGTTACTCTGGAGTTCCAGCATCTGCAGAATTCTTTAACACAGATTCTACAGCTGCTGGAAATCCTAAATGCCTGAGGAACTCAGCAAGTCAGGCAGCATCTATGGAGAGGAATAAATAGTCAACATTTTGGGCCGAGACACTTCATCAGGACTGGAAAGGAAGGAGGCAGATGCCAGAATAAGGTGGTGAGGGGAGGGGAAGGAATACAAGCTGGCAGGTGACAGGTGGGAAAGACAAGTGGCTACGGTAGCGAGTCTGGGTGAACAGGTGGTCCAGAAGTTGGAGGGCAGTAGAGATCACAGAGGGGGAGCGATGAGATAGGGTCTCACTGAACTCTCGTCAAAGATAAGGGTAGGCAAACCTTCTCCTGTAGGGGACTGAAGGCTGATCTTACTGAAGTGTATAAAATCATTGAGGGGGTAGAGATAGGGAGTACACAGTCTTTCTGCCCCCAAGGCTGGAGAATTAAGAATTATAGGGCATCAGTTTAAGGTGACAGGGGAACGATTTAACAGGAAATTGAAGGGGAAACTTATTCATTGAGACAACAAGGTTCATACTTATGTGGAATAAGTGATTGAGGTAAGTGTGATAAAGAGAGATTGTATAGGCTGTTCTGGGAGGGTTAACACCTGTGGTGAAGCAACTCGTGTCCATTTGGGGCAACTCACTCACATTTGGTCCCCACCGGCCACACAGCTCTCACCTGTGGCTCCAAATTGCTGTTTGCATGTGACTGCAGCCACACCCCAGTACACTGCTTTGACAATCGGGCTAAACCAGGTGAGGGTAGTCGGCCAGTCTCATACCCCAGTGAGACAGGGATATGCCTGTCCCAGCGTGCAACGTCAGCTCTGGTGGTCTGGGTGGATGAGATCTACAGTGAGATCCAACAGGTGAAGGGCCTGACAAGGCACAGTAGTGATGGTCATCCAATGAAGACCCCAGCTTGTGACGACTATTCGTACCATTGGAAACAGACTTCTGAGGTTGAGAGAGTGGAGATGTCCCAATGCAACGGCTTTTCCACTTTAAAAACTGTCCTACACAGGTTCCCGTCATTGTCGAGTACCACAGGCAACCACCAAAAGACAATTGTATATGTGTATAGATAGCAAAGATTTAGAAGGCGTGGGTTAAACACAGGCAAATGAGACTAGCTTGGATGGGCACCTTGGAAGGCATGGACCAGTTGGGCTGAAGGGCCTGTTAGCCAGTTGTATGGGCTCTACATCTAAAATGAGCTACAGGATCAGACCAACACATACAAAACTCTGGAGGAACTCAGCAGGCCAGGCAACATCTATGGAAAAAAGTACAGTTGACGTTTTGGCAGAACCATTAGGCAGACTTGTCAGTCAGCCCAACTCTGCTGCCTCACAGGATCTTCATCACCTCTTGACTAAAGTGCTGGGAATTAGGTCAGAAAAGTGGAGCGGATGATTCCTATAGTGGAGAAGTCCAAGACCAGCCTCAGAATACAAGGATGTCCCTTTGGCACAGAGACTAGGAGGAACTTATTTAGCTAGAGGCTGGTGAATCTGTGCAATTCATTGCCACAGGTGACGGTGGAGGCCAAGTCATTGGGTATATTTAAAGTTGAGGTTGATAAATTTCTTGATTAGCAAGGGCATCAAAGGTTACAGGGAGAAGACAGGAGAGGGGAATAAAAATCAGCTATGATGGAATGACAGATCAGACTAAAAGGAGCAGAATTAAGCCACACAGCCCAATGGCATATGGTCTTATGGTCCATGACTTTGAGAAATAGTTTTAACATGAAGTGTCTTTAGGAGACAGCGTTTTTAGGACACAATAGAGGTATACAAAAATCACGAGGTACCCAATAGTCACAGAAGTGTACGAAACTTTAAACCTCCTGACGTGTCTAAAGCTCTCAGGAAAGGCCGTGGTGGTGGTGGTGGTGGGTGTAGAAAGGGATTCTGGAATGTACTGACTGAGTAGGGGGGTAGAGGCAGACAGTCTCTCATCATTTAAATATCTGGGCGAGCACTTGAATCAGTAAGGAAGAGAAGGCCGTAGTTGGATTTGACTTTGTCATTTTCTTTGTAGTTTAACAATTAATTATCTGCTTGTATCTTAAGTTCTGATAAGCATTCAGTGGTCCAGCGTGTCCCCTAGTGGTTACATTTGTAGGATTCTGGAAAGTTCTAGAAGTTTCTCTTGGTATTGCTTTATTTGAACAGCCACCTTCTGATCAACTCAACTGCGAATTTGAATGGAATTTTTCTCATCTTTATAGTTAAAAAGAACTGCTCCACATTGGATGCCAACTTCTTTTGTTTTTGTCTTACTCTCCTCTCTTCACTTAGATGACCTCTATACTATTCTTTTTCAACTCTTTGTTCTATCAACACTTAGTAAAACAATTCTAAGAGTACTTCAAAGTAAGTCTGTAAGTTGTAGAATCAGTGCAGAGTTGAGGTGAGTGAAGTCATCCACGTTGCTTCAGGAACCTTATGGTTGTAGCTTAATAACTGTTCCAGAACCTGGAGGAGTGAGACCTGCCCAAAGGTGATAGCGAGAAAAGGTTTCTCGGTGAAGGGTCTCGGCCTGAAACGTTGACTGTACCTCTTCCTAGAGATGCTGCCTGGCCTGCTGCGTTCACCAGCAACTTTTATGTGTGTAGCGAGAAAAGGTCATGGCCTGGATGGTGGAGCTCGTCTGCCTGACTGGAACATCTCAATTTAATCTCTGCAGGATTGGAACACCTCGATTAAATCTCTGGTTAACCTTCTGTGCAGGATTGGAACACCTTGATTAAATCTCCACTTAAGCTTCTCTGCAGGATTTGAAAGGCTCGATCAGATCCCCTTAACTTTCTCTGCAGGATAAGAATATGCCAATTAAATCTCTGCAGGATTGGAATGCCTTGATTAAATCTCTGCTTAAACTTCTCTGGGGGTTAGAAAGCCTTGATTAGATCCCCTCTTAACCTTCTGTGAGGGACTGGAACACTCCAATTATACCTCCACAACCTTCTCTGCGGGATTGGAACACCCTGGTTAAATTTCCTTTCAAGCTACCCTGCTTTAAGGAAATCAGCCCTGGATATGTTTTGGAAAGGAGAAGGGCAGAAATCAGGTAACTGGACCACACTCGTACCTGAAAGACCTCGGGCTGGCTTTGAGTCTGGTGCTGCTCTGCAGATGTCTGTGCATGATGCTGCCCCTGCCACTGTGGCCACACTGAGGCTCCCTCTGCAGGTCGGCCCTGGAACTGTGTGCTTGTCTGCCCGGTCTCAGCTGTAAGGAGAAGCTGACTCTTAATTAAGACTTTTATTTGTACACAACCAGTCACAGCCTGAAGAAGCACCAAATGAAATGCATCAAGATTAAAAAAACACTTCTAAATTTATTCAATTACAGACATCACTGGAAATACCGGCATTTTAATTTAATCTCACTCTTCATTCAGTTAGTCCTGACGAAAGCTCTCGGCCTGAAACGTCGACTGCACCTCTTCCTACAGATGCTGCTTGGACTGCTGCGTTCACCAACAACTTTGATGTGTGTTGTTTGAATTTCCAGCATCTGCAGAATTCCTGTTGTTTTAATTTAATCTACTTATTTAGAGATACAGCATGGCAACAGGCCCTCTTGGCCCAACGAGCCCATTACACCCAAGTGTCCAATTAACATACTAACCAGCAAGTCTTGACAGAGATGTACTAGACGATGAGGCATAGATCAAGTGGACAGCTAGAGACCTTTTCCCAGGGCGGAAATAGCTAATATGAGCGGGCATCATTTTAAGGAAAGTATAGAGGAGATGTCACAGGTAGGATTTAAAAATGAATTTTAGACAGTGATGGATTGTGGAATGGCCTGCCAGAGGTGACAGTAGAGGCAAGTTATTAGGAGCACTTAAGAAGTTCACGTGGTTGATAGAAAAATGGAGGGCTCTATAGGAGGGCGGGTTAGATTGATCTTGGAGTAGGTTAAAAGGTCTGCGCAACATAATGGGCTGAAGGGCCTATACTGTGCTGTAATATTCTACGTTCCATGTCTTTGGAGTGCAGGAGTAAACCATATCACCTAGAGGAGATGATCTGGGTGAACCATGTCACAGGGAGAATGTATAAACTCCTTACAGATAGAGGCAAGAATTGAACCCCGATTACTGAAATATCCACTGTATCTCAAAGGTAATAACAATAAACACTCATCCCAGGCACGATTGTGCAAGCGCGTTGACGTCAGCCAGTTAGAACAGCGAGAAGAGTTTAAAAGGAGACACCTTATAGAGCGGGCGTTAAGAGTAGAGGGAGACAGAGTAGGAGCACTTTGGTTCAACGGGGCTTTGGCGATAACAGGTCGAGGCGAGGTAGGTTGCCTGTGTAGAATACAGACAGGAAGTATGTGTGTGAGGCCGGTGTTCTGTGCTGAGTGTCAGATGTGGGAGGTCCTGGAGACTCCCAGCCTCCCCGATGGCCACATCTGCGCCAGGTGCATCCAGCTGCAGCTCCTTAGGGACCTGGTTAGGGAACTGGAGATGCAGCTCGATAATCTTCGTGTGGTCAGGGAAAATGAGAAGGTGATAGATAGGAGCTATTGGCAGATAGTCACACCGAGGTCTCGGGAGACAGACAAGTGGGTAACAGTCAGGACAGGGAAGGGCAAGAGTCAGATACTAGGGAGTACCCCTGTGGCTGTCCCCCTTAACAATAAGTACTCCTGCTTGAGTACTGTTGGGGGCAGACAGCCTACCTGGGGGAAGCAACAGTGGTCGCGCCTCTGGCACAAAGTCTGACCCTGTGGCACAGAAGGGTAGGGAAAGGAAGAGAATGGCAGCAGTGATAGGGGACTCTATAGTTAGGGGGTCAGACAGGCGATTCTGTGAATGCAGGAAAGAAACACAGATGTTAGTTTGCCTCCAGGGTGTCAGGGTCCAGGATTCAGATTTCTGGATCATTGGGTCCTCTTTTGGGGCAGGTGTGACCTGTACAGAAAGGACAGGTTGCACTTGAATCCTGGGGGACCAATATACTGGTGGGGAGGGTTGCTTAGGCTATTGGGGAACAGTTTAAACTAGAATTGCTGGGAGGTGGCAACTGAACTGAAGAGACGGAGGAAGAAGCGGTTGGGTTACAAATAGGGAAAGCTGGGAGACAGTGCAAGAGGGAGGATAGGCAGATGATAAAGAGGGGACGCGCTCAGATCGATGGTTTGAGATATGTCTATTTTAATGCAAGGAGTATTATGAACAAAGCAGATGAGCTTACAGCGTAGATCAGTACTTGGACCTATGATGCTGTGGCCATTACAGAGACTTGGATGGCTCAGGAACAGGAATGGTTACTTCGAGTGCCAGATGTTTCAGAAAGGACAGGGAGGGAGACTAAATTAAATTAAATTAAAGAGGTGTGGGTGTAGTACTGCTGATCAGTGATAGTCAAGGAAGGACTGTCTACGGAGTCTCTGTGGGTGGAAGTTAGGAACAGGAAGGAGGTCAATAACTCTACCGGGTGTTTTTATAAACCACCCAGTAATAACAGTGACACCGAGGAGCAGATAGGGAGACAGATTCTAGAAAGGTGTAATAATAACAGGGTTGTTGTGGTGTGAGATTTTAATTTCCCAAATATTGATTGGCATCTCCCAAGAGTGAGGGGTTTAGATGGGGTGGAGTTTGTTAGGTGAGTTCAAGAAGGTTTCTTGACACAATATGTAGATAAGCCTACAAGAGAGGCTGTACTTGATCTGGTATTAGGAAATGAACCTGGTCAGGTGTCAGATCTCTCAGTGGGAGAGCATTTTGGAGATAGTGATCACAATTCGATCTCCCTTACCATAGATTTGGAGAGGGATAGGAACAAACAAGTTAGGAAAGCATTTAATTGGAGTAAGGGGAAATACGAGGCTATCAGACAGGAACTTGGAAACACAAATTGGAAACAGATGTTCTAAGGGAAACGTACTGAAGAAATGTGGCAAATGTCAGGGGGCATTTACGTGGAGTTCTGCATAGGTACGTTCCAATGAGACAGGGAAAAGATGGTAGGGTACAGAAAACATGGTGTACAAAGGCTGTTATAAATCTTGTCAAGAAGAAAAGAAGAGCTTATGAAAGGTTCAAAAAACTAGGTAATGATAGAGATCTAGAGGATTATAAGGCTAGCAGTAAGGAGCTTAAGAATGAAAGTAGAGCAAGAAGGGGCCATAAGAAGGCTTTGGCGGACAGGATTAAGGAAAACCCCAAGGCATTCTACAAGTATGTGAAGAGCAAGAGGATAAGACATGAGAGAATAGAATGTGTGTCTGGAACCGGAGGGGATAGCAGAGATACTTAACAAATACTTTGCTTCAGTATTCACTACAGGAAAGGATCTTGGCGATTATAGGGATGACTTACAGTGAACTGAAAAGCTTGAACATGCAGATATTAAGAAAGAGAATGTGCTGGAGCTTTTGGAAAGCATCAAGTTGGATAAGTCACCGGGACCAGACGGGATGTACCCCAGGCTACTGTGGGAGGCGAGGGAGGAGATTGCTGAGCCTCTGGCGATGATTTTTGCACCATCAACGGGGATGGGAGAGGTTCTGGAAGATTGGAGGGTTGTGGATATTGTTCCCTTATTCAAGAAAGGGAGTAGAGATAGCCCAGGAAATTATAGACTAGTGAGTCTTAATTCAGTGGTTGGTAAGTTGATGGAGAAGATTCTGAGAAGCAGGATTTATGAACATTTGGAGAGGCATAACATGATTAGGAATAGTCAGCATGGCTTTGTGAAAGGCAGGTCGTGCTTTACGAGACTGATTGAATTTTTTGAGGATGTGACTAAACATATTGATGAAGGTAGAGCAGTAGATGTAGTGTATATGGATTTCAGCAAGGCATTTGACAAGGTATCCCATGCAAGGCTTATTGAGAAAGTAAGGAGGCATGGGATCGAAGGGGACATTGCCTTGTGGATCCAGAACTGGCTGGCCCACAGAAGGCAAAGAGTGGTTGTAGACAGGTCATATTCTGCATGGAGGTCAGTCACCAGTGGTGTGCTTCAGGGATCTGTTCTGGGACCCCTACTCTTTGTAATTTTTATAAATAATCTGGATGAGGAAGTGGAGGGATGGGTTAGTAAATTTCCTGATGACTTAAAGGTTGGGGATGTTGTGGATAGTGTGGAGGGCTGTCACAGGTCATAGCGGGACATTGATCAGATGCAAAACTGGGTAGAGAAGTGGCAGATGGAGTTCAACCCAGATACGTGTGAGGTGGTTCATTTTGGTAGGTCAAATATGATGGCAGAACATAATATTAATGGTAAGACTCTTGGCACTGTGGAGGATCAGAGGGATCTTGGGGTCCCAATCCATAGGACACTCAAAGCCACTGCGCAGGTTGACTCTGTGCTTAAGAAGGCACACGGTGCATTGGCCTTCATCAATCGTAGGATTGAGTTTAAGAGCTGAGAGATAATGTTGCAGCTATACAGGACCCTGGTCAGGTCCCACTTGGAGTACTGTGCTCAGTTCTGGTCACCTCACTATAGGAAGGATGTAGAAACCATAGAAGGGGTGCAGAAGAGATTTACAAGGATGTTGCCTGGATTGGGGAGCATGCCTTATGAGAATAGGTTGAGTGAACTCGGCCTTTTTTCCTTGGAGTGACGGAGGATGAGAGGTGACCCGATAGAGGTGTACAAGATGATGAGAGGTATTTATCATGTGGATAGTCAGAGGCTTTTTCCAAGGGCTGAAATGGCTAGCACGAGAGGGCACAGTTTTAAGGTGCTTGGAAGTAGGTACAGAGGAGATGTCAGGGGTACATGTGTTTTCGTACACAGAGAGTGGTGAGTGTGTGGAATGGGCTGCCGGCGACGGTGGTGGAGGCGGATATGATAGGGTCTTTTAAAAGACTCCCAGATAGGTACATGGAGCTTAGAAAAATAGAGGGCTACGGGTAACCCTAGGTAATTTCTAAGGTAAGGACATGATTGGCACAGCTTTGTGGGCCGAAGGGCCTGTATTGCGCTGTAGGTTTTCCATGTTTCTATGTTTTACTCCTGGAAGGTTAAGCTGCTGCTGTGTGTGGAGGGGAGATCAAACACAAGAGATTTTGTAGATGCTGGAAATCTTTGAGCAACACACACAAAATGTGGGAGGAACACAGCAGGTCAGGCAGCATCTCTGGAGGCCAATAAACCGTTGATGTTTTGGGCTACCACCCTTCGTCATGACTGGAAAGGAAGGGGACAGAAGCCTGAATGTGGAGTATTTGTCCTTTGCACCCACAAAAATACAAAAGGAGTGATGGTGAACTGGCTGCTTACCGAAACCAGGGGTGCGGCTGGTGAGAGATGGGTAGGCAGTACCCCCAGCTGACGATGTGGCCACAGGACTGGCCAGGGGGCTGAAGGAAGCAGTGTTGGCTGTAAAGTTATGACCAGCACCCATTCCAAATGGAGGCGACTGAGTCTTGGCTCCCTGCGCTCCCATCTGCTGAATAAACATACGAAATGGTCAAGGCTCCAAAGAGGCAATTAATAGTCAAGCAGATAAGAACACCAGAACTAGCAGCAGGAGTCAGCCATCTGGCCCATTGAGCCTACTCCGCCATTCAGTAAGATCATGGCTGATCTGTCCGTGGACTCAACTCCACCTACCTGCCTTCTCCCCATAACCCTTAATCCCCCTGCTACTATAAAGCTTTATCTAACTGTGTCTTAAGTATCCTCCACCACGTCGCTGGGCAGAGAATTCCACAGATTCACTGTTCCCTGGGAATAGTAGTCCCTCCTCACCTCTATACAAAGGGTCTCCGTAGCTCTAAGGCATGACTTAGGTGAGAAGGGCCACTCATGGGAAACTGCAGGTCTGGAAGCTCCCGAGAGTCGCCTGCTACTTTCACTGTTGTTCTGTTTGACGCTGGACTTGCATGGAATCCTGAGGTAGTGGGAGTATCAGAGAGACACACAGCACAGTTTCAGGCCCTTCCGATCACTGTGTTGTGCTGAACTGATTAAACTAGTAATCAAACACTTAATTAAACAAGTCCCTTTTGCCTACACAATGTCCATGTCCCTCCATGCTCTGCACAAACTCTGCCTAACCAGGAGGCACTTCAACACCTCGGTCATATCTGCCTCCACCACTCTGTGAGGAAAAAAAATTGCCCCATATATCTCCTTTAAACTTTCTTCCTTGCATCCTGAAGTACTGTACAATTTCAATCCTGGGAGAATGAAACCAGCTTTGTTAGTCCACACCTCCTGCAACACACACAAAATGCTGGAGGAACTCTGCAGGCAGGTAATGTCTATGGAAAAGAGCAAACAAGTCATCGTTTCAGGTTGAGACCCTTCATCAGGACTGGAGAAAATGATGAGAAATCAGTGTAAGCAGGTGAGGGTGGGGGGAGGGGAGGGGAGGAAGTAGTACAGGGTGGTAGGTGACAAGTGACACCAGGAGAGGGGGAGCCTGACCTGGCCTGCTAAGTTGCTGCAGCATTTTGTTTTTATTTCTTTTCCTGCAGATCTTCTCATGTTTCTGCGTCAACCTCCTGTCTAATCTATCCATGAGTACAAACTTCAGCCTCTGCAGAGAAACAACCCTAGTCTGTCCTGCTTCTCCTTATAGCACATTCCCTCTAACCCAGGCAGCGTCCTGGTAAACATTTTCTACACCCTCTCCAAAGCTACCACATCCTTCCTGTAATGGAGGTGACCAGATGTGACATGCAATACTCAAAATGTAGACTAACTGGAGTTTTATAAAGCTATAACATTATTCTGAACTCCTGAACTCAATGCCTCAACGGATGAGGGAGAGTCTTCATTACACCTTTTGTATGCCAGACCCATTTACCCAAAGGTAAATGCCTGAATGTGCTCTAAATAAAGTCACCTTCAATTATTTAGGGACACAGGACAGTAACTGGCTCGGCTGACCCAGCGAGCCTGCCCAATGACTGCCAATGACCAATTAACCTTCTAACTGAACGTCTTTTGAATGCGGGTGAAAATCACAGCACCCGCAGAAAACCCAAGCAGTTACGGGGAGAATGTACAAACTGCTTACAGACAGTGGTGGGAATTCATCTTGGGTTGCTGGCAATGCAATAGTGTTCCACTAACAGTTACACTACCATGCTGCTCCACAGTACAATGACCTTTGCATTTTTTGTGTTCTTTCTTATCATTAATGTTTACTCTTCTGAATGATGCTGCAAGTTTCTTATTTCATCCATGCATGCATGGACTTGTGCATTTGACAATAAACTTTACTTTATCTACTCAGTATACCCTAACTGCAACTGAACAGCACTTTTTTTTTAAATCAAGGGTGAGAGAGGGGGGAGAGACGATATGTTTTTAACAGAGATGAAAGGTCAGGCACCGCTGGATAAATACCTGTGCTGGAAACGGAGGTCGGTTTCCACTCCAGGCGTTGCCAGTGACCTGGCTGCTGGCCGACTGCCGAGAGATCTGGGCCAGGATCTGTCCCGCTGAGGCTGGCTGTGGCACCACGTTCACGGAGGGAGTGAGTCCAGCGCTGCTGGCACGACAGAGGGAAGGAGCAAAGGAGGACATCAGCAGCTTCTCAGTACAAGCAGAGTACCAGATCGTTTAACTACTGCGGGGAGCAAAACCTCATGCGTACACCTGTCTCATGTTACAGTGACCGACCATTTGCCCCCCACCCTTCTGGTTCTGGTTGCTCTCCTGTAGGAGGGATGTCAGCCTATGCTAAACATTACTGGCACAGGTGGGCTTGGGTTACAAAGAGAGACTGGGACCACATTTCCTGAGGTATAGGAGGCTGAGGGGGAATATTATGCAGGTTTCTACAGTACAATTACGAAAAGAATGGCCACAGTCATTCTCCCAAGGCTGAGGCATCTAAGACTAGAGGACACAAGTTTAAGGTAAATGTATGTGTGGCTAAAGAACTGGTGCAGGGGGCAGGGATTCAGATTTATGAATCATTGGGACCTCTTCTGGGGAAGGTATGACCTGCACAAAAGGGATGGATTACACCTGAACTCAAGGAAGTTCAGTACCCTTGAAGGCAAGTTGACCTGAGTTGTTCAGGTGTGTTCAAACTAATTTGGCTGGGTAATGGGAAATGGAGTGATAGTGCTGAAGATGAGTTAGTTGGTTTCCAAACAGAGGCAATGTGTAGTGAGACTTCTAGCAAGGAGAGGCTGATGTTGGGGCAAAATTGCTGCCAACAGGATGAGTTGCAACATAAAAGGTGAACAAAATCAAAAAGGGTGAATACAGTGTGTTATATTTGAATGAGCACAGTATTTGGAATAAGGTGGATGAACTTACAGCACAGTTACAGATTGGCATGTGTGACGTCGTGGGTATCACTGAATCATGGCTGAAAGAAGATTATAGCTGGGAGCTTAATGTCCAAGGACACACATTGTATCAAAAGGACAGGCAGGAAGGCAGAGGGGGTGGCGTTCCTCTGTTGGTCAAAAATGAAATCAAATCATTAGAAAGAGGTGACACAGGGTCAGAAGTTGTTGAATCTTTGCGGACAGAGCTAAGGTACTGCAAGGGTTAAAAAAAAAAATCCCTGATGGGAGTGGAGCACAAACCCCCAAACAGCAGTAAGGATGTGGCCTACAAATTACAATGGGAGATAGAAAATGCATGCCAAAAAGGCAATGTTACAATAGTCGTGGGGGACTTCAATATGCAGGTAGATTGGGAAAAATCAGGTTGGTGCTAGATTACAGGAGGGGGAATTCTAGAGTGTATACAAGATGGCTTTTTAGAGCAGCTTGTCATCGCGCCCACTAGGAAATCAGTTAGTCTGGATTGGGTGTTGTGCAATGAACCAGAATTGATTAGAGATCTTAAGGTAAAAGAACCCTTAGGGGAAAGTGATTCTAATATGACTGAATTCACCGTGCAATTTGAGAAACCGAAGCTAAGTCAGATGTACCACTATTACAGTGGAGTAAAAGGAACTACAGAGACATGAGAGAGGAATTGGCCAGAACTGATTGGAAAAGAACACTGGCAGGGATGACAGCAGAGCAGCAATGGCCGGAATTTCTGGAAGCAAAACAAGAGAAGTCAAAGCCAACATAAAAACCAGAGGGCATATAATAGAGCAAAAAAAAAAGTGGGAAGTTAGAGGATTGGGAAGATTTTTTTAAAAAACCAGTAGAAGGCAACCAAGAAAGTCATTAAGGCAAAGATGGAATACAAAAGTAAGTAAGCCAATAACATTAAAGAGGATACCAAAAGTTTCTTCAGATACATAAAGTGTAAGAGAGGCAAGAGTGGAAATTAGAATGATGGAAAACAATGCTGGAGAGGTAGTAATGGGCGACAAGGAAATAGTGGACAAACTGAATAAATATTTTGCAGCAGACTTCACAGTGGAAGACACTAGCAGTATGGTGGAAGTTCCAGGGGTCAGGGGTCATGAAGGGTGCATAGTTACCATTACTAGGAAGAAAGTTCCTGGGAAACTGTAAGGTCTGAAGGTAGATAAGTCACCTGGACCAGATGGTGTACACCCCAGAGTTCTGAAAGAGGTGGCTGAAGACACTGTGGATGCATTAATAATGATCTTTCAAGAATCACTAGATCCTGGAATGGTTCTGGAAGGCTAGAAAATTGCAAATATCACTCTACTCTTCAAGAAAGGAGAGAGGCAGAAGAAAGGAAATTATAGGCCAGATAATCTGACCTCAGTGGCTGGGAGAACGTTGAGAATCGTTTGTTGAGGATGTAGTTTTGGGGTACTCGGAGACACATGATAAAATAGGCCACAGTCAGCATGGTTTCCTCAAGAGAAAACCTTGCTTGACAAATCTGTTTAAATTCTTTGAAGAAATAACAAGCAGGATAGACAAAGAAGTATCGGTTAATGTTGACATTGGATTTTCAGGCCTTTGACAAGGTACCACACGAGGCGGCCCATGGTATTACAGAAAAGATTCCAACATGGATAAAGCAGTGGCTGATAGAGTGGAATAAAGAGAGCCTTTCTGGTTGGCTGCCAGTGACTAGTGGTGTTCCACAGGAATCTGTGTTGGGACCAATCCTTTTTACACTATACATCAATGATTTAGATCATGGAATTGATGGCTTTGTTGCAAACTGTGCAAATGGTATAAAGATAGGTGGAGGGGCAGGTAGTTTTGAGGAAATAGAGAGGCCACAGAAAGACAAGATAGATTAAGAGAATGGGCAAAGAAGTGGCAGATGGAATACAGTATTGGGAAGTATATGGTCATGCACTTTGGTAGAAGAAATGAAAGGGTTGACTATTTTCTAAATGGAGAGAAAATACAAAAAACTGAGGTGCAAAGGGACTTGAGAGGCCTTGTGCAGGATTCCCTAAGGTTAATTTGCAGGTTGAGTCTATGGTGAGGAAAGCAAATACAATGTTAACATTTATTTTAAGAGGACTAGAATATTAAAGCAAAGATGTAATGTTGAGACATTATAAAGCACTGATGAGGCCTCACTTGTGTTGTGTTGTGTCTGTGGTGGCCAGTGCTATCATGTTTGCTGTTGTGTGCTGGGGCAGCAGGCTGAGGGTAGCAGACACCAACAGAATCAACAAACTCATTCGTAAGGCCAGTGATGTTGTGAGGATGGAACTGGACTCTCTGATGGTGGTGTCTGAAAAGAGGATGCTGTCCAAGTTGCATGCCATCTTGGTCAATGTCTCCCATCCACTACATAATGTACTGGGTGGGCACAGGAGTACATTCAGCCAGAGACTCATTCCACCGAGATGCAACACAGAGCATCATAGGAAGTCATTCCTGCCTGTGGCCATCAAACTTTACAACTCCTCCCTTGGAGGGTCAGACACCCTGAGCCAATAGGCTGGTCCTGGACTTATTTCCTGGCATAATTTACATATTACTATTTAAGGTGCAACTGTAATGAAAACCAATTTCCCCCGGGATCAATAAAGTATGACTATGACTATAACAGTTTTGAGCCCCTTATCTTAGAAAGGATGTGCTGAAACTGGAGAATGTTCAAAGGAAGTTCACAAAAATGATTCCAAGACTGAATGGCATGTCATATGAAGAGAATTTGATGGCTCTGGTCCTGTATTCACTAGAATTCAGAAGAATGAGGGGTGACCTCATTGAAATCTATCAAATGGTGAAAGCTCTTGATAGAGTGAACTGGACAGAATGTTTCCTATGGTGGGAGAGTCTAAAACCAGACGACACAGCTTTAGGATAGAGGGGCATCCTTTTAGAACGGAGATGAGGAGGAAGTTCTTCAGCCAGAGAATAGTGACTCTGTTGAATTCGTTGACAGCTGTGGCGGCCAAGTGTTTATGTATATTTAAGGCAGAGATTGATAAGATACTTGTTTGGTCAGGGCATGAAGGGATACAGGGAGAAGGCAGGAGGTTCTCGATGGGCCAAATGGCCTAATTCTGCTCTTATATCTTATGGAGAAAGATTTGAAATGGATGCAAGAGGAAGTTATTCACCCAGAGGATATATGAAACATGGTAGTAGGTTAAAGATGGCAGAATAGAATGCAGACATGGTACAGTATCAAGCTAAACCAAACCTTTGAGAGTCAGACTACCCTTTGTGCAGCCTTTCGAGCGTAGAAGTTCGATAAGGCAAGAGTCATGATGACAAGCAGACAGAGTGTGCAGGCATAGCGCAGTCATCCAGGCAGAAAGACTGCTCTTGAAAACCAAACTCTGGTACAGCCTTTCAGTTCAAGCCTGGGAACCAAGGTCACCTAGCATACTGAGAAAAGGTCAAGATGTGAACAAAAGATTCTAGGGCAACATCTACTATTGGACAGTTATTTTACTAATCTCAAGTACTATTGGCCTTTAACAAGGAGATTTAATTGGTTATTAGTCGCTGAAATATGAATTATGATTGGTACTTAAATATGCATAAATGCACCAAATTTCTATTGGACTGTATACAACTAGCCCATTTTTGTATAAAAATCGCACTTCTTTGTTACAGGATCTAAACTATTCTTCTTATGCACAAGTAATTAAAAAAGAGTATTTGAGGAACAAGTCCAGTTAATTGTTGATAATGTCAGTTTTGGGTTTTGGTGGCTGGGGTACTCTAACCTGAGAGGGCAAATGTACCTGAAGTTCTGCGCTGGACGGTTTGATGGGAAGGAGGAACCCTGTTGGTAGATCTGCTGGTTTGCAGCCGCTGGGGTGGATGACATTGCCTTGTTCTGGTCAGCTGCAAAATAGGTAACAAAAAAGAAAATTAGCCCCCATTTACACTACAGAAACTTCCACTATATTTTAAATTACTAAACAGAGCTGAAAGACTGAACTGATGCTTATATAAAACTTCAGGGGACACCAGAAAGATTAACAAGTTAAATAGTTCTGTCATAGTCATAGATTCAGACAGAATGGGAATAGGGCCCTTGCGGCAAACTCCATAAGACACGGGATGAATTGGGCCATTCAGCCCATCAAATCTGCTCTGCCATTCCATCATGGCTAACTAATGATCCCCTCATCCCCATTCTTTGGCCTTCTCCCTGTAATCTTTGACACGCTTACTAATCAAGAACCTATCAACCTCTGCTTTAAATATCACCAATAACTTGGCCTCCACAGATATACCACCCTCTGGCTAAAGAAATTTCCCCTCGTCTCTGTTCAAAGGAGACATTCCTCAATTCTGAGGCTGTGCGCTTGATTCTTTTTGGCCCACACCAAGAGTAACTGACGGTGGCCAACAGGCCAACCTTTGGGATGCAAGAACAAAATAGGAAGCCCCATGAACTGCGTAAAGACAGGACCAGAGGTCAGAAGTGAACACACTGCCCCACAACTAGCAGAAGAGCATTGTCATTGGCGACAAACAGTAACACACAAAAAAAAGAGGAAAAAGTATTCAGCCCCCACAACTGTTTTCACATTCAACATCTAATTTTCTAATTTAAAACTTATTGAAGTGCTTCATGTCAAATCAAAAGAAAAATTCCAAAATCTGTCAAAAATTTACTGAAAATTAAAAACCAAAATTGAGGCTGAAGAAGTATTCATCCACTTTGTAATTACTACGCTAACCTTCCTCAGGTGCAGCATTGTATATTACTTCACCAACTCACCCAATTCATTGATGTAGAAAATTGGAGGATTACCTGTTTACAATTACTACACAAGAATAAATACTCTTTCTCTGTAAGGTCCAACACCAACAGACCAAACCAAACTGAAGACAAAGGGGCATTCAAGACAAGTCAGGGAAATGATAAATTTGGGGCAGGGTACAAGACCATCTTAAAGGCACTGAATATACCTTGGAGCTCAGTGCAGTCCATTGTGGAAAAAGTTGAAAAAAATATGAAACCACAGCCACACCGCGGTCAGGCCACCCTTCTAAATTTAGTCACTGAGGAATGGCACTTGTAAGAGAGGCTACTGTGATGCGAATATTCACTCTGAGTGAGCTGCAGAAGTCAGTGTCTGCAACTGGAGATGGAAAAAAAATCTCAAAGGCCTTACACATAAAGGGCATTTATAGAAGAGTGGCAAGAAAGAAGCCCTGTCTTAAAAAAGTATATCCTTGCCCATAAACACATTGCAAAGCATCAGTAAGAAGATACTGTAAAGATGTGGAAGAAGGTCTTGTGGTCAGATGAGACTAAAGTGGAACTTTATGGCCTCAACAATAAACAGTATATGTGGTGCAAATCTAATACTGCACATCAGCAAGGTAACGCCATCCCTACTGTAAAGTATGGTGGGGCAAGCATCATGCTATCGGGATGCTTTTCAGCATCAGGGACTGGAAACTGGTTGAATGATGGGAAAATGAACGCTGCTATATACAGAGAGATCCTGCATAAAAACCTGCTAGCCTCTGCTAGAAAGTTTAACCTGGGAAGGAAGTTTGCCTTTCAGCAGGAAAATGACCCAAAGCACACTGCCAGAGCAACCAGAGTGGCTTCAAATGAAGAAAACTGATGTCCTTGAGTGGCCCAGTCAGAGTCCTGACCTTAATCCATTCGAACATTTCTGGCAAGATCTCAAAATAGCTGCCCACCGCCCCTCCCCAACTAATCTGGCACACAGCTTGAGCAATTTTGCAAGGGGGAATGGACATAACTTGCTCCATCACATTGTGCAAAGCTAACAGAGACTTATCCAAAAAGACTACTGTGAGAGCTGTGAGAGGTGGTTCAACATAGTACTGAGAAAAGGGGGTGAACATTTTTGAACTGCTGACATTTCATTTTTTAATACTTTACAATTTTCCCTGTTTTTTTCTGTGGAAAACAAAAAGGAGCATGTGATTCACAAATAAAAATTCTCAATGAAATCGATCAAAATCCCTGATTGTAAAACTCGCTTAGGTGAACGAAAGGTTGGGAGCTGAATACTTTCACAAGGCACTGTATGAATAAACTGCTGACATTTTGGGCTGAGACCCTTCATCAGGATATTAGTAACAAACAGGACAGAGGAATCTACATTTTCACCAACTTGAGCTCAGACTGCTATGATTTGGAATCAAGACGCTCACTTGCCTGAGGCGATGCCAGAGTAGATCTCAGCATATCGAGTGTCCGTCTCCCTGCTGTACAGCGGCTCCGTTTTGCTGATGGGCTTTGTGTGTTCTGTAGCAGGAGTCTGCACACCAACCTACAATATCAATTGGTTCATAGACAGAGATTGGGCGGGGGGGGGGGAACAAAGGACAACATCGAAGAGTGGGTAGGGTGGAAGGGAGTTGGGAAAGACAAGAGGTTATGGGGGGGGAGGGGGGAGAGGGATACTATAACCCATTGTTACGTAGTCACAGACCCATCCCCATTAGCACCGTACCCCAATGTTAAACACAGACCTAACTCCACTACTGTATAGCTATGTTACAGTCATGGATGTATCCCAACCGGGACTGTACCCCGGTGTTATACAGTGACAGACCTGTCCCCACCAGTACTGTACCCCGGTGTTATACAGTGACAGACCTGTCCCCACCAGTACTGTACCCCGGTGTTATACAGTGACAGACCTGTCCCCACCAGTACTGTACCCAGGTGTTATACGGCGACAGACCCATTCCCAAAAGCAAGCATATACTGCGGAGGTGGGTAGAACTTTGCAGAGAAACACACATTAAAGTATGAATTAACAATTTTCCACGTTACCTGTGAGTGATCATAGGCAAGCTCTTCTTGTCCTGAAAGGGCAGGCGTCTGCTGCAAATGCCTATGAAGGAAATTCAACATCACACGTAAATTAAGTGGAATAAAAGGTGCAGGCGATGTTAGGTTGTGCAACAGGCTTTCGATAGTATTCAACCAAATGGTGTTACCTAACTCAAATTCAGGAAATCTGAAAACAATGGAAACACTTAAAGTTATCAAAGTACATGCATGTCACCATAAACAACATAGAACATAGAATAGTACAGCACATTACAGGCCTTTCAGCCCACATGGTTGTGCCGACCCTCAAACCCTGCCTCCCACGTAAACCCCCACCTTAAATTCCTCCATATACCTGTCTAATAGTCTCTTAAATTTCACTAGTGTATCTGCCTCCACCACTGACTCAGGCAGTGTATTCCATGCACCAACCACTCTCTGAGTAAAAAACCTTCCTCTAATATCCCCCTTGAACTTCCCACCCCTTACCTTAAAGCCATGTCCTCTTGTATTGAGCAGTGGTGCCCTGGGGAAGAGGTGCTGGCTATCCACTCTATCTATTCCTCTTAATATTTTGTATACCTCTATCATGTCTCCTCTCATTCTCCTTCTCTCCAAAGAGTAAAGCCCTAGCTCCCTTAATCTCTGATCATAATGCATACTCTCTAAACCAGGCAGCATCCTGGTAAATCTCCTCTGTACCCTTTCCAATGCTTCCACATCCTTCCTACAGTGAGGCGACCAGAACTGGACACAGTGCTCCAAGTGTGGCCTAACCAGAGTTTTATAGAGCTGCATCATTACATCACGACTCTTAAACTCTATCCCTCGACTTATGAAAGCTAACACCGCATAAGCTTTCTTAACTACCCTATCCACCTGTGAGGCAACTTTCAGGGATCTGTGGACATGTACCCCCAGATCCCTCTGCTCCTCCACACTACCAAGTATCCTGCCATTTACTTTGTACTCTGCCTTGGAGTTTGTCCTTCCAAAGTGTACCACCTCACACTTCTCCGGGTTGAACTTCATCTGCCACTTCTCAGCCCACTTCTGCATCCTATCAATGTCTCTCTGCAATCTTTGACAATCCTCTACACTATCTACAACACCACCAACCTTTGTGTCATCTGCAAACTTGCCAACCCACCCTTCTACCCCAACATCCAGGTCGTTAATAAAAATCACAAAAAGTAGAGGTCCCAAAACATATCCTTGTGGGACACCACGAGCCACAATCCTCCAATCTGAATGTACCCTCTCCACCACGACCCTCTGCCTTCTGCAAGCAAGCCAATTCTGAATCCACCTGGCCAAACTTCCCTGAATCCCATGCCTTCTGACTTTCTGAATAAGCCTACCGTGTGGAACCTTGTCAAATGCCTTACCAAAATCCATATAGATCACATCTACTGCACTACCCTCATTTGTATGCCTGGTCACCTCCTCAAAGAACTCTATCAGGCTTGTTAGACACGATCTGCCCTTCACAAAGCCATGCTGACTGTCCCTGATCAGACCATGATTCTCGAAATGCCCAGAGATCCTATCTTTAAGTATCTTTTCCAACAGCTTTCCCACCTCAGACGCAAGGCTCACTGGTCTATAATTACCCGGACTATCCCTACTACCTTTTTTGAACAAGGGGACAACATTCGCCTCCCTCCAATCCTCTGGTACCATTCCCGTAGACAATGAGGACATAAAGATTCTAGCCAGAGGCTCAGTAATCTCTTCCCTCACCTCGTGAAGCAGCCTGGGGAATATCCCGTCAGGCCCCGGCGACTTATCCGTCCTAATGTATTTTAACAACTCCAACACCTCCTCTCCCTTAATATCAACATGCTTCAAAACATCAACTTCACTCATATTGTCCTCACCGTCATCAAGTTCCCTCTCATTGGTGAATACCGAAGAGAAGTATTCATTGAGGACCTCGCTCACTTCCACAGCCTCCAGGCACATCTTCCCACCTTCATCTCTAATCGATCCTACCTTCACTCCTGTCATCCTTCTGTTCTTCACATAATTAAAGAATGCCTTGGGGTTTTCCTTTACCCTACTCGCCAAGGCCTTCTCATGCCCCCTTCTTGCTCTTCTCAGCCCCTTCTTAAGCTCCTTTCTTGCTACCCTGTATTCCTCAATAGACCCATCTGATCCTTGCTTCCTGAACGTCATGTATGCTGCCTTCTTCCACCTGACTAGATTTTCCACCTCACTTGTCACCCATGGTTCCTTCACCCTACCATTCTTTATCTTCCTCACCGGGACAAATTTATCTCTAACATCCTGCAAGAGATCTCTAAACATCGACCACATGTCCACAGTACATTTCCCTGCAAAAACATCATCCCAATTCATACCCGCAAGTTCTAGCCTTATAGCCTCATAATTTGCCCTTCCCCAATTAAAACTTTTCCTGTCCTCTCTGATTCTGTCCTTTTCCATGATAATGCTGAAGGCCAGGGAGCAGTGATTACTGCAGACATCCCACCCTGCAAAAACTCATTTCAGGGAGATAACACCCCCACCCACCGCAACCCCATATCCCACCCCACCCCCTGTCAACCTCCAAGGGTGCATGTATACGGGATATTTGATTATGAAAGAACACAACAGTTTATTTGACACATATTGAAACTGTTTACACACACAAACACACCATATATATAAATATATATATTCATTCCTTGTTGAGTATTTTGTTGGCAGTCTCAATGCTAATGCAAATAGCTTTTCTATTTATTTTGCAAACTTTCCTTGTACGGTGATGTGGCTCTGCTGAAAAGAACAGTGAAATACTTGAGCAGCCTTCCCTGCGATTAGCCTCTCTAATATGTTGTGGTCCCTAAAAGAAATAAAAGCATAAGGTGTATCCTTATTATATTGTCTTATGGAATACTTTGTTTAGTGATTTTGTCTAATCTGTAATCTGTAAACTGGGTATATGCAGAAAATGAGACATTAACATACAATATGTACTTATATATTATCATGGAGTCGTTTTTTAATTCTATTACAACCTTAAGCAAGTCTACAGGGAGTTTGGCCTCATCACATAGGACATCAATAGAGTAGCTCCTTAGCAGCTAGCCAGCTAGTTTAAATAACATTAGCTATCCTAATGAACCAGTGACACCTGTTAAACTCACCTCAACACGTCTCTTACAGTCCTAACCCACCATGGGCAATAAAAAAGTCACTGTTGCAAACAGTGCAGCGAGCAACATTGTCATTATTTTTGACCCCTATTAGGCAGGGGTACACTTTAGTGTAGTCTGGGGTGAGGGGCGTTTTATATTTTCTTTTTTGAAACATCTTGCCATGGCGGTGCAGGACACGAAACTGAACTGATAGAGAGACAGAGGTCGACTGTAAAGCCCGCCCACAGAGAAAACTGATAGGTCTACTTAGCACAAAGAGAGACCAATCAGGATGCTCACTCTTGCTCCTGCTCTTGATCTCACTCTCATTTCTGGGATATTGTATATAATTTGCGGGCGTCGGGGAGCTGCTATTAATATGCGGGAGATTCCCCGAACTTCCAGGAGAGGTGGGATGTCTGTCACTGTCCCCCAGATGCTCACCCGCTGAGAGATCTGTGACCCGACCTGGTTCATTACCTAATACTAGATCTAGTATGGCATTCCCCTAGTCAGACAGTCAACATACTGTGACAGGAATCCGTCCTGGACACACTTAAACTCTGCCCCGTCCAAACCCTTGGAACTAATCAGGTGCCAATCAATATTAGGGAAATTAAAGTCATCCATGATAACAACCCTGTTATTTCTGCACCTTTCCAAAATCTGCCTCCCAATCTGCTCCTCGGTATCTCTGCTGCTACCAGGGGGCCTATAGAACACTCCCAATAGAGTAACTACTCCCTTCCTGTTCCTGACTTCTACCCATACTGACTCAAAAGAGGATCTTGCTACATTACCCACCCTTTCTGTAGCTGTAATAGTATCCCTGACCAGTAATGCCACCCTTCCTCCCCTTTCCCCCCCTCTCTATCCCTTTTAAAACACTGAAATCCAGGAATATTGAGAATCCATTCCTGCCCTGGTGTCAGCCAAGTCTCTGTAATGGCCACTACATCATAATTCCATGTATGTATCCAAGCTCTCAACACAGAGATTCATTTCATTGCGGGCAATCACAGCAAATACAAGAAGAAAGGGAGAAAGAGGAAATAATAATAATAAATAAACAATAAATATTGAAACCTGAGATGAAGAGTCCTTGAAACTGAGTCCATAGTTTGTGGGAACTTTTTAGTGTTGGGGTGAGTGAACCTGAGTGACATTATCCCCACAGACTGATGGTCGAGGGGCAATAACTTTCTGAGAAGAGGAGAGCATGAACAAAGTAATCGGGGTCCTCGATGATGGACGCTGCTTTCCTGCGACTGCACTCTGTGTAGACGTGCTCAATGGTGTGGATGGCTTTACCCATGATGGACTGGCCTGTACCCACTATTTTTGTAGGCTTTTCTGTACAAGGGTATTGGTGTTTCTCTACCAGGCTAGGATACAACCAGTCAATATACTCCACTAAACATCTACAAAGTTTGTCTAAGTTTTTGATGACACGCTGAATCTTAAGAGAGTAGAGGCACTGCCCTGCTTTCTTTGTAAGAGCAGCTATATACTGGACCCAGACAGATCTGCCAATATTCCACCCAACTTTCCATCTGACCCAGAACCTGTTGTAATCCTAGTCCATGTTCCTCATCATCCTCACTGATACTCCTGTCAAGCTTACTCATTATTCCTGTACTCACATCCAAGTTACCACCATCGAGCACATGTACAAGAAAGCAGCATCAGTCATCAAGGATCCTACCATACAAGCCATGCTGCTGCCATCAGGAAGGAGGTACGGGAGCCTCAGGACTCACACCACCAGGTTCAGGTACAGTTATTACGCCTCAACCATCAGGCTCTTGAACCATAGTAGATAGCTTCACTTACCCCAACGGTGAGCTGATTTCACAACCTAGGGACTCACTTTCAAGGACTCTACAACTAACGTTCTCAGTAGTTATTTATATGTATTTATTTTCCTTCCTCTGTCTTTGTTGTATTTGCACTATGTTGTCCTTTGCACATTGGCTGTTTGTAAGTCTTTGTGTGTAGTTTTTTATTGATTCTATTGTGTTTCTTTGTATTTACTGTTAAAGCCTGTACAAAACTGAGTCTGTGTGGTATATGGTGACATATGTACTTTGATAATAAATTTACTTTGTATTTTGAAGTTGTTGTATCACTAAAGGTCCCAGCACTAATCACTGTGGTACCAACTTAGCCACTGGCCAAAGACACCATTCCACCACTAGTTTCTGTCTTCTTAATTAAGCCAATTCATCTCGGATCTCTTGAGCCTTAACCTATTGGACCAGATTACCACAGAGGCCATCAAATGCCATAATAAAGTCCCTGCAGACACATCTACCCACTCTGCCTTTATCAATCATAGTCACCTCCTCAAAAGACATGGCCTGGGGGAAGAAGCTGTTTCCCATCCTAACAGTTCTTGTCTTAGTGCTATGATATCTCCTGCCTGATGGCAAGGGTGAAAGAGATTGCTGGATTGATGCAAGAGGTCATTGACAATGCTAAGAGCCCTGCATATGCAATCTTTCCAATAAATATCTCTAACGGATGGAAGAGAGACCCTGATGATACCCTCAGCAGTTTGTGCAATCTTTTGTAGGGACTTGCGGTCATACCTTGCAATTCTTGTACCACACAGTAATCAGTATTGCGTAGAGGTCAGGATGCTCTCAATGGTGCAATAGTGCTCCTGTAAAAATTGGTGGGGGGGGGGGGTACCTTCCAAATGTATATAAATCCTATCCCCAAGGATTTTCCTCAGTAACTTTCTACCACTGACACAAATACAAGAGTCATTTGTTTCCTGCCTTATTTCTGCTGCTCTTCTGAAATGAGGGACAGTGTGGGAAGTTAGGGGTTAGTCTAGGGGCAAGGACAAGGATGAGGGAAGTGCGAGGTCAGGGGCAGTAGCTCCAAGGTCGGCAAGTCCGGAGGTCAGAAGCCCAGAGGTAGCTGAACTCTGCTGGTTGTTAAAGCAAACAAGCATTTCATTGTATGTTTCTATGTACATGTAACTGTCTAGTATGTTTCCAAGTGGTTATAGTATGTATATGCAGTTGTTCAGTTGTTCTAGTGGTTACAGTTCTTTGTATGATTCTGGAAACTTCTCTGGTATTGCATTATTTGAATAGGGGCTATGTGATTGGTTAACTCTTATCTACAAATTGAAGGAATGTCTCTTATCTGTGGGGTATCAGAAGGGCAGAGCATATAGGCTCACCATCATTGGCCTTTATTCCTTTCCTTTCTTTCTTCTCTGTTACTAGACTCTCACTATTCCCTGCTTCCAATTCTTTTGTTCTATTAGCACTTAATAAAACAATCATGAAGCAACAAGTTGCATGCCTCTTTCTTGACTTCCAAAAGAACCCTGGATCAAAAACATCAGAATCTGATGCTTTTGAATCAGAATGTGATAAATAAATCTAAATTTAACATTAGCTCGCTGGTCTCGCTGACCTCGCTGACTAAAGTGTTGTGGGAGATCAGAACACCAAGACAGCAGTGTACGCTGCTGTCAAAATAAGCAATGCGACTGACTGTAAAGTCAAAACGGCAAGCTGTTGGTCTCCTCCGGGTGCTCTGGTTTCCTCCATTACGAGTTAGTAGTGAGTTGTGGGCATGTTACATTGGCACCGGGGGGCTGTCCATAATCCTCAGATTTGACGGAAACAATTCACATCACTGTATGTTTTGCTGTACACTTGACAAATAAATAAAGATCTATAAATAAATCTCCAGAGATCTTTAAAAGATCTCTAAACTTTATCTTCTACCCTGTTACAAGACTATTGACTGGTCCCCTAGTACGACGATAAGATGGGAGTCTTGACCTCACAATTGACCTCGTCACGGCTCTTGCACCTTACCATCTACCTGCACTCCGGCGTCTGTAACTGTAACACTTTATTCTGCACACTGTTGTTGTTTGTCCCTTGTACTACCTCGATACACTGCTCTGTGTGGATGGTATGCGAAACATCTACATGGAGCGCTGTCGCAGGAAAGCAGCATCCATCGTCAAGAACCACCATCATTCTCTTCTCACTGCTCCATCAAGGAGGTGGTACAGGAGCCTTAGGACACACACCACCAGGTTCAGGAACAGTTATTACCCCTCAACCATCAGGCTCTTGAAGCAGAGGAGATAACTTCACTCACCCCAAAAATGAACTGTTCCCATAAACTATGGACTCACTTTCAAGGACTGATCGTCTCATTTCTCAATGTTTTTTGGTTATTTATTATGATTACATTTTTTTTCTTTTTGTACTCGCACTGTTTGTTGTCTTTTACATATTAATTGTCTGTCTTGCTACTTGCGGTTTTTCATTAATTCTCATGTTTCTTGTATTGATCGTGATTGTCCGCAAAATATATCAGGGTTGTAAATAGGGACATATATGTACTTTGATAACAAATTTACCCTGAACTTTTCAAAACAAGTACTTCATGCACCTCAATACATGTGACAACAAGACACCAGTTTATAATTTTCACTGATTTGGGTTCTCGCCCACGACCCCAGCTCCACACAAAACCCTTTGGTTTGATCCACTCTTTCCGCAGGCTATTTCATGGCCTCTTTTAGCCTTCCTAATTCCTTTAAGTTCTCTCCTGCACTGCCAACACCTACTTGACATTGGTGTTCGTGCAGACAATGTACTCGATGTCATCGGAGTACGGGTTCTGGAAGGTGAAACAGCTCGTCCTGATCACCACCCACTCACGGCTCTTGGTCTGGAACCGGAACATGACCGACAGCACCTGCCCCTTCAGTGAGATCACCTGCCGTCAAAGGAGGAAGGAGGAACAAGTGTCAGAGACAACACCAGGGAAGGCAAGGTCTTCAGTTCAAGTGGAAGAGAAACCAACAAGTCTTGATTCAAGTACACGGGGCTTTACTGAGCCCCACCTTGATTTGTTTTCATCCAAGGTGATGTGGATTAGGGTGTATAATAGTCTTTTTTTTCCCCCGTAGTTTAATCTTTCCTACCACCTCCCAGCCTCTTACTTCATCTCTCCCTCTCCCATCCACTCACCTGGCTTCACCTACCACCTGCCATCTTCTACTCTTCCCCCTCCCTCCAAGTTCTTTGGCTTTGAAGGACTTTGGCTTGAAACATTGACTGCTTATTCCTCTCCACAGAAGCTGCCTGAGCTGCTGAGTTCTGGTAGATGGGTAGGGGTGTGTGCATGTGTGCTACTCTGGATTTCCAGCATCTGCAGACTTTCTTGTGCTTGAACAGTTAGGGATAATAGGAAGAGGAGCACAGCATTGAATTAGCAATGGTCTGACCAAAAGGAGGATCAGGCCCAATTCATGCTCTCAACTCTCAATCTGTAAGGAGTGGCTCCTACTTACAAATTACCGAGACTCCCAGATTCACATCACCTACACACACTGGCAGTTCCACTTGAAGTGAAAATATGCTGCTCTTATCAAAATAACTTCTGTTTGAAATACACTGTTCAGGTATTGCACTGGCTAATTAAACTTTGCAACAACAAGTTGTTTAACCACTCAGTGGAACATTACCTGCTGAAAACTGTCTCGCAGAAGCCCTTTATCTTCAGGATGGGCAAATTCCACAATATCTTTCCCAAGCAACTCCTTAAAAAAAACAATGAAGATTATGAACTCAGAGAGTACTTCAGGTCTGTCAGTGCTGTTCAGAAGGATAGGGAGGGAGAGGAAAGTTTAGCAGTAGGACATCTTCAGCTTGGATCAGAGAGACCCACTAAGTCTGATCATCAATGTCCCAATTACACTGATCTTATTTTATCCTCTCCACATTCTCTTTCAAGACCAAGACTGTTTAATGTTATTTCCAGTATTCAAGTGATACATAGATTAATTGTGTGCCCATAAAGTGGCACTAGACACAGGAATGTCTGTACATAGGTGACTGACAGAAAATGATGAAGTAGTGATGGTGGGGGCTGTGGAGGAGGGGGTTAGCGGGTGGAGGTGTTAATCAGCCTTACTGCTTGGGAAATTTGTGTCTAGTGGTCCTGGCGTGGATGCTACATAGCGTCCTCTGATGGGAGTACAAACTCCAAACCGGATTCTATCCCTCACCCACACACTTGGTATGTAGTTGCCAATTACCAACTCTGCCCCCTTTACCCTTTGGGTTTTGGGATGTGAGAGGAAACCAGAGCACCTAGGGGGAACCCACAGTGTCGCAGGGAGAACACGCAAACACCATGTGTAGACAGCAGGGATTGGGATTGAACAGGACTCTCTGTGAGGGAGCTGCCTGACCAGGTGTTTCCGGTAGGCAGCCCCAAAGTTCAAAAACTTCCAAGTAACTTCACTAAATTTGTTATCAAAATACATATATAAAGATTTCTTTTTAGCAGGCATTTACAGGGAAACAAAATACAATAAAATTTATAAAAACTATAAATAGTCAAAGTCTGCTAACCAATGTGGACAAGACGACAAACTGTGCAAATAAAAGTTACTGAGATCATGAGTTACTCAGCCACAGACAGCCCCAAGCCTGGCTGCACAAGGAAGTGGGTTGGGTCTGTGGCCATAGTTGGGAGCTTAACATCAAAGGATATACTTTGTATCGAAAGGATAGGCAGGAAGGCATAGGCGGTGGTGTGGTTCTGTTGGTAAGAGATGAAGTTATATCTTTAGAAAGAGGTGACATAAGATCAGAGAATGTTGGAATCTTTGTGGGTGGGGTTAAGAAAATACAAGGGTAAGAAAACCAATATGGGAGTCATATATAGGCCTCTGAATAGTAGCCAAGATGTGGGGGTGAGATTGCAAAGAGAGTTGGAAAAAAGGTAATGCCACAAATGTAAGGGGGACTTCAATGTGCAAGGGAATTGGGAAAATCAGGTTGGTGTCGGATCGCAAGAGAGGGCATTTATTGAATGCCGCAGCGTGTGCTTGACCCTACTCGGGGAAAGACCATCTTAGATTGGGTGTTGTGTAATAACCCAGATCTTATTAGGGAGCTTAATGTAAAGGAACCCTCAGGAGGCAGTGATCATATTATGATTGAATTCATACTGTGATTTGAGAGGAAGAACCATAAGTCACATGTATCAGTATTGCAATGGAATAAAGGGAATTACAGAGGGATGAGAGAGGAGCTTGCCCCGGTCGATTGGAGGAGGATACTGGCAGGGATGATGACAGAGCAGAGATGGCTGAGTTTCTGGGAATATTTCACAAGGCGCAGGATAGATATGTCCCACAAAAGAAATTATTTTGAATTGGCAGCGGTAGGCAAACAAGGCTGACAATGGAAATTAAGTGATGCATAAAAGCCAAGGAAAGGGCATATAAGGTAGCAAAAGTGAGTGGGAAGTTGGATGATTGGGAAGCTTATAAAATCTAACAAAACGCAACTAAAAAAGGTACCAGAAGGGAAAAGATGAAATATGAGGGCAAAACTGTCAATAATATAAAGCAGGATACTAAAAGTTGTTTCAGTTATACAAAGTGTAAAAATGAGGTGAGAGTTGATATTGAACCACTGGAAAATGACGCTGGTGAGGTAGTAATGGGGGGACAAGGAAATGGCAAATGAACGTAATGTGTACTTAGAATCAGTCTTCACTGTGGAAGACACTAGCAGTATGCCAGAGGTCTGTGAGTGTCAGGGAGCAGGAGTGAGTGCCATTGCTATTACAAAGGAAAAAGTGCTGGCAAACTGAAAGGTCTTAAGGTGAATAAGTCACCTGGACCAGATGGACTACATCCCAGAGTCCTGAGAGAGGTTGCTGAAGAGATAGCAGATGCATTGGTCATGACATTTCAATAATCACTTGATTCTTGTATGGTCTCAGAGGACTGGAAGATTGCAAATATCACTCCACTCTTTAAGAAGGGAGGAAGGCAAAAGAAAGGAAATTATAGGCCAGTTAGCCTAACCTCAGTGGTTGGGAAAGTGTTGGAGACTATTACTAAGGATGAGGTTTCGGGGTACTTGGAGACTAATGATAAAATAAATCAAAGTCAACATGGTTTCTGTTAAGGGAAATCTTGCCAGACCAATCTGTTTGAGTTCTTTGAGGAAGTAACAAGTAGGCTGGACAAAGGGGAGGCAGCGGATGTCATCTACTTGGACTTTCAAAGGCATTTGATAATGTGCCACACGTGAGGCTGCTTAACAATATAAAATCCTATGGCGTTACAGAAAAGATACTGGCATAGATAGAGGGATCGCTGACAGGCAAGGAGCAGCAAGTGGAAATAAAAGGGGCCTTTTCTGGTTGGCTACCAGAGACTAGTGGTGTTCCTCAGGGGTCGGTATTGGGACCACTACTTTTCACATTGTTTGTCAATGATTTGGATAATGGAATTGATGGCTTTGTGGCAAAGTTTGTGGATGATACAAAGATGGGTGGATGGGTAGGCAGTACATGATTTGCAGCATGACTTAGACAAATTGGAAGATGGGCAAAAAAGTGGCAGATGGAACAGAGTTGGGAAAAGTATGATAATTCATGTAGGTAAAAGGAACAATAGTACAGACTATTATCTAAATGGGGAGAAGGTTCAAACATCAGAGGGGCAGAGGGACTTAACAGGTCCCCGTACAAGACTCCCATTGGATTAATTTACAGGTTGAGTCTGTGGCAAAGGCGGCAAATGGCACTTATTTCAAGGGGAATAGAAAAGCAAGGAGATAATGCTGAGCCTTTATAAGACACGAGTCAGGCCACATTTGGAGTACTGTCAACAGTTTTGGGCCTCATATCTCAGAAAGGACGTGCCGTCATTGGAGAGAGTCCAGAGGTGGTTCACAAGGATGATTCAGGAATGAAGGGGTTAAATATGAGGAGCATTTGGCAGCTTTGGACCTGTACTCACTGGAATTTAGAAGAATGTGGGGGGGGGGGCAGGGAGGTCTCATTGAAAGGACTAGACAGGGTGGATGAGGAGAGGATGTTTCCTATCGTGGGAGTACCAGAACTAGAGGGCACAGCCTACAAAATTGAGGGGCCACCTTTTAGAACAGAGTTAAGGAGGATTATTTTTAGCCAGAGAGTAGTGAATCTGTAGAATGCTCTGCCCAGACTACAATGGTGGCCAAGTCCGTGGGTATACTTAAGGCAGAAGTTGATCGTTTCCTGATCAGTCAGGGCATCAAAGGGTATGGTGAGAAGGCAGATGCATGGGGTTGAGTAGGATCCAGGATCAGCCATGATGGAATGGCAGAGCAGACTCGATGAGTTGAATGGCCTAATTGTGCTCCTACGTCTTATGGTCTTATGAACCAAGTAGCCCCCTTCTGCTTTGTAATAAGTCAGTCATGGGAGCAGCAAACTTTGCTATCGCTACAAAACGCACATCCGATTTTCCCTCAGAGGCTGTGAGGGAAATCAGAATAGGCACCTACCTGGGGCTGGTAGCCAATGGTTCCCAGACAGCGGTGGTCGACGAATGTGAAGGCGCCGTTGGGACTGTGCCGGGATAGGAACTCGGTGGGGAGGCTGTTACCTTTCATGTCTATGCAGCTGGGCGAGCTGGTAACCTGGATATAGATAGAGAAAGGAGGCAGAGATGAGTTATGTTAATCCACCACTAATCTATTACAACACACAAAAAATGATAGGGGAATTCAGCAAGTTGGCAGTGTTTATAGAGGGGAATAAACAGTCAACTCTTTGGTCTGCTGGATTTGACTATATAATTGTTACTTCCCTTCAAAAGTAAACTTATTGTCAAAGTACCAATGTCACCATACACCAGCGGTCCTCAACCACCGGGCCACGAGGAAACGATATGGTTTGGCGATATGAGTCAGCTGCACCTTTCCTCATTCCCTGTCATGCCCACTGTTGAGCTTGAATGCACGCGAGGTCATGACCTGCGTGTCATCCATGTCAGCGCGGGAAGGAGATCAACTCAAGCTTGCAAATGACGGCGGGCTGAAAAGTATGTTTGACATAACATCTCTGCCGGCATTCTGGATCAAAGTCAAGGCTAAATGTTCTGAGACAGTCAAGAAAGCACTGAAAACATTGCTTCCATTTCCAACATATCTCTGCAATGAATGCAACGAAAACCAAATTGCAGAATAGGATGGACACAAGGAACCCCCTTCGAGTATCGCTGTCTCCCATCACCGTGTTGTTGCAGGGAACAAGCCCAGGGCTCCCACTGATTCAGTGATATTGGAGTGTTGCAATGATTTTATATGTTCATATGGGGAAAATATGTGCTGTGTGTTTAATATCCAAACGTTACTTAAAATGTTATGATGCTATTGACTTATAAGTGACTTTTATAACCCTATAACAATTACAGCATGGAAACAGGCCATCTCGGCCCTTCTAGTCCGTGCCGAACACTACTCTCACCTAGTCCCACCGACCTGCACTCAGCCCATAACCCTCCATTCCTTTCCTGTCCATATACCTATCCAATTTTTCTTTAAATGATAATATTGAACCTGTTTCTGCCACTTCTACTGGAAGTTCATTCAACACTTACTTCAAGCTCCCCTGTCCTCCCCTGATAATTGACTTATCACTGTATTCATGCGAGGAAAATATGCGCTGTGTGTTTAATATTAAATTTGTTAGATAAACCCTTTTAGAAACAAAATTGAGTGTATTAGCTACTATCACCGATATTCCAGTTGTGATTAACAACCCCCACGCCCCCAAACAGAATCGCCAAAAACGATCTGCAGAAAAAAATCTACAGGTACACGCATGTGCACTGGTGCCCGCGCAAGGCTTCATGGTCATTGTAGTCTTTCTCTGGGTAAACACAACGTATCTGACTGCTACTCTTGTCCATTGGCAACCCTACCACCCAACAGCCCCCCCCCCGCCCAGTCCGCAAGAATATTGTCAATATTAAATCGGTCCGCAGTTCAAAAAAGGTTGGGGACCCCTGCCATATACAACCCCAAGATTCATTTTCTTGTGGACAGTCACAGTAACTAAAGAGACACAAGAGAATCAATGACAGACCTCACCCAACAGAATGGACAACAACCAATGTAAGAAAACAAAACTGTGCAAATACAAAAAGGAAATAATAATAATATTAGTAAATAAATAAACATCGAGAACTTGACATGAAGAGTCCTTGAAGGTGAGTCGATAGATTGTGGGAACAGTTCAGAGATGGAGTGAGTGAAGTCATCCCCTTTGGATTAGGAGCCTGATGGTTGAGGGGTAATAACTGTTCCTGAACATGGCGGTGTGAGTCCTCAGGCTCCTATACCTCCTTCCTGATGGCAGCAGTGAGAGGAGAGCATGGCCTGGATGGTGGGAGCCGTCGATGATGGATGCTGCTTTCCTGCAACAGCATTCCATGGAGATGTGCTCAATAGTAGGGTCAATAACTTTCTTATGTTTGTTTGTGATTTTATAAACTTGTAATTGTTCAATGTGTTTTTTCAGTGATTGCAGTTGCTTCCTTCTGGAACCAGCTTAGTTGCAGTGGCAGGTATCACATTACTTGAATGGGGGCTGCCTTATTGGTTGATAAAAGAGTTAATGTTAAAAATGTATAAAAGGGTTCACTTCCAGGGAGACTGCAGTGCACTCCGATGCAGCGGTTTCTATGGGGCCAACCAAAGATGGCATTGTCTTTCTTAAATGTACTTTTTGTTTTTACAATCACAAGACCCTGCTGGACATTAAGAATTTAAAGTACTGTAGGTCTACCAAATCAGCCAGTTGCTTGTTGGTGGAGAAAGTGAAGGAGCTACTGCCTGCGTCAGAGAGGTGTCGGAGTAAGTGTGCAGTGTGACAGCGAGTGAGCATCTTAGTCACTTGTGATCACAAGACCTTGCTGGACATTGTTAATGTGGAATGCTGTGGGTCTGATTCACTGGTTTATTGGCAAACGGTGGGGGGAGTTGCATCACTCATAGCGAGGACTAGGCCTCAAGCTGTGGTGTCACCTGTTTGCGGCCACCCAGGAGAGAGGCATTGAAGTCAGTGCGCTCCATCGGAGTACTGGAGGCGGTGTGGCATAGCGTACATGCTGGAATCAGTGCTGCCCTCCAATGTTCAGTCGGCCAAAGACAAAATGTATTGTGTTCGATTGCAGATTTCTGCAACATTCATGGACTCGGGGATTTGGACTGTATTTTTTTGTGTGACCGTATTTTACTGCTGTCGTACGTGTGCCTTGTGGAGTATATGATTGTTGGCATCGTGCTTTGCTCCTTGGCCCCGAAGTAATGCAGTTTCTTTTGGCTGTATTCATGTATGGTAGAATGACAATGAAACTTGAACTTCAACTTTAATGTACGAAAAGCATTTGATGGCTGTGGGCCTGGCTCACTGGAGTTTAGAAAAATGAGGGATGATCTCATTGAAACCAATCAAATATTGAAAGGCCTAGACAGAGTGGATGTGGAGAGGATAATTCCTATAGTGGGGGACAAGAGGGCACAGCCTCAGAATAGAGGGATATCCCTTTAGAACAGAGTTAAAGAGGAACTTCCTTAGCCAAAGAGTGGTGAATCTGTGGAATTCATTGCCACAGATGGCTGTAGAGGTCAGGTCATTGAGTATATTTAAAGCTGAGGTTGATAGGTTCTTGGTTAGTCAAGGCGTCAAAGGTTATGGGGAGAAGGCAGGAGAATGGGTCTGAGAGGAATAATAAAATCAGCCATGATGGAATGGCAGAGCAGACTCAATGGATTGAGTGGTCTAATTCTGCCTCTATGTTTTATGCTCTTAATTAAGCATTGCAATTTACTGTTGTCAGTAATTTGGTAAGAAGACCAACCCATGTTGGATCTCTTCACCAACACCCCCCCACCTCCAAAAAATAAGTTTATCCCTCATTCTTGATTCCCAAAGAACTTTGGATCAAAAACATCCAGGGTAACACACACAAAATGCTGGAATTCAGCAGCTTAGGTAACATCTATGGAGAGGAGTAATCAGTCGACGTTTCAGGCCGAGACCCTCCATCAGGACTGGAAAGGAAGGAGGGAGAAGCCAAAATAAGGTGGTGGGGGAGGGGGGGAATACAATCTGGCAGGTGATACTTGAACCAGGTGAGAGTGTAGGTCATGCTGGGCAGGGAGGTGGGGGGTGGTGAAGTAAGAAGCTGGGAGAGGTAAGGAGTTGAAGGAGGAGGAATCTGGTAGGAGAGAATAATGGACCAGAGGAGAAAAGGAGGGAGAAGGGGAATGAGAAAATAGCCTAATCTATTCCCCTTCCATATCACAATTTGAATGAGATATCCTTCAGGGTAATCAGTGAAACAGTAACTCGAAACAGTGACATAATGGTTAAGTGACCAGGCCAGCAGCCAGTTCTGCACTATTTAAAGAGTAAAGTTTAAGTCCCACTAATGGCAGCCGTAGAATTTACATTCAAGCAAATGAATAATACAGAATTTTTAAGATGTTAGATCTGAATGTTAACCACAAAATTACCACATTTTGAAACAAATTAGTGGCTGCCAATGAAGAAAAATTAGTCATTATTTGCTCTAGCTTCTGAGTAACTGCAATCTGGATGGTTCTTATCTGCTGGGATGAGGGGTGATTGAAGGTGGGTAATAAATGCTAACGGAGGGTCCCAATGAAGGGTCTCGATTCAAAATGTTGACTACTTATTTCCATCGATGATGTCTGAGTTCCTGAATTTCTAACATCTGCAGAATCCGTGTTAATAAATGTTAATGCTCACATCTCAGTGGTTTAATAAGTAAAATTCCCCCAATTAAAAACATCCTCCTTTGCTTCTTTCCTGTACCCTCCGTCCCTCACCCTCAGAATTCCTCCTTTCAGCCATTGGGATCTTCCAAGATGGAAGGGATGGCCAAAACAGGACACATCTCCAAAAGGGCTTTGGTGGGTGCTTGGATCTTACCTGTAGTCGGCCAATAGCCACCAGACAGAACTTGTTTCCCTGTCCCCCGTCTGGTTCATCGTCTGGTAACGTCACACCTGGAGAAGAACAGCAACAACACCTTAGTTCCAAGTTCAAAGAAAATTTAATATCCAGTTCCGGTTTAAAATGGCGCCAGTGAAACCCAGAGAATACTTATTGGCAGCAAGCAAAATAAAGAATACAACTAAATACTTTATTAATAACATATTTTATGGTAAACGATCACCTCAAACAATGGAGAGGTGAGGCAGAGGCAGAGTCCACCAAAGCCAAGAGCAAGGGTTTGATCAATCTAAACAACAGGCCAGTTTGCAAAGGTCGGGTGTGGGCAGAAACGTGGCGGTGTGGTCCAGCCCAGAATGTATCGAAGTGACAGGGCTCAGGTCCTACAGCAAGGAATGACCCGATCTTTGAACGATTTAAAAACGCCAGGCCGGATTGAAAAGGCAGGGTGTTGAGACCAGAGGCGAGGATTGGGCCAGTTCTGCTCGCTGCTCCATGACGTTTACTTAGCTCTGCGCTGAATTGAGGCCGTGGCCTGCTCTAGCTTTGTCTCTGTGGACTCACTTTCATTCTGAACGCTATTTTATATGAACCTTTATTGTTGGCACCATTTCTCTTTTTTTTCCTCTCTGCATATTGGGTGTTTGACAGTCTTTTTTTTAAAATAGGTTGTTTTGGGTTTCTTTGTTTTAGAAACATAGAAACATAGAAAATAGGTGCAGGAGTAGGCCATTCGGCCCTTCGAGCCTGCACCGCCATTTATTATGATCATGGCTGATCATCCAACTCAGAACCCAGCCTTCCCTCCATACCCCCTGACCCCTGTAGCCACAAGGGCCATATCTAACTCCCTCTTAAACATAGCCAATGAACTGGCCTCAACAGTTTGCTGTGGCAGAGAATTCCACAGATTCACCACTCTCTGTGTGAAGAAGTTTTTCCTAATCTCGGTCCTAAAAGGCTTCCCCTCTATCCTCAAACTGTGACCCCTCGTTCTGGACCTCCCCAACATCGGGAACAATCTGTAGGGAGACGAATCTCAAGGTTGTATAATATATACATACTTTGTTAGTAAATGTATTTTGAACTTTACCAAAGTACATACATGTCACCAGATACAAGCAGATTCATCTTCTTGTGGGCATGCTACCAATAATAAGAAAAAGTCCAATTGGTTGCCTGATACCAACTACAGTGGCTTTAAAGGGGGACTTAATTAGTTATTGGTATATTACTGTGATACAGTGGAAAAACTTTGTTTTAGAACATATAAATGTTTAGCACAGAATGGGCCCTTCGGCCCACAATGTTGTGCTGACCTTTTAACCTACTCCAAGATAATTCTAACCCCTCCCTCCTACCTAGTCATCTATTTTTATTTCATTCATGTATGGATCTAAATGACCCTGATGTATCTGCCTCTACCACCACCCCTGGCAGTGCGTTCCACTGTGTAATAACTTCTCTGTGTAATAAACCCACCTGACACCCCCCCCCATACATTTCTCCAATCACCTTAAAATTGCCATTGAGACTGGCCAATCCAAACTTATATCACTAAGATAGTACGAAGGGAAAAGCAATTACAAAGTGCAGGATAAAGTGTTACAGTACCAAGGAAGTGCAATACAGATAGACACAAGGTAAAGAGCCACGATGAAATAAACTGGGAAAGCAAGATTTCACCTTTCTTTGTTATTTATTTAGAAATACAGCACAGGACAGGCCCTTCTGGCCCAACGAGTTGCACTGCCCAGCAGTCCATCTATTTAACCCTGGCCTAATCACAGGACAATTTACAATGACCAATTAACCTACTAACTGATTGTCTTTGGACTGTGGGAGGAAACCAGAGCATCCAGAGGAAACCCACGCCTTTCATGAGAACATACAAACTCCTCACAGACAGTACTTCAATTGAGCTCTTGTACTCCGGAATGCCCTGACCTGTAATAGCTTCACTACTGTGGTACACCATATTTTTATCATTGACGAGTCTCATCACTGTGGGACAGAAACTGTCCCTGAACCTGGTGGTACACATTTCAAGCTTTTAAATCTTCTACCCAATGGGAGGGGGAAGGGAGAACATCTGGGATGGGTGGAAGTTTTGATTATGTTGGCTGCTTTCCCGGGTCAGCAAGAAATGTCAATTGTTGTCCTTCCGGTTGTTATTTTTCCAGGAATTGTTGCATAAGCCACAGTAACACCTTTGCTTCTGGTACATGTCGGTTTTGTGGAGTGTTGTTGGGAGCCACACTAATTCCAGGCACCCAGAAGACATTGCATCACATTGCTGCCTGATACTGGGTACTATGTGATGCTATTACAGCTCAGGGCATCAAGAGTTCAAAATTCAATCCCAATGTCCTCTAGTCCTTCCCGTGGAATGTTTTCTCCAGATGAACCGAGTACCAACCTACCCAGGCAGGAAGGCCACATGCACAAATACAGCAATTTAGCCAAGTGCTAAGCACCACATTCCCAGAGAAATGTGTGGGGTTTTCTCCAGGTCCTTTGAGTTCCTCCCACCGTCCGAAGACGTACCAGGTCGGTCAACTGCTCATTGTTAATTGTCCCGTGATTAGGTTAGGATTAAATTGCAGTTGCTGGGTGTTGCTGGGCTGTGTGGCTCAAAGGGCCAGAATGACCTATTCCATGCTGAATCTCTAAATAGAACTAAACAATGAGCTAACCATCACAGGATCAGCTCATCTCTGACCCAAACTGTATTTGGCAAGTTCAGTTAGTTAGCTATCTGCACCATGGATAGTCCATGCAGGAGGAGGGGGGTTGGGCATGGGACTACTAACCATACCCCATAAAAACTCAGAGCTACAGAAACGCCAACAGAAGCTCCAAAGACCTCATCCCTGACAGCGGAAGAGGCTTTGCTTAGAAGACATATGAGATCGTGTGGTGAAAATGGAAGCCACGGGGCTAATCAAAGTTCCTCAGCCCAAGGACAGAGGACTCTGGCGAGCTGCTGTCGGCAGCCAATGCCCCATTCGGGGTGATGGGCTTAGTAGAAGTTAGTTATCTGGGAAATGGTGATGCACAATTAGGAAAAAAGAAATTGGATTTTAAAAAAAGCCATGTCCTGTTACAATAACCAGGAAACGATTGCTTTTCTGGTTATCATTACAGGATTATTTTTAAAACTTTCAAAGATGGAAACATCCCAACCTTGCATTCAAGATTGTTCAATGTCATTTCCTGTACACAAGTATAAGGAGAACAAAATAATTGTTATTCCGGATCTGATGCAGTACAAAACAAAAGCACAAGAGATAAAGAATACACTAATAAAAAGACACACCGGAAATATAAATCCATTAGATAGCTTGTGTGTGTGTACATATGCATAGAATAGAACTTTATTGCCAAGACAAGAAGATTGTGGTGCTACTCCAGTCAGTGCAAATTTACAATGCATCTGGTACGGCTTAATTTTTTTTAAATTCCACATTTATATGCAACAAGAGACTTCGACAGTCCATAACATTCAAAGGTCATTGGCAAGCCAGGGTGTAGCATTATTCAGTTACACAACAGCCCTCGGGAAGAAGCTGCTTTTCAGTCTTACCGCCTTGGCCAAGATGCTTCTGTATCTCTTACCAGGAGGCAGGAGATTAAACCGTATCCAGGATGGGAAGGGTCTTTAATAATGTTACAAGTGCGTCGTAGGCATGAAGAGGTGTAGATTGTCTCCATGTCCAGCAGTTGAGACCTAATGATGTGCTGAGCCGTCCTAATCACCTGTTGGAGCGCTTTGTGATCTATCTAGCAGCAGCTAGAGAACCACACAGTCACTCTGTATGTCAGTATGCTCTCTATCACACATCAGTAAAAGTTGGCCAGCAATTTTTGGGGCGGATTAGTTTTCCTTAAGCTATTGAACCTTCTCCGCTCTTGAGGTTGTGTTGACGGACCAAGAGTGCTCCTCAGTGATGTACATTCCCAAAAACTGAAAACTAGAGAACCTAACTCACCATTTATGAATAGTTCATAGTCATAGTTTACTGATCCCGGGGGAAACTGGTTTTTGTTACAGTTGCACCATAAGTAGTTAAATAGTAATATGTAAATTATGCCAGGAAATAAGTCCAGGACCAGCCTATTGGCTCAGGATGTCTGACCCTCCAAGGGAGGAGTTGTAAAGTTTGATGGCCACAGGCAGGAATGACTTCCTATGATGCTCAGTGTTGCACCTCGGTGGAATGAGTCTCTGGCTGAATGTACTCCTGTGCCCACCCAGTACATTATGTAGTGGATGGGAGATATTGTCCAAGATGGCATGCAACTTGGACAGCAACCTCTTTTCAGACACCACCATCAGAGAGACCAGTTCCATCCCCACAACATCACTGGCCTTATGAATGAGTTTGTTGATTCTGTTGGTGTCTGCTGCCCTCAGCCTGCTGCCCCAGCACACAACAGCAAACATGATAGCACTGGCTTCCACAGATTCGTAGAACATCCTCAGCATCGTCCAGAAGATGTTAAAGGACCTCAGTCTCCTCAGGAAATAGAGACGGCTCTGACCCTTCTTGTAGACAGCCTCAGTGTTCTTTGACCAGTCCAGTTTATTGTCAATTCGTATCCCCAGGTATTTGTAATCCTCCACCATGTCCACACTGACCCCCTGGATGAAAACAGGGGTCACCGGTACCTTAGCTCTCCTCAGGTCCACCACCAGCTCCTTAGTCTTTTTCACATTAAGCCGCAGATAATTCTGCTCACACCACGTGACAAAGTTTCCTACCGTAGCCCTGTACTCAGCCTCATCTCCCTTGCTGATGCATCCAACTATGGCAGAGTCATCAGAAAACTTCTGAAGATGACAAGACTCTGTGCAGTAGTTGAAGTCCAAGGTGTAAATGGTGAAGAGAAAGGGAGACAAGACATTCCCCTGTGGAGCCCCAGTGCTGCTGAATAGTGGGGCTTGTTCAGGACCTCTTGCCTTCCTGAAGTCAATTATCATTTCTTTTGTCTTCTTGATATTAAATGATAAGCTGTGGCCAGCACCAATCTAACAGTTTCTTCCTTTCTATATGGAGAATCATTATTGTTTGTGATCAGGCCAATCACGGTTGTGTCATCTGTAAATTTCAGAATCACGTGCAGGAGTGCAGTCACAGGTGAAGAGAGTAGAGAAGTGGGCTCAGTACACACCCCTGCAGAGCACTGGTGCTCCGGGCCTGGGGTCGATGTGCACTTGCCTAGTTTCACTGTCTGGGTATAATTAGTGAGGAAGTCCAAGATCCAATTACAGGCTGATGTGCCGAAACCTAGATTGCGGAGCTTGACAGTCAGCTTGTTCGGTAGTATGGTGTTAAAGGCCAAGCTGTAATCAATGAAAAGCACCCTGATGTAGGTGTCGTGGTGCTCCAGATGTTCCAAGATAGCATGAACAGTGAAAGAAATGGCATCTTCAATGGATCTATTTATCCTGTAGGGAACCTGGTGCTAGTCCAAGGTAGTTGCAATTAAGTCCTTGATGTGGGACATTACCAACGTTGAAGCACTTGGCAAATATAGGAATGAGTGCCACTGGTCTGTAGTCACATTGTCGCAGATGTCTTGGAGATTGGAATAAGAGTTGCTGCTTTGAAGCTTGCCGGAAACGTAGCCTGGGACAGCGATAGGTCGCAAATATCCGTCAGAACTTCCGCCAGCTGGTTGGCGCAGTCCACAAGGAAAAGTCCAGGTGTGGCGTCTAACCCCACTGCTCTGCATACATTGACATTACGGAACATGCCTCACCTCGTGTAGGTTTAGTGTGGGCGCAGTTCCTCCATCTGATGTTATTGTCTTCATCACTGTTCCCTTATTGTCCTTATCAAAGTGATCAAAGAAGCTGTTTAGCTCTTCGGCTGGTTTGGCGTCACTATGAGCAGAGCAGGAGAGTTTTCCTTTGCAATCTGAGATGGATCTGATCCCATCCCCAACACTTTGGTGATCTATGGCGTTATAGAAATACCTCAATCTGTACTTTGTGGTCTTGATGCCTCTCTTAAAATTCTATCAGGCCTCACTACGTGCCTTGGCTTCACCAGATCTGTAACCAACATCACGAGCTTTGATCAGATTCCATACCTTGTTGTTCATCCAAGGCTTCTGGTTCAGGAATACCCGGATGATTTTGGTGGTGATGACAGTGTCTTCACAAAATTTGATGTAGTATATAATTGTGCTTGTGTAACTGGTGATGACTCCCTAAGGCCACACCGTCACTGTCCTGGAAGTTGGTTTCTCCTTCCTTACCACTGGTCTATAAACTGGGATTAGATGTAAAGACAGATCATTGGACAGTCCCGGGTGAGAGCATGGGAAGGCCCTATATATACTTGCGATGTTGGCGTCCACCTGGTCCAGTGTGTTTTTGCTCCTTGTAGGGCGATTCACTTTTCAATACATAGGAAATACTGCTTTAAGGTTGGCCTGATTAGAATTGCCAGCTACGATGAAGGCACCCATCAGGGTGAGCAGCCAGTTGTTAACCATAGCATCATGCATTTGATCTACTGTTAAATTGCTGTTGGCCTGAGGGAGCCATCACCAGTCACACAGCCACAGTTATGTGCTACATCAAACTTTGCGAAGACAATGTCATCACCACCAAAAACACCCAGGTATTCCTGAACCAGAAGCCTTGGACGAACAACGAGGTACGGAACCTGATCAAAGCTTGGGACGCTGCTTACAGATCCGGTGATGCTGTAAAATGAACAGTGATTTCTCTCTGTAGATGAAAGGGCCTAAACTTTATTATTAGGTATTCCAGGTTGGGACAGCAGTAACTTTCAATAATGACTGATTCAGTACACCAGGCAGTGTTAACCTAAATACATAAAGCACCAACTAATTTCTTGCCCAAATCATGCATTCTGTCAGCGCGGAAGACCATTCGGCTGCTAGCCCAACAGCCACATCGGGTACTTGGTGGTCCAGCCATGTTTCTGTGAAGATCATAGCACTCTAGTAAGTTCAAGGCGAGTGTTAGTTGAACCTAGTCCATTTTGTGAGCAACTGACTGATCACAAACAGATGCCGGAGATGGTCACGTCACTGCAACCACCCTTCCATAATCACTTCCTTACATTCTATATCCAAGTAACAGAGACACACAGAGACAGAGCCCTTACCTGCCGGAGGCCAAGCCTTGATGTAACCTGTACAATGTACCACAACATACTGAGGGTCCCCTTCCTTCACAGGTCCCAGCCCATTCCTGAGAACAAAACAAACAGGGAGATGCATGTAAGGTCCCCAACAGGACAAATGATGCCCAATAGCAGATTCAAGAAGGCACTTCTTCAGTGAATTGCGAATTCCCCCACTCAAAAAGGGTGCGGTCGCAGATCCTTTGGCACGCTGGGGAAGGATGGAAGAGTCAGTCTGATGAAACAGCTGACTCATCAACCACCCAAACTGCACTCTGATTCACTTGTCCTGGGTTAACTAAAGCAAAACATTTGGACTTTCTTCCAGAGACAAACAACTGAAACACAGTAAGAAGTCAGGCTGAACTTACAGAGAACCTTGTTTAGCACACCAAACACTGAGTGGACCTGATGCTACAAAGTGCAGAGAGAAATTTGAGATACAACAATCTATGATAATAGAATTGAAAGATTGGCTGCTCTCCAACCTGAGAGCGTGAACATCAATTTTGCTAATATTTGGTAATTTCTCCCCTTCCCCTTTCACCATTCCACATTCTGGTTACCCCATCTGCCCATCACGCTCCGATTCCCCTCCTCTCTTCCTTTCTTCAAAGGTCCACTGTCCTCCCCCATCAGATTCCCCCTTCTTTAGCCTTTTGCCTCTTCTACCTATCCCCAAGCAGATTTTTATTTCATCCCCCTACACCCACCCACCTTCCCCCTTGCCTGGTCTCACCTATCACCTGCCAACTTGGACTCCTCCCACCTCCTTACTCAGACTTCTGCCCCTTTCCTTTCTAGTCCTGATGAAGCTTGAAGCATCAACTGTTTATTCCCCTTCCCGTAGATGCTGACTGACCTGCTGAGTTCCTCTGCATTTCCAGCATCTGCAGAATCTCTTATGTTTCTGAGAGATGGTAACTCTGAAGGAATAGTGCAGTGGCTTTCCCTTTATTTCTTTACAATGGATAGAGAGATGGCACCAACCAAGTCTTTAAAATCCACACACAACACACACAAAATGCTGGAGCAACTCAGCAGGTCAGGCAGTATCTTTGAAAATTAATAAACAGTCAACATTTCAGGCAGAAACTCTTCACCAGAACAGTCTTTACAGAAACCATTAACCGTTTATACCAGGGGTCCTCAACCTTTTTTTTGCAACGCGGATCAGTTTATTATTGACAATATTCTTGCGGACTGGCCAACCAGGGGGTGGGGGGGTGGGGGGGGGTAGGGTTGCCAACAGACAAGAGTAGCAGTCAAATACGTTGTGTTTACCCCGAGAAAGACTACAATGACCATGAAGCCTTGCGCAGGCGCCAGTGCGCATGCGTGTGCCTGCTGACTTTTTTCTACGCCGATTCTGTTCGGGGGCGGGCGGGGGTAATCACGACCAGAATATCGGTGATAAGTGGCTAATACACTCAATTTCATTTCTAAAAGGGTTTATCTAATGAATTTAATATTAAACACATAGCACATATTTCTCTCGCACTAATATAGTGATAAGTCAATTATCAGGGGAGGACAGGGGAGCTTGAAGTAAGCGTTGAATGAACTTCCAGTAGAAGTGGCAGAAACAGGTTCGATATTATCATTTAAAGAAAAACTGGATAGGTATATGGACAGGAAAGGAATGGAGGGTTATGGGCTGAGTGCAGGTCGGTGGGACTAGGTGAGAGTAGCGTTCGGCACAGACTAGGAGGGCAGAGATGGCCTGTTTCCGTGCTGTAATTGTTATAGGGTTATATAAGTAAGTTAATAGCATCATAACATTTTAAGTAACATTTGGATATTAAACACACAGCACATATTTTCCCCGTATGAACATATAAAATCATTGCAACACACCAATATCGCTGAATCAATGGGTGCCCTGGGCTTGTTTTCCTGCAACAAGACGGTCCCATCGAGGGGTGATGGGAGACATCGATACTTGAAGGGGGTTCCTTATGTCCAGTCTATTCTGCAATTTAGTTTTCGTTGCATTCATTGCAGAGATATGTTGGAAATGGAAGCAACGTTTTCAGTGCTTTCGTGGCTATCTCAGAATATTTAGCCTTGACTTTGATCCAGAATGCCGGCAGAGATGTTATGTCAAACATACTTTTCAGCCTGCCGTCATTTGCAAGCTCGAGGAGTTGATCTCCTTCCCGCGCTGACATGGATGATGCGCGGGTAATGACCTCGCATGCGTTCAAGCTCAACAGTGCGTGACAGGGAATGAGGAAAGGTGCAGCTGACTCATATCACCAAATCATATCGTTTCCTCGTGGCCCGGTAGCGCATGCTTTGCGGCCCGGTGGTTAGGGACCACTGGTTTATACATTTCCACAAATGCTGCCTGACACACTGAATTCCTCCAGCATTTTGTGGGTGTTGCTTTGGATTTCCAGCATCTGTAGAGACCCCCCTATATTTGCAGTAATGCTAGAAAGATGGTGAACCCTGTAGAACTTTCCCTATTTCTGCATAAATATGACCTAAAATGTGATCAGGTCTTCATGCAAGTCCTAAAACTGGATAAAGAGAACCCAATTAAATATATAGCTCAAAAAACTTCATACTTGTTCATTTAGTTATTGAGAAAAATTATCCAATACAATGTGTATTTGTTGGAAAAACTATGTGAATCTCTGGGGTAATGCCTTCTGCAAAAGCTATTTGGAGTCAGATGTTCCAATCAATGAGATGAGATTGAAGTTATGGGTTGTAGCGGTGACCTGTCCTATAAAAAAGACACACAAAGGCAGGTTACTGGCACAGCCTGCTCTTCTGAGGATCTACTGAGGTGCACCACGCCTCAATAAAAACAACTTTCAGAGGATCTTAGAGAATTGTAGAAGCTGGAATAGGCTACAAAAGCATTTCTAGAGATATAAGTGTTCATCAGTCCACAGTAAGAGAAACTGTCTACAAATGGAAGAAGCTCAGTACTGTTGCTACTCTCCCTAGGAGTGGACGTCCTGCAAAGATTACACCAAGAGTACAATGTGCAATTCTGAAGGAGATGAAAAAGAACCCAAAGGTAGCAGCAAAAGGACCTGCAGAAATCTTAAGAACTTGCTGAAGTCCCTGTTCATGTGTCCACTATAAGAAAAACACTGAACAAGAATGGTGTTTATGGAAGGACACCACGGGGGAAACCACTGCCCTAAAAAAAAAACAGGTTTGCACGTCTCAAGTTTGCAAAAGACCACCTGGATGTTCTAAAACATTTCTGAGACTATGTTCTGTGGACAGATGAGACAAAAGTTGAACTTTTTGGTAGAACTGCACATTGCTATGTTTGGAGGAAAAAGGGCACTGCACACCAACACCAAAAACTCATCACAACTGTGAAGCATGGTGGAAGCAACATCATGGTTTACTGCCTCAGGGCCTGGACAGCTTGCAACCATTGTGGGAACAATGAATTCAAAGTTGCATCAAGACATTTTACAGGATAATATAAGGGTAGCAGTCCGTCACCTGAAACTTAATAGAAGTTGGATAATGCAACAAGACAATAATCCAAAAGACAATGTTGCGGAAGGACCTGAAACAAGCAGTTCATGCAAGGAAGTCCACCAACATCCCAGAGTTGAAGCAGTTTTGTAAGGAAGAATGGCCTAAAATTCCTCCAAGCCAATGTGTAGTACTGATCAACAGTTACCAGAAACGTTTGGTTGAAGTTACTGCTATACAAGGGGGTCACACCAGTTACTGAAAGCAAAGGTTCACATACTTTTTCCAACAAATACATGTAATATTGGATCATTTTTCTCAATAAATGAGCAAGTATAATTTTGTGTTATTTATTTAATTGGGTTCTTTTTATTGGTTTTAGGACTTAGGTGAAGATCTGATCACATTTTAGGTCATATTTATGCAGAAACAGAGAAAATTCTATAGTTCACAAACTTTCTAGCACCACTGTGTTGAAAATCATAGCTAGCTTTAAAAAGTAGAGGGCATAGGTATTTATGGGAGGGTCTAGATGTTGGGCTATCACTACAAGACGAATTGCTGGAAAATCTGGCACAGGATTTGGGAGAAATTCCTTTAGCCAGAGTACCGTCGAAATGTGGGGTTCACGCCGATGGGGATGGGCCAAGATGAACAGTGGGAATACAATAGGCACACTGCAGAGGTGGGGCAAGATGGAGAGGGCACTGCTGCCTGGCAAGGAGTACCTGTATCGGTTCCTCAGGTAGGTAAGCCTACTCATGGACCCAGAATCCACACTGGCATTTCCACATCTGAAACAAAGGTAAAAGCACCAATTTAAATAAACACACACACTCTTAATCAATGCAGAAGGATATCATCACAAGGCAATCCTGTGGGTGACATGGGCATAATACTAGAAGGCAGCTGCAAGGTAAAAGATTAATTTGACAGGCCATGTAGTCTACTCTTGCTCACGTCTGTATTCTTATCCTTCGACCAAACTGTGCACATGAGAAAGAATTCCCTGTCTACGTACAGAGCAACAAACCTCTGCAGGAACTCAGTGAGTCAAAGTATCCGTGTAGGGAAAAGGATGGTGGATATTTCAGGTTGAGACTCTGCATCAGGATTTCTAATGTCACCTGCGTTTTCACCCCACTCACGGATGCTGCTCGATCCACCAAGTTCCTGTAGCAGTTTGATTCTGGCTCCAGATTCAAGCACATGATGATTCAGAAATCCTGATGGTTCAGCATTCTGGCTCACTGGAGAATATCTGCTGTACTTCCCTCCCTGCCTCACCCATGGGACCCTGGTTCCCTTCCTCTACTCCCTTCCCACCAGAACCCCAGTTCTTTAAAACCTACCAGGTTCACTGGAAAATTTGAAATGATGCTACCTAACATCTGAAAATATCCCATGGTCTGTTGGGAGATCAATAAAAATAACTTCCAACAGTCTAGAAAACCCGCTAGTCCAGCAGCAAAATCACACGGATCTATCAGAGTTTTCACTTCTCTTGGTGCTGCTGGTTTGAAGTTTTGCAACACACTGACTTCTCCCTAAAGCACAAGCTCTCCCGCCCACAAAGCCTTCTACTTCCCAGAGGACTGGCAGAGCCAGCTGCGGAAAGCTGGTCAGGAGCCCTCTCCAGTTTGGCGAGGGTGAAAGACAGTCAATAAGCAGGAAAGTGGCTCGAGGCTCCCTCTATTCACTTCACTGACCTGACTCTGCAGATGAACGAACGGCGAGAGCCCATACACATCCTCATGGAGGACTGCTGGCCTTCCTTCTTCACAGTGCCAGTTTTCAGATCCAAAATTCGACCTGTCCCGCCCAACAAAATAAACAATTAATCCCAACTTGTTAACAGAACTTTTCCAGTCTTCTCCAACATTCAGCTTGAATTTCAGAGCTACTTGGCTAATTCATGTCCAATTCAACCATCACTCAGTGTCATCTGAGCAACACTGACCGTTACGTGCCTTTTGAAATTATCTATGCTACTAAACCCTTGCTGGGTCCCACTACCTCAGAATCAGATTTAACATCACTGGCATACGTTGAGAAATATGTAGTTTTGTGACGGCAGTGTAGTGCAATACATAATATGAATACAAAAATTACAAAAATATATATAATTAAAATTAAAGTTTAAAAAAAAGGAGGAAAATAGTGAGATCATGTACATGTGTTCATTGCCCATTCAGAAATTTGATAGCAGAGAAGAAGCTGTTCCTGAAACATTGACCGTGTATCTTCAGGCTCCTGTACCTTCTCCCTGATGGCAGCAATCCTTAATGATGGATGCCACCTTTTTGAAGCATCGTGTTTTCAAGGTGTTCTCAATGCCCATGATGGAGCTGGTTGAGTTTAGAACATTCTGCAGTCTTTTCCGATCCTGTGCAGTGGCCCCTCCACACCAGACAGTGATGCAACCAGTTAGAATGCTCTCCGTGGTATACCTACCTCCCTCTGACCTCCCACAGCCCCAAAAATCTCTTGAGATCTCTGAGTTCCTCAATTTCAGCTTCACAGTCATCCCCCACCTGCAGCTTCCCAGTCTATAATTACAATTGCTCAGCTTGGAAACCAGTTCTTTAACCTATAAATTCCACACCAATGCTCAAGCACCCAACTAAACTAATGCCATCTATTTTATTCATTCGTCAACCCTATTCCAGATTCTACAATGCTCTGGGGTCAAGGGTGAGTGTACCTCTTCCCTTTACCCAACAGGGGCTGCAGAGTAGCATATATGCACTCTATGCCCTCAACACTTTATATACCTTGAGGGTCATCCCTTCAGTCCCACTTTGCCCAACCTCTCCTTATAACTCAGGCTCTCAAGTCCAAGCAACATTCTCGTACATCTTCTCTCCACTCTTTCAAACTTAATGACATCTTCACTATAACAGGGTGACCAAAACAGTACACGACACTCCAGGGGCAGCGTCACCAACATCTTGTACAACTGTAACACATAGAAACATAGAAAACCTACAGCACAATACAGGCCCTTCGGCCTACAAAGCTATGCCGAACATGTCCTTACCTTAGAAATTACCTAGGGTTACCCATAGCCCTCTATTTTTCTAAGCCCCATGTACCTATCAAGGAGTCTCTTAAAAGACCCTATCGTATCTGCCTCCACCACCGCTGCTGGCAACCCATTCCACACACTCACCACTCTCTGCATAAAAAAAGTTACCCCTGACATCTCCTTTGTGCCTACTTCCAACCACCTCTCATGCTAGCCATTTTAGCTCTGGGAAAAAGCCTCTGACTATCCACACGGTCAATGCCTCTCATCATCTTGTACACCTCTATCAGGTCACCTCTCATCCTCCGTCGCTCCAAGGAGAAAAGGTTGACTTCACTCAACCTATTCTCATAAGGCATGCTCCCCAATCCAGGCAACATCCTTGTAATTCTCCTCTGCACCCTTTCTATGGTTTCCACAGCCTTCCTGTAGTGAGGTGACCAGAACCGAGCACAGTACTCCAAGTGGGATCTGACCAGGGTCCTATTTAGCTGCAACATTACCTCTTGGCTCTTAAACTCAATACCATGGTTGATAAAGGCCAATGTGGAACATTATGGGGTTCTGCCTGAGATGAGGCAGTCTCAAGCTTATCGAGGCCTGGTTACCCAAATGGACCCACTCTGCTCCCATTCTTTTATGTTCTATTCCAAATGGTACTTAAGAATCAAACACCTTGGGGTCGCAGTCATACGTACCAACGACTGGGAAAGAAAGCAGATTCCCTTCACTAAAAACAAATTTTATGAAACAATTAACCTGTACTTCATCTCTGTCAACTCTTACCAATTTTTAATCGATGCATCATGGCTTGCTGCTGCAACTTCTCTGCACATGAATGCAAGGAACCGCAAAGAGAGAGAGACAGCTCAGTACATCACAGTAATCACCCTCCTTTCTATGGACTCTATCTACACTTGTCGCTGCCTCAGTAAAGCAGCCAGCATAATCAAAGACACCACCCACCCTGGATGTTCTCTTCTCTCCTCTCCCATCAGGCAGACGGCACAAAAATGCCTGAAAGCACATACCACCAAGCTCAAAGACAGTTTCTATCCCACAGTTTTAATCACACTCTTGAATGGACCTCCTGTACGATAAAATTGGCCACACAACCTACCTCATTATGATCCTGCATGTTGTTATTTACCTGTACTGTACTTTTTCAGTAACTTTTACACTTTATTCTGCATATTAATGTTTTACTTTATTCTATTTCAATACCCTGTGTAATGATTTGACCTTTATGAATAGTATGCAAGATAAGCTTTTCACTGTAGCGAGGCACATGTGACAATATTAAACAAATTCCAATTTGTGTTTCAGTAGTGTAAACATACTTAACCAAAAGCAGAATTACCAGAACAACTCAGTCAGACAACCAATATCTCTGGAAATGAACCGGCCTAGCAGGTCCAAGTAGTTAACTGGATTCTCTTTCTGCAGATGCTGTTGGACTGGCTGAAAATTCTGGCAGCATTTCCATTTTGGTTTTGGATTCCAGCACTCATTTTCCATAAGTTTCCTGGCCGTTATAATAGGATCATTATTCAGGGCTCGAATTGAGTAATTCAGTAACGCAACCACCAGTCAATATCATTGTGAGTCATAAGTAAAACAGTATGTGATAGTTGCTCCAGAGGAGTGTTTTACTACGTTAAAACCGCACCCTTAAGATGCACATTCCTCTTGATCTTTGGACACAGTCTGTATTGTAGCAGTAATAACAGAAGCAAACTTGTCTGTGTAGCCAGATTCTGCCCTAACTTTACATTTGAAGGTGCCACATCTCGAATAATGATGAGACTGCGTAGAGGAAGGAGATAAAGAGCTTAAGGACATAGTGTCGTGACAACAACCTCTCCCTCAATGTCAACAAAAAAAAAGAGCAGGCCATTAATTTCAGCAAGTGGGGTAGTGCAGACGCTCCTACCTACATCAGTAGTGCTGAGGTTGAGAGTTCCAAGTTCCTAAGAATAATCATCAGTAGCCTGCTTTGACCCAACCACATCAACGCCACTGCCAGTAAAGCTCTAATAACACCTCTACTTCCTCAGGAGGCTATGAAATTGGCATATCTCCTTTGACCTTCACCAATTCATCCATGCATCACAGAAAGCAACCCATCTGGGTTGGGTGCATCATGGCTTGGAATGGTATCTGCTCTGCCCATGACCACAAGAAACTACAGACAGTTGTGGACACATCAGGGAAACCAACCTCAGTTCTAGACACTCTGTCTATACTTGTCACTCTCTGCCTCAGTAAAGTAGTCAACATAATCAAACATCCCACCCTCCTCGGACATTCAGTTACAGGACTCTACAACTCATCTTCTGAATATTCATTACTTCTTTCAGAAAGGCTTGTCTCAGAAAGGTAGCGTCCATTATTAAGGATCTCCAGCACCCAGGACATGCCCTTTTCTCACTGTTACCATCAAGTAAGAGATACAGAAGCCTGAAGGCACACACTCAGCGATTCTGGAACAGCTTCTTCCCTGCCATCCGATTCCTAAATAGACATTGAAGCTTTGGACACTACCTCACTTTTTAAAAAAATAGTGTTTCTGTTTTTCCACATTGTTTTAAAATCTATTCAATACACATAATTGATTTACTTGTTTATTTATTATGTTTTATTTTATTTATTTTTCTCTCTCTGCTAAATTATGTATTGCTGCTGCTGCTAAAGTTAACAAATTTCACATCACATGCCAGTGATAATAAACCTGATTCTGATTCTTAATTATTATTTTGGTTTTTTTTCTTTTGATTTTGCACAAAACATATTTTGCATATTGGTTGTTTGCCCATCTTTGTACAAACTAGTGTGCTTCTTTCATTACAAGAAAATAAATCTCATGATCGTATATGGTGATGTATATGTATATACTTTGATAATACATTTACTTTGAACTTCAGGCAGAAGATTAAAAAAGCCTGAAAGTGCACATCACTAGGCTCCGACAGCTTCTTCCCACTGAGTCTTGTAACAGAGAAGAAGTTAGAAGAGAAGGACATTCATTTTGAACAGAGATGAGGAGGAATTTATTGAGCCAAAGGGTGGTGAATTTGTAGAATTCATTGCCAAAGACAGCTGTGGAAAACAAGTCATTGGGTATATTTAAAGCAGAGGTTGATGGGTTCCTGATTAGTCGGGGTTTCAAGGGAGAAGGCAGGAGAATGGGGTTGAGAGATATAACAAATCAGTCATTATGGAATGAAGGAACAGAATCAATGGGCTGAATGGCCTAATTATGCTCCTATGTCTTATTGAACTGTGATCATTGTCTTACTGAGCTACCCCATGAGAACGGACTCCTGACCTCACAACGTACCTTGTTATTGCCTTGCAACTTGTTTTCTGCCTACACTGCCCATTTTCAATAACTATAGCACTTTATTCTGCATTCTGGCATTGTTTTGCCCTGCACTACTTCAATGCACTGTTACAAGGAAGTGATCTGTATGGACGGCATGCAAAACAAGCTTGTCACCTTTCCTTGGTACACATGACAATAATAAACCAGTTTACGGAACGAAGGAACAGCTGACTGACACTAACCAGGTTCAGCAATAGAGGCACAGGGCAAGGCAGTCGGAAGTGACAGAACGGTGCCCAGTCACCTGCATTTACCTGTCATCGCATTCTCATTGGTGGAGAGCTGTTCCCGCAGCTTCTCCACGTCATCCGGGTGGACCTGGCTGTACAGGGTGTTGCCGAACCACTCTGACTGAGGCTGATTGAGGACTGGGGTGACCGAGTCTGACACGTAGATTATCTTTCCTGTCTCGCACGCCACCACGAAGAGGAATCCATCCGCTGCTTCCAGGATCAGGTGTTTCAGCTCCTTGGGTGAATAAGGAAAGAGAAATACCTCATTAAACACTATCCTCTGAACTATACCGGCTCTCCAAACCTGCAGGGTAAGTGCCCTGGATGGTCAAGTCTCAACTCAATACGACTCTCTCTTGCTTCCAGAAGGCCAAAATCAGGCCTGCCCCCTCAACCACTACCAATTTATAATCGATGCACTATAGGACGCATCCTATCTGGATGCATAACAGCTTGGTATGGCAATTACTCCGTCCATGACTCCCGTGCATCAGTAATATTCGAGTAATCTTGTAAATATATTGTTTGATTAAGCATTCTTTGTTGCTTATATAATGAATTATGGTTGTATGTAAAAAAAAGCATGAATTGCATACATGACTCTACCACATGATACTTGCATTACTTAAAGCAACATTAACTAAGACTCGCATCATTTTGAACTCCTGTCTTATTATTGCAGCCTGGTTTTATGTTTTAAAGTTACAAAACATCACAAAGACCATCAGAAAAGGCAGAGAGTTGTGGACACAACTCTGCAGATCATATAAACCAGCCTCCCTTCTATGGATTCTGGCTACACTTCTTGTTGCCTCAGTAAAGCAGCCAGCACAATCAAATACCTCTCCCTCCCCGGACATTCTCTCTTCTCCTCTCTCCCATTGAGCAGAAGATACAAAGGCCTGGAAGCAGGCACGAGTTTCTACCCCACTGTTACGACTGGTGAATGGTACCCTGATAGAATAAGATACAGTTTAAGATACAGATAGACAGATTTTTGCATAACAGGGGAATTAAGGGTTCTGGGGAAAAGACAGATAGGTGGAGCAGAGACCACAGTTTAGTCAGCCATGGAGGAGGCTTGATGTGTCAGATGGCTGTCTCCTGCTCCTATTTCTTATGTTATTAGATAGACTCGTGATTTCACAATCTACATGGTTATGACGCAGCACCATATTTTCAACCTGTACTGCACACTATAGCTGTTACCAAACTATCACAACCGCTGGGAAAATTATGAAAGTTTTGAAAACCGAGTGCTGGAATCTGAAACCAAAATGTAAATGCTACCAGAGTCCTCAGTCAGCATAGCAGCATCTACAGAAAGAGAATCCAGTTAACATTTTGGATCAGCGAAAGAGTTTTGTTCCCCACTTGTGGTTGCTTGGAAAGTTAATTATGTTTATTCTACTGAAACCCAGATTGGAAACCTTGTATCTACTAAAGTAGTGGTATTAATTATTGTCACATGCACCAAGATACAGTGAAAAGCTGGTCTTGCATACTGTTTATACAGATCAAATTATTACACAGCACGTTGAGGTAACTTAAGATAAAAACAAAAACAATGTGGAATAAATGTAAAAGCTACCGAAAAAGTGCTGCGTGGGTAAACGATAAAGTTCAAGGCCATAACGAGGTAGAGTGCAGAGGTCAAGGATCCACCTTATCCTCAAGCCTAGTGTACATTGCTTCAGGCTGCTGTATCTTCTACTCGATGGCGGGGGAAGAAGATAGGCTAATTGCAAAGGGTCAAGGAAGGATGGAGTTGATGTGCGGCATGACTACCCTTTGGAAGCACTTCACGATAGCAGAGTTTAGAACCACTGGGCAGTAGTTACAGTACGGTATCTTGTTTTTCTTGAATACCAGAGTGATAATGTTCTTCTTAAAGCAGGTCAGAGAGTGAATGGGAAGGATAGGTGCTCCACAGATGCAGGCAACAAGGACTGACATGCTGCTACCACCCTTACCCATCAGCCCACCTACCTGGTCCGTGAGGAAGGAGGGTTTGTAAGTGCCATCGACTGAGGTGTTGCCTGTTCCCCGCAGCGACTTCATGTGGGACACGGCCATGCGCAGGATCGTCAGCTTGTCTGGCTTACGGGCCAGGGCGCTGCAGGTGGGCACCATGTCTGATAGCTCCGTGATGTACGCCGTCATCTTGTTCCGCCGGCGTCGTTCGATCTCACTGTGGTTTTCCCTGGAGAGCAGGAACCAGAAAAATCAGAGACCGAAAACAAAAGACAATGATCAACTTACAAAACCATAAGACACAGTAGCAGAATTAGACCAATCAGCCCAGAGTTTGCACCACAATGCAATCATGACTCTTTTCTCTTCCCCCGCCCCACATAAACCCATTCTCTCTGTAAATCTTAACCCCCTCACCAAACAGAATCGTATCAAACTCTGTTGTAAATAAACTCGGACTTGGCCTCTACATGTCTGTGGCAATGAATTCCACAGGATCACCACCATCTGGCTAAAGAATTTCCTCCTCATCTCTGTTCTAAAGGGACATTCCTGTATTCTGACGCTGTTCCCTTGGCTCCTAGACTCTCCCACTATTGAAACATCCTCTCCATATTCACTGTATCCAAGCCTTTCACTATCCAAATAGACTTCAATGTGATACCCATCCCTCACACCATTCTTCAGATTTCCAGCTAGTACAGGCCAAAGGCATTAAATGCTCTTCATAAATTAAACCTTTCATTCCTGGGGTAATTTTATGAAGCACCTCTCCAGGCCAGCACACCCAAAATTGCTGAAAATGTTCTAAATTCACACTTTTATTTCAATGATTTGCATGTCTGCAGAACTTTTCACAAGCTCACAAGGCACGATAACAGTCTATACAGTGCCTGAAATCTGTTACAACCGGGTGAAAACAACCTGCCAGGTATCAATATCACTGGCAGGCTCTCCAGTACTTCCACACTGGCATGGCGATCAAATGTATGTGCTTTCTTGGCATCTAGGAAGATTCAGCATGTCCACAAGAATTTTGTTAAATTTCTACATACTCACAATAGGAAGTATCCGGCTTGGCTGCATTTCAGACTGGTGTGGAAACTGCTCAGAGATGGACCATCAGAACCTACACTGCCCAGTCCTTCACAGGCTCCTCACTTCCTCCCATCCAGTCCGTCTTCAAATTGCATTAACTGTAACAGCATCGTCAGGGTTGCCTGCCACCCAGGCCATTCCCTTTTTCTCCTTCTACCTTCTGAGAGAAGATAGAGGAGCTCAAAAGTCTGGATGTCCAGGCTCAAGAACAGCTTCTTCCCCACTGCTGTCGGACTCCTGAACCGATCACCTCTCTCATATCTCCTTCCCGGCAAAGCTGGCAAGTTCTGCAACCTCTTTCAATATTGTCAATTTAGCATTTCTCTGTAGCTGTTACACTTTATTCTGCATTGTTATTGTTTTACCTTGTATTCCCTTGATGCACTGTGGAATAATCTGATCTGTATGAACAGAATGCAAACCAAGCTTTCTACTGCATCTGAGTACAGGTGACTATAGTAAACCAGCACCAATTCAGTTTGCAATATTTCATTGCTTTTATGCACGCCATATTTATTGTTGTACTTATTATTTCCATGTAATTTATTATTCAAATGATGACCCCCCCCCACCCCCACAAAAGCTCATAAGGAAGTCACCATTACCTTGCAAATCTCTCTTTGTCATTGGGCCCTTGATCATCATCGCACCTGGATAGAAAGCCCACAAGAAGTTAACACCTTCTACATCCCAACTACCTTTGACAGACAATCATCCATCCGAACTGCTCATCCAAACTTTCAGCTTGCAAAAGAAACAGAAGTTCTTGTTTTGCAAAAACCTCATTCTCTGAATGTAAGGGGTACAACCTGCTGCCACTCCAGTGGCTCGGGGAATAAATGTTTACTATAGTGGACAAATCAAGTGGTCTGCTATGTTCTGAGTGGTTTCAAGCGTTGCGAGTGCTGTTGGCACTGCACTCAGCCAGGAAAAAGAGGGCATTCCTTCAGGTACCTGCCCTGTGCCTGAACTTTAAGTATTGGTCCCATCTTATCAGACATACTCTACCCAATTCAAATCCCCCTGACTTTCTGCTACTTAAACCTAAAGTGTCTCCGCTCATTTCAAGAGCCTAGGACCCCAAGTTTTATGTATTTAGATACAACAGGGTAACAGGCCTTTCTAGCCCCAAAAGACCACACTGCCCAATTACATCAATGTGATCAATTAACATAATAACCCGCACGTCTTTGGAATTTGGCAGGAAACTGGAGCACATCAAGGAAACCCACATGGTCACAGGGAGAATGTACATACTCGTTACAAACAGTAGCGGGAATTCAACCCAGGTTGTTGGCGCTGTAACAGTGTTACGCTAACCAGTACACTACTGCACTGCTTATTTCTGTTAATAATTTCACCTTCCACAGACACTGCCTGATCTGTTGAGCGTCTCTGAGAATTTTCTGGTTTTACTTACATCATACACTGAATGGCAGTTTCTCTACATCAACAGTCGCAGTGCAGTTCTGACCATTTGGGGCAGTAGTAAGAAATCAGAAGTTTTATAGTTCCGTCCAATCCCTTCTCCCCGCCTTCAACTACCACCATCGTGGATCGGAGAAAGCAAATGAGATGGCCATAGTAAAATTTAATAGTTTAAAGAATAAATGCAGAGTTGCACCAACCTGGGGAACTTGCTGCTTCCTTCACCATCGTCATCATCATCGAAATCCAGCCTGGAACAAAAGAACAATTAATCACAGGCTAAATGCAATGGATTGACAATGGTTTCTGCAGAAATGCAAAGTAAAATGGACTAACGAATGTATACATGTGCGTACTGTCAGTATGAAACATGAATATTATGTTTCACAATGACAGTATGACGAAGTGGACCCCCATTATCCAGGAAATACCCTCTTCTCATTACTACCATCAGAGAGGAGGCAAAGGAGCCTGAAGATCAACACCCAATGTTTCAGATCCACCATCAGATTTCTCAATGGATAATGAGCCCAGGAACACTATCTCACTATTTTTTCCCTGCTTTTTACACTACTTTATTGAACTGATTTTATATATTGTGTGTGTGTGTGTGTGTGTGTGTGTTTACACACACACAAAACACCATGCAAAAATCTTATAATGGATGCTAAGACTTTTGCACAGTACTGCACTTGTCAATGTAGAGTAGACAGCGAATTTATAAATCTGGCAGGAGCAAAGGATGTTGGGAATGCCAAGAGTGGAGCACCAGGGGAGGATGTTAGAGGAGACACACCCAGCCCTCAGTCACCGGGCAAGGTCATTTGATTCCAAACAATTGGGTTTTTGCTTATTACAGAATGACCCTCTGGTGCTTCCCACTACCACCACTCTCTCTTTTTCTAACCAAAATTCCCTTCTCCCTGTCCCCTTTATAGTCCACAATAGAGACTCATATATGACAGGGGTCCCCAACCTTTTTTGCACCGCGGACTGGTTTAATATTGACAATATTCTTGCGGACCGGCCGACCGGGGGGTGTTCAAGTAGGGTTGCCAACTTTCTCACTCCCAAATAAGGGGCAAAAGTAGCCATCAAATGCTACTGCTACATCAAATGCTAATGAGAAAGACTACCATGAAGCCTTGCGTGGGCACCTGTGTGCGCATGTGTGTACGTGCCGATTTTTCCCTACAAATTGGTTTTGGCTTAATCTTCCCGATTCTGTTAAGTGAAACTACACTGTACATACATTATTTCTAGTTTATATAGGCTGTGTATTTATCATATCATTCCTGCTTTTACCATATGTTAGTGTTATTTTAGGTTTTGTGTATTTGGTAGGTTATTTCAAGTTCAACAGTGCGTGACAAGGAATGAGGAAAGGTGCAGCTGACTCATATCATTTCATATCGCCAAATCATATCGTTTCCTCGCGGCCTAGTAGCACATGCTTTGCAGCCTGGCACTGGTCCACAGCCCAGTGGTTGGGGACCGCTGATATATGAAACACAAAAGAATGTGCAGATGCTAGAAGTCCGAAGCAACAACGCAGAATGCTGGAGGAACTTAGTAGGCCAGGCAGCATCTATGGAAAAGAGTAAATGGTTGACGTTTCAAACCAAGACCCTTCTTCAGAACAGATACGGGAGAAGTCAGAGTAAGAAGGTGGGAGGAGGGGAGGAAGTAGTACATGATGGCAGGTGATAGGTGAAACCGGGAGAGGGGGAGGGAGTGAAATAAAGAGCTGGGAAATTGATTGGCGAAGGAGATAAAAAGGCCTGGGGGAGGGGGAATCTGATAAAGGGAATAGGGAGGAGCACCAGAGGGAGGTGATGGGCAGGTAAGAAGATAAATTCAGAGAGGGAAACAGGAATGGGGAATGGTGGTGGTGGTGGTGGGGGGGGGGGGGTGTTGCAATTATCATAAGTTCGAGAAATCAATGTTCATGTCATCAGTTTCAAGGCTACCCAGATGGAATATAATGTATTACTCCTCCAACCTGAACGTGGCCCCTTTGCTGCAGGAGAGGCCATGAAATGACATGGTGGAAAAGGAATGGAAATGGATTGCTACAGGGAGATCCTTTTTTTGGTTGATGGAGTAAAGGTACTTGGCAAAACTGTCTCCCAATCTTTGTCAGGTCTCACCAATATACAGGAGGATACACCTGGAGCACTGGATACAGTAGAAGACCCCAGCAGGTAGTGGCGCCTCACCTGGCAGGACTGTTTGGTGCCCTGACTGGTAGTGAGGGAGGAGGTATAGGGGCAGGTATGGCACTTATCATTGCAAGCGGAATGGAGGGAGTAATCTACACAGTCACAGGCAAAATGTACAAACTCCTTACAGATAGCAGTGGGAATGAACCAGTGCTGTAAAGAGCAAATAAGCATTCAATGCTTCCAATGAATGAAGGTCTTTACTTTCTAACGATGTCTAAAGAGGTTCTGCATATCACTGAAGACCGAAACCTCACAAATGTAGTGGAAAGCATCCTGCCTGCTTGCATTACCACCTGGTACACACAGAAACACAAGAGGCTAGTGGTGGACACAGTCAGTTCCATCACAGGTACGGCTCTATTCTCCACCAAGAACAAGTGAAGTTGAGTGAGGTTATCTCCTTCATTCAAGAACCTGATGGTTGAAGGGTGGTAATTGTTCCTAAACCTGGTGGTGCGGGTCCTAAGGTTCCTTCTTCCTGATGACACACGAGAAGAGAGCATGATCTGGATGGTGGGGATCACCAACAATGCATGCTGCTTTCCAGCAACAACCTTTCATGCAAATGTGTTCAATGGCTGGGAGGGCTTTACCCATAAAGGACTGGGCCATATACATTACTTTCTGTAGGATTTTCCAATCAAGGGCATTGGTGTTTCTATACCAAGCTGTGATGCAGCTAATCAATATACTCTCCACCACACATCTATAGAAGTTTGTCCAAGTTTTAGACGTCATGCTGAATTTCTGCAAATTCTGAAGGAAGTAGAGGCGCTGCTGTGCTTCTTCATAATTACACTTGCATGCTGGGCCCAGGACTATATAAATCTACTTCTACAGGACCTCTGAAATAATAACATCGAGGAAGTTAAAGTTGTTAACCCTCTCCACCTCTGATCCTTCAATGAGACTGGCTCATGGACCTCTGGGATATGGTGAGAGGGAAGAAGTGTGGATCAGCCATGATGGAGTGGCGGAGCAGACTCAATGGGCCGAATTGCCTAATTCTGCCCCTATGTCTTATAGTCTTTTAAATATTATGATTGTACCTTCCTCTGGCAGCTTGTTCTATGAACTCACCACCTTGTGTGTGGAAAAACTTACTCCTTAGATCTTTTTAATATCTTTTGGACCACTGAGAAATGGAACCCATTCGTTACTGCTGGATGGCCTGCATTTGGTCCGGGGTGCGGCTGTGTGCGGTGGACAGGAATCACGGCTTATACTTTCATTGAAGTTATGACATCTGTGGTGGTTTTGTTACTTACAGTATTTCCCCCCAGCACATGTCATTTGATGCATTCTGAGTTATTACAGTGCACAGATGCAGAGATGCAAGAGACAGCAAGCGCTGGAGTCTGCAGCAAGAACTTGGCAGCTCCAGCAGCATCTGAGAGGAAAGGAATTGTCGAGGCTTCCGGTCCAAATGCTGATGATACCTTTGCTCCCACAGATGTTGCTTGACTCACTCAGTTCTCCTGGCAGATTGTTTGTTAGCCTAGAGATATAATAGGTTTGATTCACTCAGGGTCAGAGGCAGATTGACAAATCTGCAGCATGAGACTGGGATGGAGGTCAAGTCCGGGTGGCAGGCCAAACAATTCAGCACCCCCCACCCCCCACTCCCCTGGCAGATGCCCAATAATGTGGATTCCATTTTACTTAAAAGGCCCTACAGCAGAATTTGAGGGCTTTTATTTATTTTCATTTTTAATTTAGCGATACAGCACAGTTGAACAGGTTGCTGACACTGTAACCACCACGCTACAGTGTTGTTCTATAACCAGATGGAAACATGAAAAACTACCAAAACCCAGAATTAAACCAGGAACTTTTAGAACTTTTGTCTACGCTCTCTCAACCGAGCTATTTTCCGGGTTGTGGAGATTAAACAAGGAAGTGGAGCTCAGGCCAGTAATCAGATTAGCCGTCATCTTCTGGAATGGCTGAACAGGTTTGGGGAGCGTCATCACTTACTGCTACCACTAGTTATAGTCACGTACAGCATAGAAACAGGCTGTTTGCCTTTGGCAATATGGACAAATGTGTACGGTTTAGGTCACTGCGTTGCACGTGTGATGTCACAAGCTGGAAAGAGGTGTATGTAACAAGCAAGAACAAGAACATTGCTGGAATTTGAGGACCTGTGTTATAGGGAGAGGTTGGGCAGGCTAGAACTTTATTCCATGGCACATGGGCAACTGAAAGCTGACCTTACAGACTATTATAAAACCCTGAAGGGCATTTTGGGAGTCTTTTTCCCCAGGGAAGGAGAGGGGGCTTGAGGTGGGAGGGGAGAAATCTGAAGGACAACTTCTTCACACAGAAGTTGGTGGTTATATGGAACATGGAATGAGCTGCCAGAGGAAATATTTGAGGCATGGATAACTTCATTCACAATTCACAACTGATTCTACGACCTACAGACTTGCATTTAACGACCCTTTACTACTCATGTTCTCCGTATTGTTTTATTTGCAGTTTGTCTTCTTTTGACATTGGCTGGTTGTCAGTTTTTGTTTATTATTTCTCAAGAATAGTTGAATCTTAGGTAACTTGTGTATCTAATAAAGTGGCTACTGAGTGTATGTTCATGGTTTTCTGCTGCTGTAGCCCATCCACTTCAAGGTTCGACGAGTCGTGCATTCAGAGATACTCTTTTGCACCCACTGTTGTAACACATGGTTATTTGAGTTACTGTTCGTTGCCTTTCTATCAACTTGAACCCAATTTGGCCATTCTCCACTGACCTCTCTCACTAACAATGTGTTTTCACCCACACACTGCCATTCTCTATAAACTCTAAAGAATATTGTATGTGAAAATCCCAGGAAATCAGCAGTTTCTGGAGGTACTCAAACCATCCTGACTGGTACCAACAATGATTCCACAGTCAAAGTCACTCACATTTCTTCCCCATTCTATGATGTTTGGTCTGAACAACTGAACCTCTCGACCATGCCTGCATGCTTTTTGTGCATTGAGGTGCTGCCACGTGATTGGCTGATTATATATTTCATTAACATGTGTACCTAATAAAGTGGCTATTGAGTATATAAGCAATTTGATAATAAATTTACTTGGAACACAGCAACAATTAAAAGACACTTGGATAGATCAATGTTTAGGAAAGTTTTCAAGAGATATGGACCAGGAAAAGAAAAATTGGACATGTTTGGATGGGCATCTTGCTTCGTGTGACACATTCTCACTACAGAATCGAACAAAATTATCCAGTCAGAACAGCCTTCCTGCATGAGGCAGGGTCCAAAATTCCTTACCCCGGGCGTCTCTTGGGTGCCCGAGACATGATGCCGCCACCAGACGGAGGCTGTGTTGTTGCTCCAGCATTCCCAGCCGCAGACACGCCCAGAGGTCCTCCAATCTCTGAAGCCATTTCTACAACTGGAGAAAACGGAAACGAAACAGTCAGCATTGGGAAACACAAGAAAAACAAAATAAGTACTGCGGCAGACACATCTGAATTACAGGAAGAGGTCTAACAAAATTTAATGCTGCCCCACCTCCCCCAAACAACAGGATGAGACACTTGGGTGACACAGCAAACTGGAGGACAACAGAAAAGGCTGGAGGAATTCAGTGGGTCGAACAGCATCTGTGGAGGGAGAAAGCATAAACACAAGAGATTCAGGAAATCCAGAGCAACACAGGCACACAAAATGCTGGAGGAACTCAGGAGGCCAGGCAGCATCTACGGAGGAGAAGTTTCTGGACTGGAAAGAAAAGGGGAAGAAGCCAGAATAAGATAGAGGGAGGGGGAGGAGTACAAGCTGGCAGGTGATAGGTGACCCCAGGTGAGGGGGAAAGTCAGTGGGGATGAAATGAGTAGGTAGAAAAGGTAAAGGGCTGAAGGATTATGATAGGAGAGAAGAATAGACCATGAGAGGATTTCCCTCCACAGATGCTGTCTGACCTGCCATCTTCCTCCACCTTTTAGGGAATTAAGAGTTTCTCTTCTCTTAACTTCTAGGCAGAAACATCCATGCCATTCCAACAAAGGTAGTCTAGGAAAACTCAGCGGCTGAGTACTCTCTGTATGAAACTGTTTGTGTTGCAGTCTAGAGCAATGGCCAAACCCCTTATGAGAAGGTGAAAGTTCACAGGGGAGCCATGAGAACTTTAACAACATTGAGGAATTTGGTTAAATGGTTCTCATTTAAAGTGCAACTGATTAAAGTATAGAAAGCACGAGCAACCCAACAGTCTGTCAAGGAATCTCTGGGAATTCCTGGGACTGGAAAGTCCTTTTGAGGTAGGCCTTACCCAGAAGAAGTTTAAATTTTCTCTTCAACGGGAGCTCAGTGAGACTGTGAAAGAAAATTATAAAGTTAAGATTAATTTTGAATTAAATGCTGTTGGCAAGCTTGACAAGCTCTATAGATATTGCTCAAAACCTGGGTCATGAGGATGTCGGGATAAGAGGCAGACACTGCCTTGTTTGTGTGAGCTAACAATACCCAGACATGAATCACGCCAGCAATGAGGCATTGTTAACCCTTTTCCAAGACTGTCTAGCAAGTAGCAAATAGAGGAACTAACTGTAGACATGTATCTCTAATTTTGTGCATCACACGGGAATGTTAGAAAACTTGCTGATACCTAACGAGTGCTTTTGAAATCGCTGACCAAGTATGTTTACCTGTTGGCTATTGCCCAAAATAATCTAAGATGTAATAAAAGATGTAAGATGTAAGATCTAAGATGTAAGATTATGTAAGAGATGTAATCTGACATCGATGGAGTCATAAGACAATGGCACTTGTGATCACGTAATAAAAGGGTTAACCATATACCGAGGTATGTGTCTTTATTTCTGCTCCCTAACAGAGTAAAGTCGCTCATAGTTATCAGTGGCAAAATTCTTTTACAGTAAATTCTTCAACAAGCTTTTTGTGTGTATTGCTCTGGATTTCAAGAATCTGCAGAATCTCTTATGTTTATGAGCCCCTAAAAGAAGTTTGCCATGACACTGGCTGGGTGGAGTGGAGGAATGGAAAGCCTAGATATATTTTAGCTATTGTGAACAAGTGACATATCCATTGAAAAAGACTGGAGCTCTAAAAATTCACTCAACAGCTATCTATTTATTGAGATACAGCGAGGAACACATTCTTCCGGCTCAAAGTGTCACACTGCTCAGCAACCCATCTATCTAACCCTAGCCTAATCACAGGTCACCTCCAAGAATACAACCTTGTTGCGGTTTGGAGGCTTGCACGCCCCAATGACCAGAGAGAGAAATATGTTGGCTAAAGTCTTTATGCTTTGGCTCTTGGTAGGGTCACCCATAACCAAAAGATCAAAGGAACTGTGAGTGATCCACCGGTCCTCCAGGTTTGGGGGTTCAGCTCGGGACCAACAACCCCAGTTGCTCAAACTGTCAAGGAAACAGCAAAGAGAAACCTTCTACATCTCAGTGCAACAGTGTGAGATGAAGATCATGAACCACAATAGAGAAGATGGCCAAGGACAGACAGACAGATGGAGGACCATCATTGCTGCCCTAAGTCAATTGGTACAATTTTGAACTGTCGGAAGAAACCGGAGCTCCCGGAGGGAAGAACATACAAATTTATTACAGATGGCACTGGAATTAACTCCAAGCACCAAGTGCCCCTATTAAGGTACAGAGCGAGAAGAATACAAGATTTCCCCTGCCTGACTTCACTGACTGCCGCTCCTAATTACTGGTTCTGATGTACCTACAGGAGGTGGTGAACTCCAAGCACATTCTCTCTCACCCTTGTATTTTCATCAACATTCCCAGAATTTTTTTTAAAAATACATTTCCAGGCACAATTCCTAGTTTGCAAAGATAAAATCCAGTGCCATTTTTCAAAATTCAAGGCTGTCCTGAGAAACGTTAGGACAGGGGTCCCCAACCTTTTTTGCACTGTGGATTGGTTTAATATTGACAATACTCTTGCGGACCGGCCGGCCTGGGGGTGGGGGGGGGGGTTCAAGTAGGGTTAAACTCACCCCAACATGTCTTCTACAATTAGGGTTGCCAACTTTCTCACTCCCAAATAAGGGACAAAAGTAGCAGTCAAATCCCGGGACAATTTACCCCAGGAAAGACTACCATGACTGTGAAGCCTTGCGCGGGCACCTGTGTGCGCATGCGTGACCTGCGCATGCACGTACGTGCCGATATTTTCTCCACAAACCGGTTTTGCTTTCATCTTCCCGACTATACTGTACATACATTATTTCTACTTTATATAGGCTGTGTACTTATCACATCATTCCTGCTTTCACTATATGTGAGAGTTATTTATTTTTGGTTTTATGTGTTATTTGCTACGATTTGGTAGGATATTTTTTGGGTCTGGGAACGCTGAAAAAATTTTCCCATATAAATTAATGGTAATTGCTTCTTCGCTTTACGCCATTTCGGCACAAAAGGTTTCATAGGAATGCTCTACCTTAGCGGGGGAAATACGGGACAAGAGCGGTCCCGTATGGGACAAACCAATTTAGCCCAATATACGGGATATCTCGGCAAATACGGAACAGTTGGCAACCCTGTGTTCAAGTTCAACAGTGCGCGACAGGGAATGAGAAAAGGTGCGGCTGACTCATATAATTTCCTCACGGCCCGGTAGCACATGATTTGCAGCCCGGTGGTTGGGGACCGCTGCGTTAGGACATCGGGGAAACTCCCTCAATTCTCAAAGTTCAAAGTAATTCTATTAATTTTATTATCAAAGTACATATACGGCACCATGTACAACTCTGAGATTCATTTTCTCGTTGGGCATTCACAGTAAATCCAAGAAACAACAGAATCAACGAAAGACCGCAGGAAAGACAAACAACCAATCTGCAAATACGAAAGAAATTTGATGCTGCTTTCCTGCGATATCGTTTCATGCAGATGTATTCAATGATTGGGAGGGCTTTACCGTGATGGACTGGGCTGTACTTTTTGTTGGATTTTCCGTTCAAGGGCATTGGTGTTTCCATACCAGACTGTGATGCAACCAGTCAATATACTCTCAACCACACATCTATAGAAGTTTGTCAAAGTTTTAGATGTCATGCCGAATCTTCACGAACTCCTAAGAAAGTAGAGGCCCTGCCCATGCTTTTATCGTAATGGCACTTGGCCCAGGACAGATGCTCTGAAATGAAAAGAGGAATTTAAAGTTGCTGACCCTCTCCATTTCTGATCCTCCAATGAACCTCCAGTTTCCTCAGAACAATGAAGTTAAGGCCCTTGTTCGATGAGTCTGTGAATCTACTGGGGAAGTGGAAGGTCCAATGTCTGCAACTTCACTAAGAAGCTGGTGGCCCAGAGGCCACCCGTCCTGGAGTTAGAGGACAGTCTGTGAGTGTAAGTGGGGGGGGGGTGTCATGGGGAGAACGAAAGGGACTTTATTTGGTATTGTTGTTTTGTTGAGTTGTTGTGTTGTTCTGTTGAACACTGTGGGTATGCTAGGTTTCCAATGGAATGTGTGGTGACATTTACCAGCAAAATTATCAGTCTACAAGATCATGAGGGGCAAAGACAGGGTGAAAACACATAGCCTCTTTTCCCCTGGAAGAAGGTACTAAAAACAAGAACGCACAGGTCTAAGATCAGACACAAAAGATTTAAAAGGGACATCAATGTAGCTCCTTCACAAAATGGGTCATGTGCACTTTGAATGGTACTCCACCGTAGACAGTCCCAGCCCAGCAGTGAAAGGAGGGTTGGCATGGGGCTAGCAACCCGTAAAAAAAAAACTCAGAAGCTCCAAAGACCTCATCCCTTGGAGAAGGAGGTTGTTGACCCAGAAGACATATAAAGTCATGTGGTGAAAATGGAAACCACAAAGCCGATCAACCCAGGCTCAGGACTGATGACTCTGGCGAGCTGCTGTTGGCGGCCTATGCTCCAGTAGGGGTGGTAAGCGTATGTACTTGGAACAAGCTGCCAGAAATATCGATTGTGCTGCAAACATTTAAAAGCCATCTATACAAGTACATAGATAGGAGAGGTTTCGAGGACTATGAGCCAAATGTAGGCAACAGAGTCGGCACGGACAAGTTGGGCCAAAGGGCCCATATCCATGCTTTATGCCTCTATGACTGACACATCATTATGATGTGAGAGGAAACTAGAGGACTGGGAATGAACCCTACAGGTAGATCGGACATAGACAGAAAATGTAAACTCTACACAGACAGTACCTACGGGCAGGATCAAACTGGGTCACAAAAGCTGTGATTTTCTAGGGCGCCACGGTAGCATAGCCGTTAGCTCAATGCTATTACAGTTTGTGTTCTTTCCCCTGTGAGTGTAGGGAGTTCTCTGCTTTACTCCCACAGTCCAAAGATATACTGATTAGTAGGTTAACTGGTCAGTATAAATTGTTCCGCAATTAGGCTAGTGTTAAATCGGTGGGTTGCTGGGTAGCGCGGCTCGAAGGGTTATCTTCAAATAACTAACCACAGCACAGTCGCTGCTCTCACAGTTAAATAATGTAAAGGTTAGTGCAATCGCAGATCAGGTTCAATTCCTGCCCCAATCTGTACGGTCTCCGTGTGACCGTGGGGGTTTTCTGTGCGTGCTCTGGCTTCCTCCCACATTCCAAAGGCGTACAGGTTGGGGTCAGTGAGTTGTGGGCATGCCAGGCTCCACCCAGCGCAATCCTCGCTGATTTGGTTTGACACAAACCACGCATTTCACTCTATTTTTCAATGTGACAAGTACCTCTTTTATCAAGGGCACCTGCTACCCTTACCCAGTGTGCATGAAATTGCAGTTCCAGATCGACTACACTGTGTTCACTGCTCCTAAATGCCCACTGAAATGGCCCTGCAAACCACTCAACTGAAGGGGGACTAAGGATGGACGACAGTGCCTGTGACACCCACATCACATGAATAAGCAATAAGAATCTCTACTATCGCACAGCAGCGCATTTGGAAAGGGGTCTGCGGCTGACAGAGGAGAAATGGAGGGTCAAAATGAGCAGAGGGGATATGTAGGAGATAAAAATCCTACACAAACTAAACTGAACTCTAGTTAGTAGACAGAAACTGGCCCAGATATCCACAACCGCATTTTTTTGCATCATCACCACTTGCACCCTGAATTAAACAAGACGTGCGTTGCCCCGGTGACAGACTCCAATCAAAACTCTCAATGACTGTTACCACAGCAACTACAGGGGTGCTTTATTTTTTTGAGAAAGAAGGCCAAAACAAACCACAGCAAACTTTTGTCTCCTGACAAGAGCAGCAAGAATCCCGTTTAACGATTTTAATTACACATGAAGCCCCTCTGTGATAAAGGCACCTTCATCAACTCCCATAGCCCTCTGCAATCAAAGAGCTACGTGTCGCCTGAAGGGTAGTCAGTGTTAGAAAGGCTGCCATTAACTTGCAAAGTAAGATCTCTTGAACAGCAACAGCAGAGGGAGACCCTCTGCTCTTCTCAAAGTTTGCAGAGGGGCTGTTTAAATCCAACCAAACTGGCAGCAGGAACTTGATGCTGCCAAACATCCTGGCAAATCATCCTTCCACGGTGCCTATCGTCACCCTCCCCACTGGGAGCTGGGAATATTCAGTGTTCCAATTCTCCAGAATGGGTTCTAAACTTGACTTAGCCACAGACCCACAGGCTTCCTAACCTAGGAAAACAGGACTCCTTGAAGCCTTTGTGTCAGTCTCTCCCCCAGTACAAATGGTGGGAGGAGAAGATGGCGGCGCAACGCAGTGCGCGCAGCTCTCTGGTGAAATAATATCGTCTTTGTTAAATAGGGTACCGTGCACAATTCTGATTTGATGGAGACAGCCCTGAGAAGCACGGAGGAACACCTGGAGAAACTTCTGAAATGCCTGGTTCGCTGCCACTGCTACTGTGCGATCGAGAATCTCTGGAGGGGAAGGCCCCAAAATCCTCGGCTTTGCCTGCTGCTGGCAGCCGGGGCTGGGGTTGAAGCGCTCGGCAGAGATGGTGCTTGGTGTCGGAGGACTGGTCGGAGGCTCGAAGTTTTCGGATGGACTGAGAGTTGGATTGTGGTCGGGCATGGCAGGGAGAGTTTTCTTCCTTCTCCCGTCTGCGTGAGATGTGGGACTTTCGAGAGACTTTGTACTTTTTTTTACCATGCCCATGGCCTGTTCTTCATCAAGTTATGGTATTGCTTGCACTGTTGTAACTATATGTTATAATTATGTGGTTTTGGTCAGTTTTTCAGTCTTGGTCTGTCCTGTGTTTCTGTGATATTACACCGGAGGAATATTGTATCATTTCTTAATGCATACATTACTAAATGACAATAAAAGAAGACTGCATGTCCTCAATCTAACCCGCACACAGCAACTCGTTGGACTCTCTCACACTGCTCCCTCACTTCTTTTGAATTCCAAACAGGATTTGTATTTGTTAACGGAGGATTAAATTACAGGGAGATGGGATCACTACAGAAACCGGCATAAACTCCAATACTCTGCTGTTATTCTGTTACACACAATCTTAAAGTGCAGCAAGAGAGAATTCAAGAACCTCTAAATTGCTTAATGTCATTTCCTGTACACAAGTGTAAAGGAGAATGAAATAATTGTTACTCCAGATACAATGCAGCACAAAATACTTCACAAAAGATAACAAATGCAATAATAAGACATATAATATATATTTTTTTGAAAATATCAATGATTGATCCTGTGTCCATAAAATGACACGAGGCTATACATAAGGGACTGACAGGAAATAATAAAGTAGTGGTGGTGTTTGTGGGTGGAGGTGTTGATCAGCTTTACTGCTTGGGAAAATTAACTGTTTTTGAATCTGGTGGTCCTGGCATGGATACGAAGTAGCTTGCTCTGTGATATGATTGGGACAAACAGTCCACAAGCAGGATGGGTGATAAATCGACTTCAGGTGAAGGGCTGTAAAATTTTTGACCCTACACAACTCCTTTTGCCTCCATCTATCAATCACTCCCCCCCACTTGGCACTACTTACCGGCCCCATCTTAAAACCCCTCCTCAGTCCATCAATCACCTCAGATTCCCCACTCAATTCTCAATCTCAAAGCAGGGTTTCAACCCGAAATGTCAACAATTCTTTCCCTCCCACAGATGCTGATCAACCTGCAGAAAGCCAGAGAACCGGCGCATAGTGCTAGTAGTTAGTGTTCATTGCCTTGCCAGAGGACTAGAGTTGAAAAGCAAGGATGTGATGCTTAGGCTTTATAAAGGCATTGGTCAGACCACGGTTGGAGTATTGAGAGCAGTTTTGTTCCCATTATCTAAGGAATGATGTGCTGGCATTGGAGAAGATCCAGAGGTTTATGGGAATGGTTCCAGCAATGAATAGGTTAGCATACAAGAACCAGGTTTGATGGCCTGGGACTGTATTAGAAGTGTCTGGGATGATCTCATTGAAACCTACCAAATATTGAAAGCCCTCGATAAAGTAGACGTGAAGAGGATGTTTCCTGTAGTTGGGGAGTCTAGGATCAAACGGCACTGCCTCAGAATAGAGGTACGTTCATTTAGAAGAGAGATGAGTAATTTCTTTAGCCAGAGGGTGATGAATCTGTGGAATTCATTGCCACAGATGGCTGTGCAGGCCAAGTCACAGGGTATATTTAAAGCAGAGGTTGATAGAGGTTCGTGATTAGTAAGGGTATCAAAGGTTAGGGGGAGAAAGCAGGAGAATGTGATTGAGAGGGATAATAAATCAGCTATGATGGAATGGCGGAGCAGACGCGATGGACTGAATGGTCTGATTCTGCTCCAATATCTTACCGTCTTGACCATTTGGATGGAAATGAAGTATCATTTCAACCACCATAGGAATTGACTTTCTGGGAATTTTTGGAAGAGCCCAAGGTGTCTGTGAGGATTCTCAGATACCCATAAATCCTGATGCAGATCCTTGAATCATTGATAAATTTGTTCCCCTACACCCCTCACCCCAACAGAGGCTGCTCGACATGCACAGTTCCTTCAGCAGTTAGATTTTTGCTCCACATTTCAGCATCTGCAGTCTAGCATCTACATACGCAACTTCTCTATCTCGCACCTCAGAAGTGCAAACAAATTTTTCTCAAGTCTTTCTATGATGCTATATTTCATACTATATATGGTAGCTTAGCAGTTAAGAGCGATGCTCTTACAGCTTGGGGTATTTCAGAGTTCTGAGTTTAATTCTGGCACCATCTGTAAGGAGTTTGTACATTCTCTCTGTAACCATGTGGATTTCCTCCCACAGTCCAGACATACCAGTTAGTAGGTTAACTGGTCATTGTAACAGATCCTTAAGACCCCACAACATCCTTGTAAATTTTCTTTGCACTCTTTCAATCTTATTTCTTTCCTGTGAGTAGGATGATCAAAACTGGACACAACGCACCAAATTAGGCCTCACTAATGTCTTAAACTATTTCAAAAAGACATCCCAACTCCATATTTACTCAATGCATTGCTTAATGAAGGCCAATCTGCCAAAAGCTTTTTTTAAAAAATCATACCTATCAACCTGTAACACTATTTTTGTGGAATTATGAATCTATATTTCCAGATCCCTCTATTCTACCACAATCCTCAGTGCCCTACCGCTCACCACGAATACCTACCCTGGTTGGTCCTCCCAAAGTGCAATACCTCACACTTGTCTGCATTAAGTTCCATCTGCCATTTTTCAGCCCATTTCTCCCGCTGGTCTAGATCCCACAGCAAGCTTTGATAGTCTTTCTTTCTACTATTCCCTCAATCTTGGTGTCATCTGCAAATTTGCTGAACCAGTTTACGTTACCATCCAGATTGTTGATATATAGTAGATAACTAACAACAGACCCAGCACTAATCGCTGTGCCATTCCGCTAGTAACAGGCCTCCAGTCAGAGAAGCGATCATCTATAACCACCCTCTGACTTCTTCTATAAAGCCAATATCTAATCCAATTTACTATCTCATCTTGAATGCCAAGTAACTGAACCTTTGGACCAACCTCCTATGTGAGACCTTGCCAAAGGCCTTGCTAAAAAGTCCATGTAAACAACACCCACTGCCTTGCCTTCAACTTTCCTAACTTCCTGTATAAGATTGTTAGACATGACTCACCACGCACAAAGATATGTTGACAATGCCTAATTAATCCCTGTCTATCTAAATGCTTATATATCCAGTCTCTTAGAATATCTTCCAATAACTTTCACACCACTGATGTCAGTTTCAATGGCTTATAATTTCCTGCCTTATTCTTAGAGCCTTTCTTAAACAGAACAACACAAGCTATCTTTCATTCCTCTAGGGCCCCTGTAATTTCTGCACTTGCCTCTCACAGGGTCCAAGAGAACACCCTGTCAGGCCTGGCAATTTTATCCACCCTAATATGCCTCAGAGAGCAACACTCCTCTAATCTGTACAGGTCCATGATACCTTGTGCTGCACTGCCTCGTGTTTATAGACTGTGTCCATCTCCTGAGTAAATGCAGATGCAAAAAAAAAATCCATCCATTTAAGATCTCCCCCATCTCTTTTGGTTCCACAAAGATTACCACTCCGATCTTCCAGAGGACTAATTTTTGCCCCTTGCTAACCTTTTGCTCTGTAGAAGCCCTTATTCACCTTGTCTGCTATTGCAACCTCATGCCTTCATTTAACCCTCCTGATTTCCTGCAGTGTTCTCTTGCATTTCTTATACTTAAGTACCTCATTTGTTCCTACCTGACTATTCCTGCTATCCTTGCCTTTTATTCTGACAGGAATGTACAAACCCTGTACTTTCAAAATTTCACTTTTGAAAGCCTCCCACTTTCTAAGTATGCCTTTGCCAGAAAACTTGTCCCAATCCATGTCTGATTTCTGATACCATCAAAATTGCACTTCCTCTAATTTAGAATCTTAACCCAAGTATTAGACATCCTTTTCCACAATTACCTTGAAACCAAGAGCATTATGATCACTTGCTGCAAAGTGTTCCCATATACAAATTTCTGTCACCTACCCTGTCTCATTCCCTAAACAGGAGTTCTAGGTTCGCACGGTCTCTAGCTGGAACCTCTATATACTGATTAAGGCAACATTCCTGAACATATTTGACAAACTATTTCCCATCCAGCTCTTTTACAGCATGGGAGTTCCAGTCAATATACGGAAAGTTAAAATCAACTATCACAACCTTATGTTTCTTGCAATGATCTGCAATCTCACCGCAAATCTGCTTTTCTAAATCCCACACACCATTGGGTAAGCTATAATTATAATACCATTAATGAGTCATACCTTTCTTATTCCTGTTCTACCCATAAAGCCTCACGAGACAAGCTCTCCAGTCTGACCTGACTGAGCACTGTCATGACATTTCCCCTGAATAGTAATGCCACCCCTCCTTCTTTAACCCCCCCCACCCCCGCTCTTACATCTGAAACAACAGAACCCCAGAATATTGAGTGGCAAGTCTTGCCCCTCCTGCAACCAAATCTCTTTAATGATTACACATGGTGATCCACGCCAAGCTGATCAGCTTTTCCTACAATACTCCTTGCATTGAAATGTATGCAGCTCAGAACATTAGTCCCACCATGCTCAACCTTTCAATTCCTGACCTTGTATGCAGGCTTAACAGCATCTTTGTACACAACCTCTCCTCTATCTGCTCTGGCACTCTGGTTCCCATCCCTCTACAACTCGAGTTTAAATCACCCTGTGCAACTCTGGTAAACCTTCCCACTTGACGATTAGACTCCCTCCAGTTCAGGTGCAAACCACCCCTTCTGTACAGGTCCCAACTTCCCTGAAAGAGAGCCCAAAGATGCAAAAATCTGAAGCCCTCCCTCCTACACCAACTCCTTAGCCAGGTGTTAAACTGTATAATCTTCTTATTTCTGGCCTCACCAGCACATGGCAATCCCGAAATCCCAACCCTGGAAGTCCTGTCCTTTGACTTAGCACCCAACTTCCTGAATTCACTTGGCAGGACCTCGTCACCCATCCTCCCCATGATATTGGTACCAACATGGACCACCACCTCTGCCTGCTCAGCCTCTCATTAAGAATGCTGCGGGCACAATTTGAGATGTCCCAAATCTGGCACCCTGGAGGCAACAAACCATCTGGGAATGTTGTTCTTGTCCACAGAACCAGTTTCCTGTTTCCCTAACCAATGAATCCCCCATCACTACAGCTCACCTCTTTGACCCTTTTTTCCCTTCTGAGCCACAGAGCTAGACTCAGTGCTAGAGACCTGACCATTGTGGCCTTCCTCTACTAGGTCATCCCCCTTTCCCTTCCCAAATGTATGCAGAGGAGAATGGCCACAGGGATTCACTGCACTGGCTTCACCCTCCTGATGGTCACCCAGTTATTTGTGTCCTGCACCTTGGGTGTAACTACCTCCCTGCATATCCTGTCTATGAACCCCTCAGCCTCCCAAATGATCCGGAGTTCATCCAGTTCCAGCTCCAACTCCTTAACATTATCTGTTAGAATCAGCAACTAGATGCTTTTCTTGCAGGTGTAGTTGTCAGGGTTTACTGGAAGTTTCCCAGCCTTCCCACATCCTGCAAGCAGAGCATTTCACTATCCTGTCTGACATCCCCAGTGCTCTAAGTGTACAATAAGAAAGAAAGAATAAACAAACAATGTAGGTTTTTTTCTGCACGCAACCACACCAATGTTGATGCCTTTTTTTGGCACTATTTTGTAATTTTGCACTGTTAAACAGTAAATTTCAGGTCATATATGACAGTTATAATAAACCTAATTATGAGTCATACTTGTTCTGCTTCTCTTGAAGCAATGGAATTGGAAAAATCTAAAGCAGATTTATTGGAAAGGATACAATTTTAAAGCACCAAGCTCAAAGTATATTTATTATTTAAGTATGTACACCTTATTCATCTTCACGTAGGCAGCCACAAAACAAAGGAACAGAATAGAAAGTACGATAACCTCCACACCACAAAAAATAATAAGCATCCAATGTGCGAAAAAGAATCGTGCAAACCGATCGTCCCTCAAAGTGAGTTTACAGTCACGGGGACAGTTCAGCACTGAAGTGAGTGAAGCCGGTCCAGGAGCCCAATGGCTGCAGACCACATTTGCAAAGTCCATTCAGCACTGAGGAACACTGAGACAACACAAACTCACTTTTCTATTCCTGGTGCAAAACTTGCGGGAAATGAAACTACATTTAAACTGTATTCGAGTGTTTCCTAAAAAGAGGATGCCACAGTCACAGGTGTGATTTGTACATGGTCTTAACAATAATTGTTTATTGTTGGCAGCCAGACAACATGCTGTTCAAAAGCTTTTCCACCATATTTCGCTATACTTAGGAGGTGCCTACTCCAAGTATGAAGTGATACACTTCGGAAGGTCAAACTTCAAGGCAGAGTACAAGTTTAATGGCAGAGATTTGGGGGGTCCATGTTCATAGTTCCTCAGAATTAAGGATGGCTTCCTTCCAAAGTTCAAAGTAAATTTATCAAAGTCACCCGACATGCTGAATCTTTGCGAACTCCTAGGTAGAGGCGTTGCTGTGCCTTCTTTGTAATGGCACTTGCAAGCTGGACCCAGGACAGATCATCTGAAATGACAACGCCAGGAATAAAGGTGCTGACCCCCTGATGATGACTGGCTCATGGACCCCCGTTTTCCTCCTCGTGTAATCAATAATCAGCTCTTTGGTCTTGCTGACATTGAGCGGGAAGTTGCTGTGGCACCATTCAGCTAGATTTTCAATCTTCCTCCTCAATACTAACCCGTCAACACCTTTGATTCGGCCAACAACAGTGGCGTTGTCAGCAGACTTAACTACAGCAGTGGAGCTGTGCTTAGCCTCACAATCATCATGTAGAGTGGGTAGAGCAGAGAGGGGTGGTCTAAGCTCCATCTTGCCATCTGGCTTTCCAGATTCTCAGATGGCTTTTGAGGGCCCACTGTGCTGTAATATTACATAGCTACTGCTGAACACTGCTTGTTATGCTAGTACACTGTTACAATAACAGCTTATATTGCACATCTATACTTGAAAATTTACAACGTGGAGCCTTTTAAACCAGTGTGAGAGTGAACAGTCCTGATTTATAAGCCGGATACACACACAGATTGGAAAGCTTTGTTAAGAATTTCTGCATTAAAGCTGCTTCCATTGATCAAACACGTTACACAGCAAAAGTGTATTGTCAGATTGGAAATATCAACACAGACAAGAAGCTTGCTCATGATGCTTGATTTAATGAGCGTTGAAAAAAATGTCAAGAGATACAAGGTTAAGGGAAGGAATTCAGAAGGTTAGGGTTTTGGCAGTTGGAAGAACAAATAAATTTGGGCAGTACAATAATAAATAAAACAGTCTAAGTGGATATTGATAGTCAGCATGCACTTTGTGGTCCTAAGAGGCTGCTTCTGTAACACAAGAGATTCTGAAGTGCAACACACACCAAATGCCAGAGGAACTCATTTTGATTGTGCTACCTGACCTCCTGCATTCTTCCAGCATTTTGCATGCTGCCTTGAATTTCCAGCATGCAGAGAGGAATAAGCAGTAAATAAACAGTAAATAAACACCTTTGTCAGTCCTGAGGAAGGGTCTCAGCCCAAAATGTCGACTGTTTATTCAGATCCATTGATGCTGCCTGACCTGCTGAGTTCCTCTAGCATTTTGTGTGGGTTACTTTGAATTTCCAGCATCTGCAGACTTTCCTCTGTTAACAATTATTTCATTCTCCTTTACACTTGTATACTGGAAATGACATTAAACATTGAATTCATCAAGGACTCCCACCACCATTTTCTCAATGTTGTTCATTGAGCAGGAGTTACAAGAGCCTGACAAATGTTGACCCACACCTAAACATTCAACAGCTTCTTCCCCACTACATCAGGTTCTTGACCTGAGCTGAAAAACATTAACACTACCTCAGACCAACTGTCTATTTAAACTTGTCTCTCTCGATCTTGCACCCGTGTTCTTTAGCATCATATAAGCAGCATTCACAAACCATTTTTGTTTCATTTATTTTGTTTATTTCTGGAATATATTTTTTATTTGTTAATTTATTTGTGGTTATATCACTTTGTGTGCTGTGTGTGTGAGTTACATGTACTGTGTTATGCACCTTGGTCCACAGGAACATTGTTTCATTTGGCAGTATACAGGCATACGGTCGAATGACAATAAACTTGAATGATTTTACAAGAAAAAAATTAATTACAATAAAGCATGTTAATGAAAAAGATCAAAGCGGGCTTTGTATTGCTAGACTGTAGTGATTAGAGCTGTGTTTATGATTTTGATGTTCATTTATTAAATTTTATTTTTTAAGTTAAGTTTTAATGATGCAGCACAGAGCAGGCTCGTCCAGCAATTCCACAACCCCAATTAACCCCAACCTAATCACAGGACAATTTACAATGACCAATTAACCTACCCAGTAGATCTTTGGACTGTGAGAGGGAACCAAGGGATGCAGTGAAAACCCATGCATTACACTGGGAGGATGAACTCCAAAACACCCGAGATGTAATAGCATTATGCTAACCACTAGGCAGCTGTGGAGCCCCAAGGTACAGTGCTTATAGAAAGTATTCACGCCCCTTGGAAGTTTTCATGTTTTATCGTTTTACAACATTGAAGCACTGTGGATTTAATTTGACTTTTTTGACACTGTTCAACAGAAAATGACTTTTTTGTGTCAAAGTGAAAACAGATCTCTACAAAGTGATCTAAATTAATTACAAATATAAAACCCAAATAATTGATTACATAAATAATTGCACCCTTGGCAGCAATTACAGCCTCGAGTCTGTTTACTCTATATCAGCTTTGTATATCTGGACACTGCAATTTTTCCCCATTCTTCTTTACAAAACTGCTCAAGCTCTGTCAGATTGCATGGGGATCATGAGTAAACAGCCCTTTTCAAGTCCAACCACAAATTCTCAATTGGATTGAAGTCTGGCCTTTGACTTGGCCACTCCAGGACATTAACTTTGTTGTTTTTAAGCCATTATAGTTTTGGCTTTATGCTTGGGGTCATTGTCTTGCTGGAAAACAAATATCCCAAGTTGCAGTTCCCTTGCAGATGGCATCAGGTTTTCCTTTGGGATTTCCCTGCATTTTGCTGCATTCATTTTACCCTCTACCTTCACAAGCCTTCCAGGGCCTGCTGTAGTTAAGTATCCCCACAGCATGATGTAGCCATCACCGTGCTTCACGGTAGGGATGGTGTGTTTCTGATGATGTGCAGTTTTTGGCTTACGCCAAAACACCTCAATTGTGGTTTCATCAGACCATACAGCCTTCTTCCAGCTGACTCCACATGCCTTCTGTGCATTTTTTTCAACAAGGGTGTTCTCTTTGCCACTCTCCCATAAAGCTGCAACTGGAGAAGCACCCAGCAACTTGTTGTATGCGCAGTCTCTCCCATCACAGCCACTGAAGCTTATAACTCTTTCACAGTTGTCATAGGTCTCTTGGTGGCCTACCTCACTAGTCCCCTTCTTCCACGGTCACTCAGTTTTTTTTTAAGGACAATCTGGCAGATTTAACTGGCTGTGCCATATCCTTTCCATTTCTTGATGATTGACTTCACTGTATTCCAAGGGATATTCAGTGACTCAGAAATTTTCTTGTATCCATCTCCTGACTTGTGCTCTTCAATAACCTTTTCGCAGAGATGCTTAGAGGTCTTCATGGTGTAGTTTTTGCCAGGATACTGACTCACCAGCAGTTGGACCTTCCAGATACAGGTGCATTTTTACTATAATCGATTGAAACATCTTGACTGCACACAGGTCTCCAAAAACATCTCTCCATTTAACTAATTATGTGACTTCAAATTAATTGGTTGCACCAATGATTTGGTGTGTCATATTAAAGGGAGGTGAATACTTAGACAAACAATTTTTTTGTGTTTTATATATGTAATGAATTTAAATCACTTTGTAGAGATGTTTTCACTTTGATACAAGTTTTTTTCTATTGATCAGTGTCAACAAAGCCAAATTAAATCCACTGTGATTCAATGTTGTAAAACTTCCGGGGGGGGGCGGTTTGAATACTTTTTATAGGGACTGTATAACTAAATTATAATATCTTGTAATGAAACGTGCGGCAAAAAAATCTGATTTTCATGGCATTTGTACCCTGCATGTGTGCCCATAACAATAAATTTAAACTTGACCTAAAGGCGGAAAACATTATGTCTGCACAATATTTCATTCTAAATTCCAGACGACCACAATCCAAACGTGCTATGTAAACATGTCACGCTGTAGTACAACAACATCCCCATTAGGGGGAGGGGGGAATAAAAAGTTGAAGCTAAAAAGTGTGACCAAAATATAGGAATCTCCCATTGTGAAAACTACATCGACAGTAACGTAACGTTAAAAAGAAAGAATAATAAACGTTGAATAAATTAACATCAGTAATAGGCGTCAGCTCCCATCACTCAATCCTGTAACTGGTGACAGGGGTGCGCAAGGAGAGCGATGGCCTTGAAGTCGCCTTGAAGCCTGGGCCTCGATTTTGAGGCAGCCGCTCACCTGGGTTTACAGCTGTGGCCATAGATCAACGAAGCGGCGGTCGTCGCCTCCTCCTCCTCTCCTCGACCTCCGGCCGCCGGTACATCCGCCGCCAACGCAAGGGCGGCTGGTGCTCCTCTGGGGTCTGCCGCGCTCGACTACCGGAGGGTCGGTCTGGGCGTGGGGCTGAACGGTGGGGACAAACTCGGGGACGCGAGAAAACTTCGACAAAATGGAGGCCTTCGCTACCGCGCAACCAAACCTGCTGGGATTCCCTCCCCTGCGTTCCTGCTGGCACTAAGGGGGCGGGGAGTCCCTTTGACAGGTTTTAGCTTTCACCAATCGCCGAGCGCCTTCCGTCCGTCCGTCCCGAACGTCCCGCCCTGTCCCGGGTTGATTGACAGCTTCCCTCCTCCTCCGAGCCGGAGATTGCATCGAGTTGCGAAGTTTTGTCCTTCCTAAGAATTCATCGGGAGAAGTTTTTTTTGTGTGGGGGAGGGAAGTAATTGTTTTTGAACTGGCCAATTTTTTATGAGTTTTCATATTTTAAAAACAAACATACAAACATCTCTTTTAAAATATACTCTAATATTTTAAAAACAAATTCTATTGCATATTGTCTCCGACTCCTACATATGCTGTAGTGATGTCCCAGAAAGGGACATTATTGTTAAAAGCGAAGTTGTGAAGAAGTGCCATAATTAAGCTTAAAATTTTCCTATCAATTCGGGTTAGTATTGGTTAGCATTTAGTGAAGTTAAATTGTAAGTGGCTTCATAATGCCCACTCAACGCCCCACACATTTTTACTCAAGCGCTTTGTTTCGTCGTCACCTAGTGTAACCTTTAACGCATCGACAAAAAAAGAATAAAAATCCGCTGCGTTTGGATAGACCAAGCTCAAAATAAAATGTAGGGTTGAATTTTGAAATATATTAAAATTACAAAATATATAAATACAACGCACTCTCATAAATATTTCATACAATTAACACCGCCACTCGTCCACTGGGGGAAGGGTGGAATGACGCCAGGACATTTCATAGAGGAAGTTCTCTATTATAACTTTCTAAACCCTATGGGTGTGTGTTTTAAAATTATTATTGCTTAAAATTATTAAGCAATAATAATTCACACCCTTGGTACGAACAAATATTAGAACAATGGAAGGTTAAATATTTGTTTATGTATTCAGATTCAGAGATATTTATCACATGTACAATGAAACATACGATAAAAGGAGTCCTTTGCGATAAAACCAACACAACCTAAGGATGTGCTGGGAGCAGCCCACAAGTTTTGCCACAAATCATGGGCTCCAACATAGCACGCCCACAGTGCCCGAGGAATTCAGCATCTACACAGGGGATTTCTGAATGGCTGGAGGAGAAGAAATCTGATAAAGTACAGTGGACAAGGGAGGAAGGGAAGGAGGCGGGGCACCGGGGGGGGGGAGGTAATAGGCAAGTAAGGGGAAGGGAAAAAGTGGGAATGGGAGGGGAAGGGGAATTACCATTAAGTTGGAGGCTATCCAAATGAGGTGTTGCTCCTCCAACCCGAAGTGACAGTAGAGGAAGCAATGAGCCGACATGACAGAATGGGCATGAGTATTGGAATTAAAATGGTTGTCCACCAGGAAATCCCGCTTTCAGCAGATGGAGTGGAGGTGCTCGGCAAAGCAGAGCCCCAACCTACGTTAGCTCTTAACAGTGCATCAGGCCACAGCATCTGCAGAATCTCTTGTGTTTATGTTCAGCAGAACAACACCATCGAGCAATGATGAGAGGTGACATGATAGAGGTATAAAAGATGATAAGAGGCAAAGATCGAGTGGACAGCCAGAGACTTTTCCCCAGGGTGGAAATGGCTGATACATGGGGGCTGAATTTTAAGCTAATTAGAGAAAAGTATAGCAGAGATGTCAGATTTTTTTTACACAGAGTGATGGGTCCTTGGAACACGCTGCCATCTCCAGGAGTGGTGGTAGAGCCAGATATACAAGGGACATTGGAGAGGCACATGGAAGATAGAAACATGGAGGGCTCTGTAGAAGGGAAGGGTTGGGTTCACCTTAGAGGACATTAAAAGGTTTTTGACTCACTTTCAAAAACTCTAAAATTAATGTTCGCTGTATTATTTCCTGAGGAGACTGAGGTCCTTTAACATCTGTCAGACGATGCTGAAGATGTTCTAAGAGTCTGTGGTGGCCAGTGCAATCATGTTTGCTGTTGTGTGCTGGGACAGCAGGCTGAGGGTAGCAGACACCAACAGAATCAACAAACTCATTCGTAAGGCCAGTGATGTTGTGGGGCTGGAACTGGACTCTCTGACGGTGGTGTCTGAAAAGAGGATGCTGTCTAAGTTGCATGCCATCTTGGACAATGTCTCCCATCCACTACATAATGTACTGGTTGGACACAGGAGTACATTCAGCCAGAGACTCATTCCTCCGAGATGCAACACAGAGCGTCATAGGAAGTCATTCCCGCCTGTGGCCATCAAATTTTACAACTCCTCCCTTGGAGGGTCAGGCACCCTGCGCCAATAGGCTGGTCCTGGACTTATTTCCTGGCATAATTTACATATTACTATGTAATTAATTAAGGTTTTATTACTATTTAGTTACCTATGGTGCAACTGCAACGAAAACCAATTTCCCCCGGGATCAATAAAGTATGACTATGACTATGACGTCTCCGTCTAAATGTGCAATGTGCAATCATAGTAATTTATAATAATTTATAATAAATAGAACAGTCAATGTAATATAGAGTACACTCAAATCAGCGTGAGTTAATCAGTCTGATGGTCTGGTGGAAGAAGCTGTCCCGGAGCCTGTTGGTCCTGGTTTTAATGCTGCGGTACCATTTCCCAAATGGTCGCAGCTGGAACAGTTTGTGGCTGGGGTGACTCGGGTCCCCAATGATCTTACGGGCCCTTTTTACACACCTGTCTTTGTAAATGTCTTGAATCATGGGAAGTTCACATCTACAGATGCGCTGGGCTGTCCTCACCACTCTCTGCAGAGTCCTGCGATTAAGGGAGGTACAGTTCCCATACCAGGCAGTGATGCAACCAGTCAGGAAGTTCTCAATTGTGCCTCTGTTGAAAGTTCTTAGGATTTGGGGGCCCATACCAAATTTCCTCAACCGTCTGAGGTGAAAGAGGCGCTGTTGTGCCTTTCCCACCACACAGCTGGTGTGTACAGACCACATGAGGCCCTTGGTGATGTGGATGCCGAGGAACTTAAAGCTGTTCACCCTCTCAACCCCAGATCCATTGATGTCAATAGGGGTTAGCCTGTCTCCATTCCTCCTGTAATCCACAACCAGCTCCTTTGTTTTCGCGACATTGAGGGAGAGGTTGTATTCTTGACACCACTGTGACAGAGAGATGACTTTTTCTCTGTAGGTCACCTCGTTCTTGTTTTAGATTCGGCCAATCAATGTAGAGTCATTGGCAAATTTAATTAGCAGATTAGAACTGTGGGTGGCGACACGGTCATGGGTATACGGGGGTAAAGGAGGGGACTTAGTACGCAGCCCTGAGGGGCTCCTGTGTTGAGGGTCAGTGGGGCAGAGGTGAGGGAGCCCACTCTTACCACCTGCTGACGATCTGACGGGAAATCCAGGATCCATCTGCACGAGGCAGGGTCAAGGCTGAGGTTTCTGAGCTTCTTGTCGAGCCTGGATAGAATTATGATTGTTAAATGCGGAACTGTAGTCCAAGAACAGCACTCTCACATCAGCATCCTTCTTCTCCAGATGTGCGAGGACGGTATGTAGAGCAGTGGCTATTGTGTCATCTGTTGATTGGTTGTGTCGATAGGCTAATTGTAGGGGGTCCAGTTTGGGTGGTAGCAAGCTGCAGATGTAATCCTTGACCAGTCTCTCAAAGTATTTGCATATTATTGAGGTGAGTGCGACAGGACGCCAGTCGTTCAGACATGTTACCTCGGTCTTTTTTGGTACAGGGACAATAGTGGACAATTTGAAGCAGGAGGGCACTCTACACTGGGAGAGGGAGAGATTAAAAATGTCAGTAAACACACCTGCCAGTTGTACTGCTCACATCCTGAGTACTCGCCCTGGGATATCGTCCTGTTCCGCAGCCTTGCGACTGTCCACTTGTTGGAAACATCTGCGTCCCTCAGCCTCAGAGATGACCAGGTTGCAGGTTGTAGCGGTGGCTCTCCTCGCAGGCTCAGACTCAGCGACATCGAACGGAGTGTAAAAGCGATTGAGCTCATCTGGGAGAGAGGCCGCGATGTTGGCGGCACCACAGCGTTTGGCTTTGAAGTCTGCGATGGTGTGCAACCCTAGCCACAGGTCATGTGTACTATTCGTTGTGAATCTTGACTCAGTCTTGTCCCTGTGTTCTGGTTTCGCAGTCTTGATAACTTTGCGCAGATCGTAGCTGATTTTCTGGAGCTCCTGCTGATTGCCAGGAATGTAAGCTCTCTGTCGAGCGATAAGTACTGTTCGCACAGAACTATTGATCCAGGGTTTCTAGCTCGGGAAGACTCTGTCCGACTTCTGGGGGACAACATCATTGAGATGCACGTGACTTCATCAGTGAACTCGGAGACATCCTCATTATGGAAGACATTCCAGTCGGCATCACTGAAGCAGTCCCGCAGCATAGAGGCCGACTAGTCGGACCAACAGTGGACGGTTTTAACAATGGCCGCCCCTTGCTTCAGCTTCTCAGTTCAGTTCAGTTTCCGTTTATTGTCATTTAGAAATGCATGCATTAAAAAATGATACAACGCTCCTCCAGAATGATATCACAAGGAGACAGAGGACAAACCAAGAGTAAAATATGAGCATATTAAAATTCATGGTAATCTCAAACTTGAATCATAGACATCAAACTTCAAAGTTCAAAGTACATTTATTATTGAAGTATGTATACTATATGTCCTTTGCTCTCAGAAATTATTAGGGATGGCAAGAGCTTCCGTATACATGAGTTGTAATATTTGTCTTTGACAGTCATAATCTGACTGGTCTGGCAGATGTAAGTTTTCTGAATCTAGATTCCCATCCATTTGCACTCGTGTTACCAGCATTATGATTTATTTTCAGTTATATTTATCATGTCTGATAAGACATCTAGTTAATTACAGACAAGAAAAGAAGTCTTTATTCAGCAAGGGCAGAAAGACTTTCCTGGACGGTGTTGTTGCTGTCCATTGAATTCCAGCTTGGAGGCAAAGCTCATCATTTGGGGTTGCATAACATCCAGGAATGTGATTAAGCTGCAGCAAACAGTTGTGTTTTGATTGTTTAATGGAAGGATGTCTTTTCGGATCTCATCCTCAAGGTTTTGCAGACTCTCCTGGAATTCTCAGGCATGATGAGAATCACTTAATTGATAGATCAAATGGCTTGCAGTAACTCCCTGTCCAGACTTGCTCAGAGTACCCCCTTCTGTGTAATACTGAAGGATTGCAGAGGGCTTTACAATATCCCGGCATTGCTGCAAGTTGATAAAATGGTCCATATTGGTGAAATAATTCCTATCTTTCATCTCCTTTTTGATTTTGGTGGATGAAATTGTTGAAATCAGAAGAATGACTGCATAGTAAGAAGGGAGGAGATATCCCCTCTCACTTCCAAAATCTTTATGATAATGACTGTTTATGAAATATTGTCAATGTGAAGGTGATCTCAATGTCAGAAGTCCGGAACTGGAGAAATATAAATGTTTAACATCTACTTTGGAATCATATTTATCAGTACTTTTATGGCACATTATCTCAGAGTCTTCACATAGAAACATAGAAACATAGAAAATAGGTGCAGGAGTAGGCCATTCGGCCCTTCGAGCCTGCACCGCCATTTATTATGATCATGGCTGATCATCCAACTCAGAACCCAGCCTTCCCTCCATACCCCCTGACCCCTGTAGCCACAAGGGCCATATCTAACTTCCTTTTAAACATAGCTAATGAACTGGCCTCAACAGTTTGCTGTGGCAGAGAATTCCACAGATTCACCACTCTCTGTGTGAAGAAGTTTTTCCTAACCTCGGTCCTAAAAGGCTTCCCCTCTATCCTCAAACTGTGACCCCTCGTTCTAGACCTCCCCAACATCGGGAACAATCTTCCTGCATCTAGCCTGTCCAATCCCTTTAGGATCTTATACGTTTCAATCAGATCCCCCCTCAATCTTCTAAATTCCAACGAGTACAAGCCCAGTTCATCCAGTCTTTCTTCATATGAAAGACCTGCCATCCCAGGAATCAATCTGGTGAACCTTCTTTGTACTCCCTCTATGGCAAAGATGTCTTTCCTCAGATTAGGGGACCAAAACTGCACACAATACTCCAGGTGTGGTCTCACCAAGGCCTTGTACAACTGCAGTAGTACCTCCCTGCTCCTGTACTCGAATCCTCTCGCTATAAATGCCAGCATACCGTTCGCCTTTTTCACCGCCTGCTGTACCTGCATGCCCACTTTCAATGACTGGTGTATAATGACACCCAGGTCTCGTTGCACCTCCCCTTTTCCTAATCGGCCACCATTCAGATAATAATCTGTTTTCCTATTTTTGCCACCAAAGTGGATAACTTCACATTTATCCACATTAAATTGCATCTGCCATGAGTTTGCCCACTCACCCAACCTATCCAAGTCACCCTGCATCCTCTTAGCATCCTCCTCACTGCTAACACTGCCTTTCTTACCTTCTTACCTCACTGCTAACTTACCTTTCACGTGCCAGGCAGCAGCATTATTTCAAAGAACTTGACAATCTAGTATTTTGTATATCAGCTACTTAAAACCTATTTAAATTTGCATTTAATTCCACAGCATGATCTATGCTAAACAGTACCATATAATGTAAGCTCACCTGTATGGTATCCCAGTGATCTACAGTGACAGACCTGAGCCAACACCTGTGTTGTGTACCTCAGTGTTATGTTGTGGTTGCCTTGGCGAGTAAGGTAAAAATAAATCCAAAGGGTTTCTACAGTTATATTAATAGCAAAAGGATAGTGAGGGATAAAATTGGTCACTTAGAGAATCAGAGTGGACAGCTATGTGTGGAACCAAAAGAGATGGGGGAGATTTTGAACAATTTATTTTCTTCGGTATTCACTAAGGAGAAGGATATTGAATTGTGTAAAGTAAGGGAAACAGGTAGGGAAGTTATGGAAACAATAGAACATAGAACATAGAAAAGTACAGCGCAGTACAGGCCCTTCAGCCCACAATGTTGTGCCGACCCTCAAACCCTGCCTCCCATTTAAGCCCCCACCTTAAATTCCTCTATGTACCCGTCTAGTAGTCTCCTAAACTTCACTAGTGTATCTGCCTCCACCACTGACTTAGGCAGTGTATTCCATGCACTAACCACTCTCTGAGTAAAAAACCTTCCTCTAATATCCCCCTTGAACTTCCCACCCCTTACCTTAAAGCCATGTCCTCTTGTACTGAGCAGTAGTGCCCTGGGGAAGAGGCGCTGGCTATCCACTCTATCTATTCCTCTTAATATTTTGCATACCTCTATCATGTCTCCTCTCATCCTCCTTCTCTCCAAGGAGTAAAGCCCTAGCTCCCTTAATCTCTGATCACAATGCATACTCTCTAAACCAGGCAGTATCCTGGTAAATCTCCTCTGTACCCTTTCCAATGCTTCCACATCCTTTCTACAGTGAGGCGACCAGAACTGGACACAGTACTCCAAGTGTGGCCTAACCAGAGTTTTATAGAGCTGCATCATTATATCACGATTCTTAAACTCTGTCCCTCGACTTATGAAAGCTAACACCCCATAAGCTTTCTTAACGACCCTATCCACCTGTGAGGCAACTTTCAGGGATCTGTGGACATGTACCCCCAGATCCCTCTGCTCCTCCACACTACCAAGTATCCTGCCATTTACTTTGTACTCTGCCTTGGAGTTTGTCCTTCCAAAGTGTACCACCTCACACTTCTCTGGGTTGAACTCCATCTGCCACTTCTCAGCCCACTTCTGCATCCTATCAATGTCTCTCTGCAATCTGCGACAATCCTCTACACTATCTACAACACCACCAACCTTTGTGTCGTCTGCAAACTTGCCAACCCATCCTTCTACCCCCACATCCAGGTCGTTAATAAAAATCACGAAAAGTAGAGGTCCCAGAACAGATCCTTGTGGGACACCACTAGTCACAATCCTCCAATCTGAATGTATTCCCTCCACCACCACCCTCTGCCTTCTGCAGGCAAGCCAATTCTGAATCCACCTGGCCAAACTTCCCTGGATCCCGTGCCTTCTGACTTTCTGAATAAGCCTACCGTGTGGAACCTTGTCAAATGCTTTACTAAAATCCATATAGATCACATCCACTGCACTACCCTTATCTATATGCCTGGTCACCTCCTCAAAGAACTCTATCAAGCTTCTTAGACGCGATCTGCCCTTCACAAAGCTGTGCTGACTGTCCCTGATCAGACCATGATTCTCTAAATGCCCAGAGATCCTATCTCTAAGAATCTTTTCCAACAGCTTTCCCACCACAGATGTAAGGCTCACTGGTCTATAATTACCCGCACTATCCCTACTACCTTTTTTGAACAAGGAGACAACATTCGCCTCCCTCCAATCCTCCAGTACCACTCCCGTGGACAACGAGGACGTAAAGATCCTGGCCAGAGGCTCAGCAATCTCTTCCCTCACCTTGTGGAGCAGCCTGGGGAATATTCCATCAGGCTCCGGGGACTTATCCGTCCTAATGTATTTTAACAACTCCAACACCTCCTCTCCCTTAATATCAACATGCTCCAGAACATCAACCTCACTCATATTGTCCTCACCATCATCAAGTTCCCTCTCATTGGTGAATACCGAAGAGAAGTATTCATTGAGGACCTCGCTCACTTCCACAGCCTCCAGGCACATCTTCCCACCTTTATCTCTAATCAGACCTACCTTCACTCCTGTCATCCTTTTTTTCTTCACATAATTGAAGAATGCCTTGGGGGTTCCTTTACCCTACTCGCCAAGGCCTTCTCATGTCCCCTTCTTGCTCTTCTCAGCCCCTTCTTAAGCTCCTTTCTTGCTTCCCTATATTCCTCAATAGACCCATCTGATCCTTGCTTCCTAAACCTCATGTATGCTGCCTTCTTCCACCTGACTTGATTTTCCACCTCACTTGTCACCCATGGTTAATCATGGTTAACCTATGATGATTAAAGAAGAGGAAGTACTGGCGCTTTTAAGGAATATAAAAGTGGATAAGTCTCCAGGTCCTGACAGGATATTCCCTAGGACCTTGAGGGAAAATAGTGTAGAAATAGCAGGGGCTCTGACAGAAGTATTTCAAATGTCATTAGAAACGGTGGTGCTGGAGGATTGGTGTATTGCTCATGTTGTTCCATTGTTTAAAAAGAATTCTAAGAGTAAACAAGCAAGCAGCTGAAGAAGTGAGTGAAGAAATTGGGCAGAAAAAGTCATTTTTTTTAAAACACTGCTCGGGGAGAAGGGTCTGCACTGCGCAGGCGCGTGACGTAGCGCGCCAAGGTTTAAAAGCAGACCACCATATACAGCGGCCATCGTCGGGATGGACTGAGTCAGAGTGGGACGGCTTTGGCTCAACAGGCTTCGGCGAGAACAGGCAGAGGCCAGGGTAGGTTCCGGTAAGTTTTTTGTTCAGATTGTTTAGTGCGGTGAGAATGCCAGGCAGGATGTTGGAATGCTCCTCTTGCAGGATGTGGGAAGTCAGGGAGCCCTCCAGTGTCCCTGACAATGACACCTGCAAGAGGTGCATCCAGCTGCAGCTCCTGACAAACCATGTTAGGGAACTGGAGCAGGAGCTGGATGACCTGCGGATCATTCGGGAGAATGAGGAGATTATAGATAGTAGCTACAGGGAGGTAGTTACGCCAAAGGAGCAGAGGACAGGAAATTGGGTCACTGTCAGGTGAGGGAAGGGGAAAGGTCAGGCAGAGCAGGGTTCCCCTGTGGCCATTCTCCTCAATAACAAGTATACCGCATTGGATACTGTTGGGGGGGATGACCTACCTGGGACAAGCTGCAGTAGCCGGATCTCTGGCACTGAGTCTGGCTCTGCAGTGCAGAAGGGAGGGGGGAGAAAGAGGAGAGCGGTAGTGATAGGGGACTCGATAGTTAGAGGTGCAGATAGGAGGTTCTGTGGTTGTGACAGAGAATCCAGGATGGTTTGTTGCCTCCCGGGTGCCAGGGTCAAGGATGTCTCATGACATTCTGAAGTGGGAGGGTGATCAGCCAGATGTCGTGGTGCACATCGGTACCAATGACATAGCAAGGAAGAGTGAGGAGGTCCTGGAGAGTGAGTATAGAGAGCTTGGTAGGAAGTTGAAAAGCAGGACCTCGAGGGTGGTAATCTCAGGATTCCTACCTGTGCTACGTGCCAGTGAGGGTAGGAATAGGATGCTCTGGAGGATGAACAAGTGGCTGAGGAACTGGTGTAGGGGGCAGGGTTTCAGATTTCAGGATCATTGGGACCTCTTCTGGGGCAGGTGGGACCTGTGCAAGAGAGACGGGTTACACTTGAACCACAGGGGGACCAATATCCTTTCAGGGAGGTTTGTTAGTGCTGTTGGGGAGGCTTTAAACTAGATTTGCAGGGGGATGGGAACCAGACTGCCAGAGCTGACAGTGTGGCTAGGGTGAAAATAAATGATGTTAAAAGTTCAAGCAAATCCGCTAATAGAAAGGTTGTGAGTGGTGGTAAAAATCTTCTGAGGTGTATATATTTCAATGCTAGGAGTATTGCGGGGAAGGCGGTTGAGTTGAGGGTGTGGATTGACACGTGGAATTATGATGTTATAGCAATTAGTGAAACTTGGCTACAGGAGGGGCAGGACTGGCAGCTTAATATTCCAGGGTTCCGATGTTTCAGATGTGATCGAGGCAGAGGAATGAAAGGTGGGGGAGTAGCATTGCTTGTTAGGGAAAATATTACAGCAGTGCTCAGGCAGAACAGATTAGAGGGCTTGTCTACTGAGTCCTTATGGGTGGAGCTGAGAAACAGGAAAGGTCTGGCCACATTAGTGGGATTGTATTACAGACCACCCAATAGTCAACGAGAATTGGAAGAGCAAATCTGCAGAGAGATAGCAGGCAACTGCAGGAAACATAAAGTTGTGGTGGTAGGGGATTTTAATTTTCCATATATTGATTGGGACTCCCATACTGTTAGGGGTCTAGATGGTTTAGAGTTTGTAAAATGTGTTCAGGAAAGTTTTCCAAATCAATATATAAAGGGACCAAGTAGAGGGGATGCAATATTGGATCTCCTGTTAGGAAACGAGTTAGGATAAGTGACAGAAGTCTGTGTAGGGGAGCACTTTGGTTCCAGTGATCATAACACCATTAGTTTCAACTTGATCATGAACAAGGATAGATCTGGTCCTAGGGTTGAGGTTCTTAACTGGAAGGCGGCCAAATTTGAAGAAATGAGAAAGGATCTAAAAAGCATGGATTGGGACAGGTTGTTCTCTGGCAAGGATGTGATTGGTAAGTGGAAAGCCTTCAAAGGAGAAATTTTGAGAGTGCAGAATTTGTATGTTCCTGTCAGAATTAAAGGCAAAGTGAGTAGGAATAAGGAACCGTGGTTCTCAAGGGATATTGCAACTCTGATAAAGAAGAAGAGGGAGTTGTATGACATGTATAGGAAGCAGGGAGTAAATAAGTTGCTTGAGGAGTATAAGAAGTGCAAGAAAATACTTAAGAAAGAAATCAGGAGGGCTAAAAGAAGACATGAGGTTGCCTTGGCAGTCAAAGTGAAGGATAATCCAAAGAGCTTTTACAGGTATATTAAGAGCAAAAGGATTGTAAGGGATAAAATTGGTCCTCTTGAAGATCAGAGTGGTCGGCTATGTGCGGAACCAAAGGAAATGGGGGAGATCTTAAATAGGTTTTTTGTGTCTGTATTTACTAAGGAAACTGACATGAAGTCTATGGAATTATGGGAAACAAGTAGTGAGATCATGGAAACTGTACAGATCGAAAAGGAGGAGGTCCTTACTGTCTTGAGGAAAATTAAAGTGGATAAATCCCCGGGACCTGACAGGGTGTTCCCTCGGACCTTGAAGCAGACTAGTGTTGAAATTGCAGGGGCCCTGGCAGAAATATTTAAAGCGTCGCTGTCGACAGGTGAGGTGCCGGAGGATTGGAGAGTGGCTCATGTTGTTCCGTTGTTCCGTTGTTTAAAAAAGGATCGAAAAGTAATCCGGGAAATTATAGGCCAGTAAATTTAACGTCGGTAGTAGGTAAGTTATTGGAGGGAGTGCTAAGAGACAGAATCTACAAGCATTTGGATAGACAGGAATCTATTAGGGAGAGTCAACATGGTTTTGTGCGTGTTAGGTCATGTTTGACCAATCTTTGACCATGTTTGAGTTTTTCAAGGAGGTTACCAGGAAAGTGGATGAAGGGAAGGCAGTGGATATTGTCTACATGGATTTCAGTAAGGCCTTTGACAAGGTCCCACATGGGAGGTTAGTTAGGAAAATTCATTCGCTAGGTATACATGGAGAGGTGGTAAATTGGATTAGACATTGGCTCAATGGAAGAAGCCAAAGAGTGGTAGTAGAGAATTGTTTCTCTGAGTGGAGGCCTGTGACTAGTGGTGTGTCACAGGGATCAGTGCTGGGTCCATTGTTATTTGTCATCTATATCAATGATCTGGATAATAATGTGGTAAATTGGATCAGCAAATTTGCTGATGATACAAAGATTGGAGGTGTAGTAGACAGCAAGGAGGTTTTTCAGAGCCTGCAGAGGGACTTGGACCAGCTGGAAAAATGGGCTGAAAAATGGCAGATGGAGTTTAATACAGACAAGTGTGAGGTATTGCATGTTGGTAGGACAAACCAAGGTAGAACATACAAGGTTAATGGTAAGGCACTGAGGAGTGCAGTGAAACAGAGGGATCTGGGAATACAGATACAAAATTCCCTAAAAGTGGCGTCACAGGTAGATAGGGTCATAAAGAGAGCTTTTGGTACATTGGCCTTTATTAATCAAAGTATTGAGTATAAGAGCTGGAATGTTATGATGAGGTTGTATAAGGCATTGGTGAGGCCAGATCCAGAGTATTGTATTCAGTTTTGGTCACCAAATTACAGGAAGGATATAAATAAGGTTGAAAGAGTGCAGAGAAGGTTTACAAGGATGTTGCCGGGACTTGAGAAACTCAGTTACAGAGAAAGGTTGAATAGGTTAGGACTTTATTCCCTGGAGCGTAGAAGAATGAGGGGAGATTTGATAGAGGTATATAAAATTATGATGGGTATAGATAGAGTGAATGCAAGCAGGCTTTTTCCACTGGGGCAAGGGGAGAAAAAAACCAGAGGACATGAGTTAAGGTGAGGGGGGAAAAGTTTAAAGGGAACATTAGGTGGGGCTTCTTCACACAGAGAGTGGTGGGAGTATGGAATGAGCTGTCAGACGAGGTGGTAAATGCGGGTTCTTTTTTAACATTTAAGAATAAATTGGACAGATACATGGATGGGAGGTGTATGGAGGGATATGGTCCGTGTGCAGGTCAGTGGGACTAGGCAGAAAATGGTTCGGCACAGCCAAGAAGGGCCAAAAGGCCTGTTTCTATGGTTTTCTATGGTAAATAGTAGCAATTATCGGCCTGTACGTTTGACGTCAGTGGTGGGTAAATTGATGGAAAGTATTCTTAGAGATGGTATATATAATTATCTGGATAGACAGGGTCTGATTAGGAACAGTCAACATGGATTTGTGCGTGGAGGGTCATGTTTGACAAATCTTATTGAATTTTTTTGAAGAGGTTACTAGGAAAGTTGACAAGGGTAAAGCGGTGGATGTTGTCTATCTGGACTTCAGTAAGGCTTTTGACAAGGTTCCACATGGAAGGTTAGTTAGGAAGGTTCAATCTTTAGGTATTAATATTGAAGTAGTGAAATGGATTCAGCAGTGGCAGGACGGGAGACGCCAGAGAGTAGTGGTGGATAACTGTTTGTCAGATTGGAGGCCGGTGACTAGTGGTGTGCCTCAAGGATCTGTACTGGGTCCAATGTTGTTTGTCATATACGTTAATGATATTGGATGATGGGGTGGTAAATTGGATTAGTAAGTATGCAGATGATACCAAGATCGGTGGAGTTGTGAATAATGAAGTAGGTTTTCAAAGCTTGCAGAGAGATTTAGTCCAGTTAGAAGAGTGGGCTGAAAGATGGCAGATGGAGTTTAATGCTGATAAATGTGAGGTGCTACATTTTGGTAGGACTAATCAAAATAGGACATACATGGTAAATGGTAGGGCATTGAAGAATGCAGTAGAACAGAGGGATCTAGGAATAATGGTGCATAGTTCCCTGAAGGTGGAATCTCATTCAGATAGAGTGGTGAAGAAAGCTTTTGGTATGCTGGCCTTTATAAATCAGAGCATCGAGTATAGGAGTTGGGATGTAATGTTAAAATCGTACAAGGCATTGGTAAGGCCAATTTTGGAGTATTGTGTACAGTTCTGGTCACCGAATTATAGGAAAGATGTCAACAAAATAGAGAGAGTACAGAGAAGATTTACTAGAATGTTACCTGGGTTTCATCACCTAAGTTACAGAGAAAGGTTGAACAAGTTGGGTCTTTGTTCTTTGGAGCGTAGAAGGTTGAGGGGGGACTTGATAGAGGTATTTAAAATTATGAGGGGGATTGATAGAGTTGACATGGATAGGCTTTTTCCACTGAGAGTAAGGGAGATTCAAACAAGAGGACATGAGTTGAGAGTTAGGGGGCAAAAGTTTAGGGGTAACATGAGGGGGAACTTCTTTACTCAGAGAGTGGTAGCTGTATGGAATGAGCTTCCAGTAGAAATGGTAGAGGCAGGTTCGATATTGTCATTTAAAGTAAAATTGGACAGGAAAGGAATGGAGGGTTATGGGCTGAGTGCAGGTCGGTGGGACTAGGTGAGAGTAAGCGTTCGGCATGGACTAGAAGGGCCGAGATGGCCTGTTTCCGTGCTGTAATTGTTATATGGTTATATGGTTAAAACTGACAAAACCACATAATTATAACATATAGTTACAACAGTGCAAGGCAATACCATAATTTGATAAAGAGCAGACCATGGGCACAGTAAAAAAAAGTCTCAACGTCCCGATAGACTCATCATCTCATGCAGGCGGCAGAAGGGAGGAACTCTCCCCGCCATGAACCTCCAAGTTCCGCCAACTTGCCAATGCCGCCCCATTGGAAGCATCAGACTGTGGCGGACTCTGAGTCCATCCAAAAACTTCGAGCCTCCGACCAGCCCCTCCAACACAGCCTCTCCGAGCACCATCCTCTGCTGAGTGCTTCGACCCTGCCCCAGCCGCCAAGCAACAAGCAAAGCTGAGGACTTGGGGCCTTCTCCTCCGGAGATTCTGGACCACACAGTAGCAGCAGCAGCGAAGCAGGCATTTCAGAAGTTTCACCAGATGTCCCTCCGTGCTCTCACGTCCGTCTCCATCAAATCAGGTTTGTGCATGGCACCCTACTTGACAAATAACAGACATCACTGCCATCTTCTCACCAGTCTGTACGTCTGCCTGTACATTGGCAAAAGCAGGATCAAAGAGTGATCTGATTTTCCAAAAGCTGAGCTGAGGAGAACTTTGTGTGTGTTGTGCGGTCAAGTCTGTCATTTCCACAAGCACTCACCTGGATGTGCTGGATGCGCAGATCAGCTTCTAGAGCCGCCTGAGGTGCCACCAACAGACAACCCCTTAGGGGGTCATCATACTTAACCGGAGTGATCGTGCTGTTCCCTCAACGTGGCTGGATCTGCCCAGGTGCTGCTCTCCAGTGTTTGCTCCTGCAAAGACAAGCTGGATTGCATTCATCCACGGCTTGACTTGCGTGATACGAGGAGTGCTGCCGGATAGTTCCTGCGGAAACGTGGCTCCAGTACAACACCCATACACAATCAATCTACAGGGTATGACACTCAGGGACTTGGGCTATATTATTTTTGTAATATATATTTTGCAACTTGGTCCGGAAGAACGCTGTTTCAATTTGGCTTTATTCCTGTGTATGGTTGAATAACAATTACATTTGAACTTGGAGATTTTCACTGTATTTCAGTGCAGAGGGTGATAATAAACTAATCGTAATTTCAATTGTGTTAATGTTGCTGTTGGGATTGAATCCGAACTCTGACTCCCTGAACTGTAATAGCATCACACTAACTGTTAAGCTAACATGGGACGCACGTACACACACACACACACACATACACTCTTACAAAGGCCCCTCCTGCATCACCCTGCCCTGATCTCAAGCCGACTTTGCTCTCTCGCCTCTCTCAGTGCTCCAAACCCTGCTGAGCAGCAGAAGATACCATCGCTAATTCCTGAACTGGTGTAACAACATTCTCCTCGCCCCATAATTAAAGAAGTTACAAATGCAATAAACTTCACAAGGATGTTAAAGTTTAATCCAACAAATAGAAATTAAGCATTTCTTTTCACGTCTGTATGCAGAATTTCCTATCATGTAGAAAGAGGCCATTCGGCCCATACAGTCTACACTGGCTGACAGAGAACTCCCACCAATCCCATTCCACCACAAACCGAATCTCTTGCACATCAGCTATAGGGGCAGAATTAGGCCATTCAGCCCATCAGGTCTGCTCTGCCATTTCATCATCGCTGATTTATTATACCCCCTCAATGCCATTCTCCCCATAACTTCTGATGCTTGACTAATCAAGAACCCATCAACCTCCGCTTTAAATATACCCAGTGATTTGGCATCCACAGCCATCTGTGGCAATGAATTCAGCAGATTCTCCACTCTCTGATTACAGAAATTCCTTTCCATCTGTCTTTTAAAAATCTGTGCTCTCTGATCCTAGCCTCTCCTATTATTTGAAACATCCCCTGCACCTTCACCCTACCTTGGCCTTTCAACTGCCCACTACTACTACAGGCAGCTTGTTCCACTCTCTCGCTACCCTCTGAATGAAGAAGTTTAACATTCAAGTATATTAATCGGATTCAGATTCAAATATATTTATTATCAGAGAATATATAAATTAGACAAGCTTTTGAGGTTTGCTTGCTCACAGGTGGCCACAAAGCAAGAAACCTGAAAGAACCCAAATAAAAAAAGAGAATAAAAATAAAAATAAAAGACTGAAACTCGAAGCACAAGAGAAAGAAAAATAAATAGAAGTCATACAAACAATTGAAGTGAACAACAGCATTCGGAACCAAAACTGAGTCCTCAGATCTGAACCCTGGAGCAGCCCAGAGTCTCACTTATCAGTTCATCGTATTAGCGGGCATGGAGCACAGTGGCCCCCTGGGTTCCCTTAAATATTTAAATATTTTACCTTTCACCCTAAATCTATGACCTCTACTTCTAGTATCACTCAACCTCAGGGGAAAAGTCTACTTGCGTTCACCCTATCTAAAGTCTTCATAATTTTATTTACCTCTAACATATCCAGTTATGCTATATGGCTCAGAATATTGGGCAATATCTAGTAACATGAGGAAACGAATTGTAGCAGCAGAGGTGTGGTTTTTGAAGAGGATGCAAATAATATCATGGATGATACTAATATCTATCGAGGATGTCATGAACAGAGTAAGCACAAAAAGAGAAATAATGTATGAGATCATGAAAAGGCAACGTAACTTCATTGGACATGTGATTAGGAAAGAGGAGTGAGAATGCACGGTAGTTATGGGAAAGATTGAAGGGAAGAAAGCAAGTGGAAGACAAAGACAAATGATGATGGAGACAGCAGCCAGAGAACTGGAAATGAATACCAATGGATTGATCCACTTGACCCAAAACAGGAGTGTGTGGGCCATGGCAGTCAAAGTTCAAACTGGGCATGGCACCTGATGATGATCATGATCATATCTTCCCTTATTCTCCTATACTCCATGAAATAAAGTACTAATTTATTCAACTTTTCCTGTATCTCAGGTTTTCAAGTCCTGACAACGTCCTTATAAACTTTCTCTGAACTCGTGTACACTGACTCACTGCCTCCCGTGATTCAGTCAACAATGGTGGGGTCGTTGGCAAATTTGCTGCACAGACAGCGGCGGTAACTGGAGATTGCCGTATCTGCGCCTGCCCCACACAAGTCCAGCTAAGAAATTTTTTCATAAGCTTGGATTAGATGAGAGGAGAGCTTCATTTGTACATTGGAACATCGATGCGTGAAATGCGTTGTTTTGCGTCATCGACCAACATAGTCCGAGGACAGCGCTGAGGGCAGCCCGCAAGTGTCATCACGCTTCCGGTGCCAACATAGCGTGCCCACAGCTCTCTAACCCTAACCCCTGTGTCATTGAAATGTGGGAGGAAACCAGAGCACCTGGAGGAAACCCAGGTGGTTATGGGGAGAAGATACAAATTTCTTACAGCAGCAGAAACTAAAGTGTTGCTACGCTAATATGCTGGCTGAAAAAAATGCAGGTGAATGTTTCCAGGAACATGACATCCGATGCTGCTATATTTTCCCTCAATTTTGGTAGCAGGGACTCCATCCTGTGAAACAGAACACATTAGCGCCTCTCAGCATCGCAGGGATCTGGTAGAGCAGATGTGGGAGGCTGAATTGAAGTCCTCCCAGTCTGCTGGGGGCGATGCAGCCGGAGGAACGCCGGAGGTGCAGAAGGTGTTCTCTTGCTGTCTGCGACTGCTCGTTGGCGGGAGAAGGCTTCTACTTCCGGTCGGCCGGTCTCCCGCTCGTCACACGTCGAGTTAGGAAAATAAAGGAGGAAAATCGCCTGGAGTTTCCTCTCAGAATCCGTCCGCCTTCTCCGAGCGCGGCAGGAACGGCGGACCGGGTCTTGGGGAGGGAGGGTTTTATTCCCGGCTCCGGTCTGTTGTGGAGGTGTTGGTCACGTCAGTAGGGAGGGGAGGGTTGCAGCGGACAATCCGGGCCGGTGGGTGGGGAGGCAACAGGTACCCACTGATTTATATCCCCACCTGTTTCCCTCAACCCATGTTAGATATCTTCATGGGACGATAGATTTCCTCAGAGGGCTCCTCCTGGACGCGGCGCTGGGATTCCAGGGTTAGAGTGACACTCCATTACCCCCGGGGGAGGGGGGCGTCTAAGGTGGCGGTGTCGTTGCCTTTTGAAACCATCGGGTCGGGGTTGATGGCAGATGACAACGGCCAAGGGGTTTATCTGTTAGTTACAAGGTTCAAAGGTGAAGGGACGTTACCTTTGAGCCCAACTGGGGGTGGCGAATGATAAAAATCTGTCGGAATAGTCGTAAAAGTTTGCAGTAGGGGTTAAAGGTTGCTTGTAAAGGACAAGCTTTTTCAACCCAAAGTACCTCAGCAGGGAGAGCAGGGACTGGATTTTGTCTGGATGAGGGGGAAAGGACGTGATCTTTGAACCCAACTGCTCTGGGTTGACAGATGTTAAAGGTCAATGGGGGAATTACTCTAAAAGTCCTGAGTAGGTGTTTAAAGGTGGAGAGGCAAACTTGTTCAACCCAAAGGACTGTAGGAGAAGGAGTGGGGACTGGGTTTTGTTGCTAGTTTAGACTAGAGGGAAGCAAGGCTAGATAATCCTTTGTCCGGATAACTCAGAAGGGAATAACAGCCACCCTGCCCCCTAGTTATCCAGGAGCCCACGATGAGGGCATTTGGAGTCTCCACATCCAGATGCCCCTGATCTGAGCACCAAGTTAGAGAGGACGGGCTGCTGCTGAAGACGGGGCACGGGAAAATTGAATTCTGGTCCCCTGTCAATGCAGGGAGCAAAGATCCTAGACCTCACATTGTGAGTTTTCTCTGTGGAAGACATCAAGTGGCTACTGATCTGCACCCTCCTCCCTGCCCAGAGGGAGAGGCACCTGACGGAAGTGTCACCATCGCCCATAACCGCAGCCTGTTGTGTCTGCAGAACCAGCCATCCAGCCTAATAGCACTTCTCAACTCTCAGCAAATCTGTTAAAGAGAGAATTAACAAGTGAATTGGTCCATCAAAGCTGTCTGCAACTTGGAGTAAAAGTTAAAATCGTGGACAATGCTTGAAGATTAAAGGAGTGGTGGAATTATTGTCAGCGTTTCTAAGGACGGGATTCACTGGCCGTGGAGATATTACCAGAACTTTTCCTTCACCTGGGGCCAGTAGGGGTTGGTCATGGACGGCACTGACTTTGGTCAAGGTGACAGAAAAGTGGCCACCATGTCTGGAGTGGATGCGGATGTGAAGCCCAAGTCAGTGGGCGCCGAGCTATCTGCTTCCGGAGACCCCGGTGAGACTGAGCATCCGCAGGGAGAAGGAGAGCAGGCCCAGAAAACTTCATCCTCTGATCCCGCCGAGAAGCTGGAAGAGGATCTGAGACCGGGAGCTGACACCCAGGCAGCGGACGACAGCAAGGAGTCGGCGACCAGTGGATTGGCCTCGGTGGAGTCCGAAGGGGATGTGGCCAGCCTGTGCTCCCAGGAGGAGGCGGACGGGGAGGACCAACAGGAGGCCGAGTGCCCACTGGCCGAGAGCACAGAGTCCGACCAGATCTCTGCCCCATCCCTGGGGAGCTGCAGCGAGATGGAGCAGGAGCCCTTGCAGGGGGCCGCACCGAAGCCCGAGGTCCATCGAAGTGACCCCAGCAACACTTTCTATTACGTGAAGTGGATCAGCTGGAAGGGAGAAAAGACTCCTATAATCACCCAGAGTGAAAACGGGCCCTGCCCGCTCATCGCCATCATGAACATCTTGTTCCTGAGGTGGAAGGTACGGTTGGGTAGCTTCCCCAGTTTGGGACACTGGAACGGAGGGGCTAATGTTGACATAATGTTTTACGCCACAGAAACGGGACCCTCAAACCACTGTGTACATGTTACCCATTGTACTTGTCCTATTTACTGAGGGCATGAGAGGAGAAAGATTTAAAACAAATCTGAGGGGAAAATTTTTATTCTATTTAGTTTAGAGACACACGGCGTGGTAACAGGCCTTTCAAGTCCAATAAACCCGCACTGCCCAAATACACTGATGTGGCCAATTAACCTGAGTGTCTTTGGAATGTGGGAGGAAACCCACAGTCAGACTCCTTACAGACAGCGGTAGGAATTGAACCCGGATTGCTGGTGCAGTAACACACGACTGTACCGCCGACTTCCTGCAAAGAGAAGTGCATCTATGGAATGAACTGTCAGGGAAAGTAGTTGAGGGAGGGACAATGATGACATTTAGAAGACACTTGGAAAGGAAAGGATTAGAGAGATGGATCAAACATGGGCAGACAGTTCTAGCTTAGCTGGGAACATGGATCAACACAAGGGGCGTTTGTTACTCTCCGACCTGTATTTCGTCTGAATGTTTCTTAACTATTTTGGGTCTCTGCATCCAACACCCCCTGAGGCAGTACGTTTCAGAATCCATAAGACATAGGAGCAGAATTAGGCCATTCAGCCCTTCGAGTCTGCCCCACCATTCCGTTGTGGATATTTATTATCCCTCTCTACTCCATTCTCTTGCCAACTCCCGTAACGTTTGATGCCCTTACTAATCAAGAACCTGTCAACCCCTGTCATTAATATACTCAATGACTTGGCCTCCACAGCCGTCTGTGGCAATGAATTCCACAGATTCACCACCCTCTTTTCTAAAAGGATACAAACTGCTTATAGAACATTTTGGAATTGATCTCTGAACTCTGATGCCCCGAGCTGTAATAGCATCGCACCAGCCGCTACCATGGTCCCCCGTCGCGACCCAGCGGAGGACCGTGATATCAGATTCAACCCTCTGCTGAGTGCTGAAATCTTTCTCTGAGCTGAGTATAAACAGTCCCACGACCACTGCTTTGGAGAAGAGATTTCTCCTAATGTTTTTGACAATTTTTTATCATTATGGTTGCTAAAATCAGACCTGGTGCTTGTAAAGAGTTATGGGATGCCCTCGGTTTGTGAAAGCCCCTACATAAGTTTTAGTTCAACTTCAGAGTACACTTATTATCAAAGTATGTATACAGTATACCACCTTGAGATTCATCTCCTTGCAGGCAGCCACAAAACAAGGAATATAGAACCCATTTAAAAAACACCCACACAAAAAAGACCATCAAGCATCCAATGTACAGTAAAAAGAACAGGTTGTGCAAGCATTAAAAAATTAAACAAACAACACACAGAACATGAATGGCAGAGTCCCCGAAAGTGAGTCCACAGCCTAGGAGCCAGTTCAGTTCATGTTTGAAGACTGACAGAGTGACCCTGGAGTAGTTCAATGGGAGTTTACTTTGGAGAGGTGGTCTGAAAGTTGCTGCTTAAAATTCCTATTGAATAATGACAAATTTATTTTAATTTGAGCGTATTCACATTGATGTTATGTTTAGCTCCATCTGGTTAAAGTTAATTTTGTCTTTTGTGTCACATGTTTGTCTGAGACACACTTTAGTGCTTCACATCAAAGGTAGAGACCTGAATTGATAGAGAAATCAATTTTATTTGTGTTCAAATCATTCGATCGTCTTGTCTCCCCCTTCCCAACGTCAGTGATTTCCTTCATGCTCCACAACCTTCCATGATTTCTGTCATTTTTCATTTCTGGCCTCCCGATTACCCCCTGCTGTGTTGTGCCCCCCCCCAACAACCGAATTTCCTCCCTGAACTTCCTCACCTCTCCTCTATTAAGATTCAAGATTGTTTAATGTCATTAAACACAATGTACGTAATGTACACAAGTGTAAAGGAGAACAAGATAATTGTTACTCTAGATCCAATACAGCACCAAAAAAGCCACAAAAGATAAAGAACACAATAATAATTAAAAAAGACAATATAAATTCATAAGACACCTGATATACATAGTTTGATTGTATGTCCATAAAGTGATGCTAGGCTGTAGATAAGGTGACTGACAGGAAATAATAACTATAACAAAATAGTGCTGGAGGTGTGATCAGCCTTACTGCTTGGGGAAAGTAACTTTTTGTGTCTGGTGGTCCCGGCATAGCCTCCTCGCTGATGGGAGTGGGACAAACAGTCCATGAGCTGGGTTGCTGGGATCTTTCATGATATTACTGGCCCTTTTCCAGCACCTTTCCGTATACATATCCTTGATGGCGGGTAGGCTGGTGCCGGTGATGCGACGGGTGGTTCTGACTACCCGTTGTCGAGCCTCATCCTCCCAGTGAGATTTGGGTCACCTGTCCCTACATCCCCTGAGTTGACTCCGTGTGGGATTTTCACTTTTATTGTTCTCGCTGCTTTAGTTTAGTCTGTTAAAGGATATGCATTAGTGGAAATTGAAATAATGAATGCTTTAAAAGGAGTCTTTATTATTAAATGTTAACAATCAGTGGTCACTTTGCTTTAGGTTGTTCTCAGATGTTTTCTTTTTTCTGTAGGTGAAGATACCGCCAAAGACCGAGGTGGTATCAGTTGAGCAGCTGATGATCCTCCTAGGTAATTATCAATTGGTTTAAACTGATCAGTGTCCTGTAGACAAAAGTTCAAGGTAAATTTATTTTCAAAGTACACATGTGTAGCGGTTAGCGCGTGCTATTACAGCATTGGAATTTGGAATTCCATTCCAACGTCATCTGTAAGAAGTCTGTAGGTCCTACCTGTGGAATATGTGGGTTCTTGTCATTGTAAATTGTCCCGGGATTGGGTTAAATTGGGGCTGCATACCCATTGCTGGGTGGCCCAGCTCAAAAAGCCTATTCCATATTGTCTCTCAATACATAAATAAATAATATGCAACCTTGAGATTAGTTTTCTTACAGGCATTCATGGGAAAATAAAGAAATACAATTTAATCCATGAAAAACCGTATACAACAAAGACCAACAAATCGAGATAATAATAAAAGAAAGGTAAATAAGTAACACTGAGACTGTGAGCTGCAGAGGCCCGGAAAATGAGTCTGCAGGCTGTGGAGTACCTTCAGCTTGAGACGAATAAAGCCATCCAGGCCGGTCTAGGAGCCTGCTAGTTGGAGGGCAACAACTGATAACCATCTTTTGGAAACCAATGTTACCCTAATTTTCATCGTCCTCTTCCTGATTCAACCTAGTTAATCAAAGGCAGAGTTTCAACATATTGTCCATTCCCCATCCTCAGCCTCATGTCTCTGTAATCTCTGACACAGCTCTGCACTCTCCTCTTCACCCAATGGTGGCTAAGCCTTCAGCTGTTCTGGCCACGAGCTTTGAAACTCTCTCTTTAAACCTCTCCACTTGTCCTTTCTCCTTTAAAATGCTACTTTCAACCTACTGATTCTGCGACCTACAGACCACAGTTCCCTCTAAGCTGCGCGGGTATGCGGCCACGCAGTAACTGAAATACTCCCGCGCACATAATTTTTGTTACCACGCAGCTAGAATTTTCTTTTATATAATGTTTTACTAAAGTGTTGCACAGTTTCAAGCCATGTAAAAAGTTCCTGCTCAGAGCAATGGTTAGTCCATGCAGCTGTAAAAAAAACTTAGGAACGCTGCTACAGACTCACTTTCAAGGCTCTTTACAACTCATTTTCAATATTATTTTTATTTTGGACAGTGGTTGTTTGTTAGTTTTTGTTTATGGCTTTTTATAAATTTTATTTTTTTATTTCCTTATTTTTCCTGTAAATGCCTGCAAGAAAATGAATTTTAAGGTAGTGTATGGTAATATATAAGTACTTTGATAATAAATTTACTTTTAACTGTGAGCTTTTGAGTTTCTTGGTCGTATGTTAATATGGCTTGGTGTAAAACTCCAAGCAGTGCTTTATTGACACTGTCAATAACGTTTATTTCTGTACTACATATTATGTTCAGAACAGGACAGGCCCTTTGGCACATAATGTTGTGCTAAACTTTTAACTTACTCCAAGATCAGGCGACCCGTTCCCTCCCACATACCCTTCCATTTTCCATTCATCCATGTGCCTGTCTATGAGTTTCTTAAATGCCCTAATGTATCTGCCTCTACCACTGCCCTTGGCACCATGTTCCATGCACCTGCCACTTCGTGTAGAAGAATGTAACTTTGGCTTTCCTCCAATCACTTTCAAAGCACGCCCTCTTGTGTTGCTGCTTGCAGTCCAGGAAAAGAGGCGCAGGTTGTCCACTGTATGATTCTTATCATCTTATATGTTCTGCCCGTGACCGGACGGGATTCCTTCAAGTGCTCCGGTTTCTTCCCACACTCCAAACACGTACGGGTTAGGGTTTATGAGTTGTGGGCACGCTTTGTTGGGACTGGAAGCATGGTGACACTTGTGGGCTGCCCCCAGCACATTCTTGGTCAGTGTCGGTTGTTGTCGCATTTCACTCTTATGTTTCAATACACGTGTGACAGATAAAGGTCATCATTAAATACCTCATTGACGTCCTAATGGTGAGGAATAGAATCTGGGGAGAGTTGATGTGAATGTTGGGAGAATTAGGAAAAAAAAACAAAAGTTATGTATATTTATACAAAATAAGTGCAAATGAAAACTTAATGGACAACATGGACCATGTGGGCCAAAGAGCTGTGTTTCTGTGTTGTAGCTCTCCAGCTGACACTATTGGAAGCTTAAAAATCAGAGCCCCATTTCGCTGCTGTAGCTCTCCGGCTGATGCTATCAAAAACTCAAAAATCAAAACCCTATTTTGCTGCTGTAGCCCTCTAGCTGACACTTTCGAAAGCTTAAAAAAGGAATACTTGAGTGAATAGTGCCACGAGGTACTGTTACGGTGCTATAAAACTCTGCTTAGAACACACTTGGAGTATTGTGTTCAGTTCTGTCCATCTCATTATGGGAAGATGTGGAAGTTTTAGGCAGGGTGCAGAGGATGTTGCTTGGATTCGAGAGCATGTCTTACGAGGATAGGTTGAGCAAGCTAGGGCTTTTTCCTTTGGAGAAGAAAGATGGATTAGATGTGACTAGATAGAGATGTATAAGGTGATAAAAGGCATAGATAGAGTGAACAGCCAGAGACTCCTTCCCAGGGTGGAGGTGGCTAATATCAGGGGGTATAATTTTAAAATGATTGGGGGAGACGTTCGAGGTATAGGGAGATGTTGTAGGTTTTTTACACAGAGAGTGGTGGATGCATGGAATACGCTGCCAGGGGTGGTGGTAGAGGCAGATACGTTGGAAATATTTAAGAGAAGCACATATTTGAAAGAAAACTGAGGGCTATATGGGAGAGAAGGGTTAAATTGATCTTGGAATAGATGAAAGAGTGGGCACAATATCGTGAGCCGAAGGGCCGGTACTGCACTGTGCTGTTCTACGTGATCAGCATAGTAAGGATTTCACTGTGTTCATCCGTAAGAAGTAGGACCAGGAGTATGGCCCGTCAAGCCTGCTCCGCTATTCAATAAGATCATGGCTGATCTGGCCATGGACTCATCGCCACCTACCTGCCTTTTCCCCATAACCCTTAATTCCCCCTACTGTGCAAAAGTCTATCCAACCTTGTCTTAAGTATATTTACTGAGGTAGCCTCCACTACTTCATTGGGCAGAGAATTCCACAGATTCACCACTCTCTGGGAAAAGCAGTTCCTCCTCATCTCTGTCCTAAATCTACTCCCCCGAACCCCTGAATATTGAGGCTATGTCCACTAGTTCTAGTCTCACCTACCAGTGGAAATAACTTTCCTGCCTCTATCTTACCTATCCCTTTCATAAATTTATATGTTTCTATAAGATCTCCTCCCATTCTTCTGCGTTCCAGTGAGTATAGTCCCAGGTGACTCAATCTCTCCTCATAGTCTAACTCCCTTATCTCTGGAATCAACCTCGGGAACCTCCTCTGCACTGCCTCCAAAGTCAGTATATCCTTCCTCAAGTAAGGAGACTAGAACTGCACGCGTACTCCAGGTGCGGCCTCACCAGTACCCTGTACAGTTGAAACATAACCTCCTTGCTATCGATCCCTCTAGCAATGAATGCCAACATTCCATTTGACTTCTTGATAGCCTGCTGCACCCGCAAACCAACCTTTTGTGATTCATGCACAAGCACTCCCAAGTCCCTCTACACAGCATCATGCTGCAATTTTTTTTACCATTTAAGTAATAATCGGCCCTTTCATTTTTCCTTCCAATGTGGATGACCTTGTATCTACCAACATTGTACTCCATCTGCCAGACCCTTGCCTACTCACTTAACCTATCTATATCTCTGCAGATTGTCTGTATCTTCTGCACAACTTGCTTTTCCACTCAATTTAATATCATCAGCAAACCTAGGTACACTACACTTGGTCCCCTCTTCCAGATCATTAATGTATATCGTGAACAGTTGCGGGCCCAGCACTGACCCCTGTGGCACACCGCTCACCACTGATTGCCAGCCAGAGAAACACCCAAGTATCCCAACTCTCTGCTTTCTATTAGTTAACCAATCCTCTATCCGTGCTAATACATCAGCCCCAACTCTATGCATCCTTTTCTTATGGATGACTTTTTTGTGGCACCTTATCGAATGCCTTCTGGAAATCCAAGTAAATAATGTCTCTCTGTTCCCCTCTATCCACTGTGCTTGTTATATCCTCAAAGAACTCCAGTAAGTTTGTCAAACAGGACTTGTCTTTGCTGAATCCATGCTGCATCTGCCTGATAGATCCATTTCTTTCCAGATGCCTCACTATTTTGTAATGATAAGCATTTTCTGAACTACAGATGTTAAACTAACTAGCCAATAGTTACCTGCCTTTTGACTACATCCTTTTTTGAACAGTAGTGTGACATTGGCCCTTCTCTAATTCACTGGGACCTGTCCAGAGTCCAGAGAATTTTGGTAAATTATCACCGAAGCCTCTTCTGTCATAACTTCTGTCATTTCTTCCAGTACACTGGAAACATTCCATCAGGACCAGGGGACTTATCTATCTTCAGGCCCACAAGTTTGCTCAGCACTACCTCTTTAGTGATTGCTTTTGTATCGAGGTCCTCACCTCCCTTCACATCCATAACATCTCTCTTTGGCATGTTAGATATGTTAGATGTGTTCTCCACCGTGAAGATTGTCATTTTAAGCCTCAGCCATTTCCACATTACCCAATATCAATTTCCCCTTCTCTGTTTAATATAATTATAAAAATTTTTACTGTCCGTTTTTATATTTTGTGCTAATTTATTTTCATAATCTAGCTTCCCTTTCTTTATTGCTTGTTTAGTGGTACTTTATTGCTTTTTAAAGTTTTCCCAAACTTCCAATTTCCACGACTCTTGGTGATTTTGTATGCACAAGCTTTTAGCTTGATGCGTTCTTCTATTTCCTTTGTTATCCAAGGCTGGCTCTCCCCACCCTTACTGTCCTTTGTTTAACTGGAATATACTTTTGCTGGGCACTGTGAAAAATCTCTTTGTAAGTCTTCCACTGTTCCCCAACTGTCTCACCATATAGCCTGTGTTCCCAGTCTACAGTAGTCGAACCCTCCCATATCCCATTGTAGTCTCCATTGTTTAGGCATAAAACACTGGTTTTAGATTGAACTATTGCACCCTCCATTTGTATGAAATTCAGTCATACTGTGATCACTCTTTCCAATAGGATCCCAACTACAAGATCACTAATTTTACCTCTCATTGCGCAAGACCAGATCTAAGATAGCACGTTCCCTTGTAGGTTCAGTAACATGCTGTTCAAGAAAGTCATCACGGATGCATTCCATGAGGTCCTCCTCAAGACTGCCTTGACCAACTTGATTCACCCAATCTACATGCAAGTTAAAGTCCTTCATGATAACTGCTGTTTCATTCTGACATGCCTCAGATATTTCTGTGTTTATTGCCTGTGCCACTGTACTGTTACTATTTGGTGGCCAATAGACAACTCCCACCAGTGATTTTTTTCCCTTTACTATTCCTAATCTCTACCCAGATAGATTCAATATTCTGCTCCTTAGATCTTATATCTTGCTATCCCCCGATCTCATCTTTCATTAAGAGCACTACCCCACCTCCCTTACCTTCCTGCCCATCCCTTCTGTATTACCTGATATCCCTGGATATTTAATTCCCAATCCTCTCCACCCTGCAGCCACATCTCTGTAATGGCCACTAAATCATACCCATTTGTACTGATTTGTGCAACAAGTTCACTGACCTTGTTTTGAATACTACGGGCATTCAAATAGTGCCCTTACACTCATTGTGCTTTTAAAATCTTGTAACCTTTTACTCTTTTGCACTTGACTTTTCTTCACTCCACTCACACTTCTTTATGTTTTGCTTTTTCTTTATCTTTTCCACACTTTTCTTTTTTACTTCTTGAATCTGTTGAACAACCTACTCCCCCCTTTTTTTTTGTGTGCCATACTCTGCCAGAGCCCCGGCAACCACTTTTTTTTTTCCAAGTGGTTGTCTTGGAGGAAAGGTTCTGCGTGTGGTCCCCCACGTCCTTCTCACAGCGCAGTTGTTTGTTTTTTTTTACAAGGCCGAGTTGCGAACTCGATACTTAACCCGGCACGGATGGAAAGCGTGCCCGGGAGCAGCCTGAATGGGTTCGAACTCGGGAACCTTCGCTCCGGAGTCCGGCGCTGATGTCACTGCGCCACCAACCTGCCACCCCCCCTACTATTTAGTTTAAAGCCCTATCCACAAAAAAGTAATCACTCCAGCAGTGTTTCTGTGCAACCTATTAATGATCTGTATATCCTGATGCCTGGGTTAACTGCTCTCGCTTATGTTTTCTCTCCCAGGTGACTGTGTACTCAACACCAAGCCAAAGGAGAGCTCAGAGGGCCTGCAGCTCAACTTCAACCAGGTATTTCAACCCACCTCACATTGAGTTGGGTTTATTGTCATGTGAAACATACAATGAAAGTCATGTAAAAAAAAAAGTCGTGCTTGCAGCAGTATCTCAGACGTGTAGATTCAAACAACAACACACAAGAGGTGACTTGATAAAGGTCTATAAGATAATAGGAAGTGTAGATTGAGTGGACAGCCAGAAACCTTTTCCTAGGATGGAAAAGGCTAACATGAGGGGCGTAGTTTTAAGGTGATTGGAGGAAAGTATAGGGGGGATAGGGGTAGATTTTTTACACATAGTATGCTGGGTGCTTGGACAACACTGCCAGAGGCAAATAAATTAGACATTTAAGAGACTCTAGGTTAGGCATATGGATGATATAAAAATGGAGGGCTATGTGGGAGGGAAGGGTGAGATTGAACTTAGAGTAGGTTAAAAGGTCGGCACAATATCATGAGCCGAAGGGCCTGTACTGTAGTATGTAAGACACAAGTTATAGAAGACAGTATAATTGCTCCCTCCTCTCTCTCTCCCTCCCCCTTCTCCCTTCCCCTCCCTCCCTCCTTCTGTCATTTCCCCACCCTCGCCTTACTCTCTCCCTAGAACATGAACGATGCCATGGCTGTTCTACCCAAGCTCTCCACAGGGCTGGATGTAAATGTCCGGTTCACAGGAGTTGGTGACTTTGAGTACACCCCCGAGTGCATTGTGTTCGACCTGTTGGATGTCCCTCTCTACCACGGCTGGCTTGTTGACCCCCAGGTACGTGTGAGAGGTACAAGGGAAACACTCTCATTCTGCTCTACCTGCAGTGACAGGAGGCTGGGAATGGTGGTGGGTTCAGTCAGGCATCTCCTCGTCCTTTGGTGACATTGTGGGCTACATGCCCCCTCTCTGGCAGAAGGGTTCCTGAGTCCATGTTGTAGTGTCAGAGGTACCTTCTACCAGCTGATACACAAACTGAGTGCCTATCTGCCCTCTTCCTTAATTTCATCACTCTGTACTGGGGCTAGGCAGCTCACCAGAGTCCTCCGTCCTAGGCTGAAGGTTGATCAGCTCTGAGGATCCTGCTTTCACCACACAACTTCATATGTTCTCTAGGCGAAGATCCTTCCTTTCCCAGTGTTGAGGACTTTGGAGTTTCTGTGGCTCTGGGCTTTTACGGGATTGGGTTGCTAGCCCCATGTCCAACCCTCCTCATTTTGCAGACTGTTCATGGTGGAGTTCTATCTGTCGTCTAGGTGAGCAGTAAAGATGCCACAGCTGCATTGAGGATCCTGGGGCCAATATCTATCTCACTGACAATGAAATGGACCCTTCTTTGTGGGGTCTTGCTGTATGGAAATTGTCTGCTGACTTTCATCCAGAGATGATTGAGTTTGCTTTCTAAATGGTATAAGGAAGCAGATGAAAAGGTTTCTGTTTTAATCAGGCTGGTGTGATCAAGGACACACCATCTGTTAAAAGGGTTGAACCAACACTCCTTAAACAGAATTCTATAAAAGGAGAAGGCATTTGGCTGCTAGGGCAGTCAATTCCACCCATGCACTCTGGGCTAATTGGAGAGGCCTTTCGAGGAGCTGCAAGGGCACAACAGGACGAATGGCCTCGTTTGGTGCTATGTCACCCTAATTTCCTATAGCCAGAGAGGGTTCCTTCCTTTTACCTTGTGTCTGTTTCTCTTGCGCATGAGCTAGTTACTGTGATCAGGCTGGCAGGAGGTGAACAGCACTTTTGTCGTCCAGGCACTCCCTGTGTGACACAAGATCTTGTTTTTCTCTCCCTCTCCTCTTCTATCTTCTAATCCCTCCATCCCTTCTTGGACTTCTCTCTCCTCCTGACCTCCCTGGTCCTGTCCTCAATTCCCACTTCCTCTCCCTCCTTCCCTCCTTGGTCATCTCTCTTCCCCTCTTCTCCCTTACCATGGTCCTGCATACCACCCCCTGCCAATTTCCCTTCCTCCTTCTCTCTCCACCACCCCCCCCACTCCATGGTCCTCTTCCTTTCTCCCACTCCCCTGGTTATCTCTCACCCCACTCCCTATTCCTCTCCCCCCTGCTCCTCTTCCCACCTACATTCCCCTCCCTGTTGATCTCTCCAGAGTCATGAGATTGTGCAGGCAGTCGGGAGGTGCAGCTACAACCAGCTTGTGGAAAAGATCATCAGCTCCAAGCAGTCCACGGACAGCACACTGGTCAGTGAAGGTGAGGAGGGCGGTACCCGGTCCCTAACTGCTCAGTGAAGTCGAATGGGGGCCGTGCCTGGTCCCTGACTGGTCGGTGAAGGTGAGGAGGGCTGTGCCCTATCCCTGACTGGTCGGTGAAGGTGAATGGGGGCTGTGCCCTGTCCCTGACTGGTCGGTGAAGGTGAATGGGGGCTGTGCCCTGTCCCTGACTGGTCGGTGAAGGTGAATGGGGGCTGTGCCCTGTCCCTGACTGGTCGGTGAAGGTGAATGGGGGCAGTGTCCTGTCCCTGATTGGTGGGTGAAGGTGAATGGGGGATGTGCCCTGTCCCTGACTGGTTGGTGAAGGTGAATGGGGGCCGTGCCCGGTCCCTGACTGGTCGGTGAAGGTGAATGGGGGCTGTGCCCTGTCCCTGACTGGTTGGTGAAGGTGAGGAGGGCTGTGCCCTGTCCCTGACTGGTCGGTGAAGGTGAATGGGGGCTGTGCCCTGTCCCTGACTGGTCGGTGAAGGTGAATGGGGGCCGTGCCCTGTCCCTGACTGGTCGGTGAAGGTGAATGGGGGCCGTGCCCGGTCCCTGACTGGTCGGTGAAGGTGAATGGGGGCCGTGCCCTGTCCCTGACTGGTCGGTGAAGATGAATGGGTGCCGTGCCCTGTTCTTGACCAGTCAGTGAAGGTGAACTGGACAGTGTCCTGCCCCTGATTCTGTGCCAAGAACTGAGTTTGCAGGGAAATGTTGAATAGTTTCAGACTTTTTTGGAGCGCAGGAGAATGAGGGGAGATTTGATTGATATATAAAATATTGAGCAGTATATGTAGGGTAAATGCAAGCAGGCTTCTTCCATTGAAGTTGGATGAGACGAGAATGAGAGGTCATGGATTAAGGGGAATCTGAGGGGGATCTTTTTCACTCAGAGGGTGGTGTGAGTGTGGAACAAGCTGCCAGCGGAAGTGGTGAATGTGGGTTCGATTGCAAAATTTAAGAAAGGTTTGGATAAATACATGAACGGTAGGCTATGGAATGTTATGGGCCGGGTGCAGGTCGATGCGACTAGGCAGTATAACAGTTTGACACGCACTATTTAGTGTTCTGTGCTGTAGCACTCTGTGACTATGTTAATAATTGCTTGCACTGTTCCATAGGGCTGGTCGCAGAGCAGTTCCTAGATGCAACTGCCACGCAGCTGACTTACCACGGTCTCTGCGAGCTCACGGCTGCAGCTAAGGAAGGGGAGCTGTGTGTCTTTTTCCGAAACAATCATTTCAGCACGATGATTAAGCACAAGGTGAGGAGTAGAGGATGAGAACCCTCTTCCACATCTCATGTCCTCCATCTCCATTCTAATTGGGTTGTATGGTAGCATAGCAGTTAGCTTAATGCTTTACAGCGCCCGCTGCTGTTTGTAAGGAGTTTGTACCTTCTGCCCGTGACAGCATGGGTTTCCTCCCACCTTCCAAAGACGTACAGGATAGTACATTAATTGGTTACGTGGGCGTATTGCATGGAGTGGGCTCATTGGGCTGGAAGAGCCTGTTTCTGTGTTGTATCTCAAAAAAAAATCTCACAATTTAGTTTTATCACCCCTTGTTCAATCCCTTCCGACCTATGTGCGTGACATTTCTCACGCTCTTAAACTTTTCGATGATTTTAAGTTCCCTGGCCCCCGCCGCTTTATTTTCACCATGGATGTCCAGTCCTTATATACTTCCATCCCCCATCAGGAAGGTCTCAAAGCTCTACGCTTCTTTTTGGATTCCAGACCTAATCAGTTCCCCTCTACCACCACTCTGCTCTGTCTAGCGGAATTAGTCCTTACTCTTAATAATCTCTCCTTTGGCTCCTCCCACTTCCTCCAAACTAAAGGTGTAGCTATGCCTGCCTTTTTGTTGGGTTTGTGGAACAATCTATGTTCCGTGCCTATTCTGGTATCTGTCCCCCACTTTTCCTTCGCTACATCGACGACTGCATTGGCGCTGCTTCCTGCACGCATGCAGAACTCGTTGACTTTATTAACTTTGCCTCCAACTTTCACCCTGCCCTCAAGTTTACCTGGTCCATTTCCGACACCTCCCTCCCCTTTCTAGATCTTTCTGTCTCTGTCTCTGGAGACAGCTTATCCACTGATGTCCACTATAAGCCTACTGACTCTCACAGCTATCTGGACTATTCCTCTTCTCACCCTGTCTTTTGCAAAAACGCCATCCCCTTCTCGCAATTCCTCTGTCTCTGCCGCATCTGCTCTCAGGATGAGGCTTTTCATTCTAGGATGAGGGAGATGTCTTCCTTTTTTAAAGAAAGGGGCTTCCCTTCCTTCACTATCAACTCTGCTCTTAAACGCATCTCCCCCATTTCACATGCATCTGCTCTCACTCCATCCTCCCACCACCCCACTAGGAATAGGGTTCCCCTGGTCCTCACCTACCACCCCACCAGCCTCCGGGTCCAACATATTATTCTCCGTAACTTCCGCCACCTCCAACGGGATCCCACCACTAAGCACATCTTTCCCTCCCCCCTTCTCTCTGCATTCCGCAGGGATCGCTCCCTACACAACTCCCTTGTCCATTCGTCCCCCCCATCCCTCCCCACTGATCTCCCTTCTGGCACTTATCCGTGTAAGCGGAACAAGTGCTACACATGCCCTTACACTTCCTCCCTTACCACCGTTCAGGGCCCCAAACAGTCCTTCCAGGTGAGGCATCACTTCACCTGTGAGTCGACTGGGGTGATATACTACGTCCGGTGCTCCCGATGTGGCCTTTTATATATTGGCGAGACCCGACGCAGACTGGGAGACCGCTTTGCTGAACATCTACGCTCTGTCCGCCAGAGAAAGCTGGATCTCCCAGTGGCCACACATTTTAATTCCACATCCCATTCCCATTCTGACATGTCTATCCACGGCCTCCTCTACTGTAAAGATGAAGCCACACTCAGGTTGGAGGAACAGTACCTTATATTCCGTCTGGGTAGCCTCCAACCTGATGGCATGAAGATCGACTTCTCTAACTTCTGCTAAGGCCCCACCTCCCCCTTGTACCCCATCTGTTACTCATTTTTATGCACACATTCTTTCTCTCACTCTCCTTTTTCTCCCTCTGTCCCTCTGAATATACCTCTTGCCCATCCTCTGGGTCACCCCCCCCCTTGTCTTTCTTCCCGGACCTCCTGTCCCATGATCCTCTCGCATCCCCTTTTGCCTATCACCTGTCCAGCTCTCGGCTCTATCCCTCCCCCTCCTGTCTTCTCCTATCATTTTGGATCTCCCCCTCCCCCTCCAACTTTCAAATCCCTTACTCACTCTTCCTTCAGTTAGTCCTGACGAAGGGTCTCGGCCTGAAACGTCGACTGCACCTCTTCCTACAGATGCTGCTTGGCCTGCTGCGTTCACCAGCAACTTTGATGTATGTCACATATTTAGTTATCTTTTCTTCCCACATGGCTGTGCTAATCACCTGCTCTAACTCTCTTAAATCCAGAAAAGTGCAGACTGAGGTAGAATTTTTCACACAAAAAGTGGAGGGTGCGTAGAACGCACTGCCAGAGGTGGTGGTAAAAACATTAGGGACGTTTAAGACACTCTTGATAGCCACATGGACGATAAAAAAATGGAGGGCTATGTGGGAGGAAAGGCTTAGATTGATTTTAGAATAGATTAAAAAGTCGGTACAACATTGTGTTCCATGAAAACATTAAAATTATTAGGGCAGTACAGTAGCATAACGATTAGCATAATGTTTTACAGTGCCAGTGACCTGGGTTCAATTCCTGTCACTGTCTGTAAGGAGTGGGTTCATTCTCCCTGTGACCATGTTGGTTTCCTCCACGTGCTCCGGTTTCCTCCCATAGTCCAAAGACACACGGGTGTTGGTAAATTGGTAACATGGGTGCAATTGGGTGGCGCAGGCTTGTGGGTTGAAAGGGCCTGTTACTATTCTGTATGACAAAATAAATCAATAAATCCCATTACTCCCTATACTCCAATGTTTATTCTCTTTCCTGCCCATGAATTCCCCTTTTGTTGTTGTGAACTTGTACGTGGGGTTATTTAAAACCCCCACTGTGCCTTTGGGGGAAGAGGAGGAGATGGGTAACTCCACTCAGTGCCCGAGGTTGGGATTGAGCTGAGGTCCCCTGGAGCTGAGAGAGGCCTGACTCGTCTCTACCCTGTCTCAGTGCTTCACCTGGGCCAGGATGACGTGCTGACCACGATTGTGAGTGAGCTGCCTCTTTGAGGGTCCAAGACGCTGGCAACAAGCCACCAAGTCCCCGTGTTTGAGGGAAACTGCAGTGCTCAGCGACATCGTGGTTCATTGAGAGGGATAGAGGAGAATGATCCTGGCAACAAAAGCGTTAACGTACGAGGAAAGTTTAATGGCTCTGGGACTGTACCCACTGGAGTTTAGAAGAATGTGGGCGATCCCATTGAAACCTGTTGAATATTGAAAGGCCTGGATAGAGTGGATGTGGAGGGGATGTTTCCTATTGGGAGAGTCTAGAACCAGGGGGTACAGCCTCCCTTTAGAACAGAGATGAGAAGGAATTTCTTTAGCCAGAGGGTGGTGTAAATATGGAATTCATTGTCACAGACGGCTGTGGAGGCCAAGTATATGTAAAGTGGAGTTTGTTAGGTTCTTGATTACTAAGTGCATTAAAGGCTAAAAGGAGAAGGCAGGAGAATAGAATTGAGAGGGGAAAAAATGAGCCATAATTGAATGGTGGAGCAGACTCGATGAGCTGAATGGCCTTATTCTACTCCGATACCTTATGGACACCCAGAGTTGAAATCTCAGAAATTTCTGGGAAGGAGAGTTGGGAGCGCATGTGGGGTTTGATGTGTGTGAGGCGGTGCGCAGTATGAGTGATTGTCTTGGACATTTTTATTGTGATCGCGTGATCCTGTCACATTGGTAATGTAGAATACTGCAAGTCCAGTTCACTGGTTCATTGGTGGGACTAATAGCAGGGGAGCTGTGTTGCCTCAGTTGTGGCGAGGACTTGGCCCTTGCTGTGGGGTTGCCTGTTGCAGTTGCCTGAGGAGGAGATGCTGGAGGTGGTGTGGGAGAGAGCAAAGGCCTCTGTGGGCACGCTGGAATCCCTACTGGGTTGAGGGATGACCTCTCCTGTGTTTGCTCAGGACCAGAACAACTTACCATCAATCTGTAGTCATGCCACTCAGGGACTTGGGTATACTATTTTTTCTTCTTTGTGATTATGTTTTTCTGAAATCATAACCATATGTGTTATTTTTGGTGTGTGCTGTTGGTAATGTGTTTTGTACCTTGGCCCTAGAGGAATGCCATTTCATTTTTCTGTTTTCATGTAGGTTTGAATGATAATTAAACTTGAACTTGACTGATAGGGCAGCCCGGCAGTAACTGAGTGTGTGACAGGTGTGTGTGTCCCTTTCTGCTCCACAGGGACACCTCTACCTTCTGGTGACCGACCAGGGCTTCCTGGCCGAGCAGAAGTTAGTGTGGGAGAGCCTGCACAATGTGGAAGGCGATGGCAGCTTCTGTGATGCGGAGTTCTGCCTCAGTCACTCCACTGGACGTCAGCTTGCCTACACTGCCAGTCAGCCACCCCAGCAGCAGATCGACCAGGTTCGCAGACCTCAAGGATCGTCCTCTGCCCACCCGTCTACGTCCTGAGACCATCCCCCTGCCATACTGACCCTCCCATCTGCTTCCTCGCTTGACTGTTTCTGGGATGGGAGTGGTAACGAAGGCCCCTGACTGTCCCTCCACCACCGTAGATGTAAGGGAGTACCAAGCAATAGATCAGGGCCTCATCTGTCCTTCCAGCTATATGTAGAATGGTCCATCGCCCACTGTGCTCCGGTGACAAGATATATTCACACCACCTACCCCCGCCTCCAGGTCTAGTGGCCTCTCCTTCACACAGACAAACTCCGGGGAATGCCTTGGTCTTCACCTCCTTGAGGAGGCGGTATTCCAGTGGAAGGCTCAGGTTACTGGTGAGAGAGTAGGGCACAGACATCCCAGCTTCATAAAGCTGTGCCAACAACCCCCAGGAATAAAATAGTCATCATCACAGCGTGGAAGTGGGAAGTACTCTTCAACCCTGTCTCAAATCTTGAGTCCCCATCCTTGCGCTTCAGTTCCATCAAACACCCCGGCCCGACCTCAAGGTGGGTGGGTTGTGTAAGGTACTTCTCCTGTTCTAGCTGGGTACGTTGTGTTGCCAACAGCTGGCCTGGCGGGCAGTGAGTGAACAAATGTTGAGGATGTGGAGTCACTGATGGCTCTTATTCTGATCCCACAGGATTACATGGTGGCACTGTCCCTGCAACAACAGCAGGGCCCTGGAGACCTCAGTGACCTGGAACTGGCCCGACAGCTGCAGGAGGAGGAGGACCGACGAGCGGTCCGGTACCTTCAAGAGCAGGAGCACCAGGCCCAGCCGGTAAAGAACATCATCTCCCTCTCCCTCTCTTTTGTGTAAACTAAAGAGTAAAGATTAGCTTTAGATGTCATGTGTACATCAAAAAATACAGGGAAATGTATTGTTTGCATCAAATTGGCCAATATTGTGCTGGTGGCAGCCTGCAAGTGCTGCCATGCTTCCAGCACCAACGTAACATGCCCACAACGTACTAACTTTGCAACGTGGGAGGAAACCAGGGCACCCTAAGGAAACCCACGGTCATGGGGAGAAAGTACAAACTCCTGACAGGGGTGGGAATTGAAAAGCCGATCTTACATCTGGCTTGTAATCGCATTATGCTAACTGCTAGGCTGTTGTACCACCCCTTAAGCTAGCAGTTAAACTCCTCTTATGAGTTCCCCACGGGAGCTGCTGCCCAAAGAAACAAGCTTTTCCTCATACTAAATCGATTTAGTGTTTTAGTCTTAATTTCTCAATCTTGGGGTCACAAGGTGCTGGAACCTGGAGCAAACAGTTTGCGGAAAAACTCAGTAGGCCGAGCAGCATCTGTGAAAGGGTAAGGAACTGTTGACCCTTTGGGCTGAAACCCTGCACCAGGACTGACAATTCTTGTCACAGACGCTGTTTAACCTGCTGAACTCATCCTACGGATTCTCTGTTAGAACAGCCCAATACAGGCCATTTGGCCCAGGATATTGTGTCAATCTTTTAAGGTCAATCTAACCCTTCCCTCCCAAATAGCCCTCCATTTTTGTCACCCCCATGTGCCTACCTAAGAGTTCTTTAAATGCCCCTAATGTATCAGCCTCTACTAACATCCCCGGCAGCGCGTTCCATGCGTCCACCACTTTTCTGTGTAAAACAGCTTACCTCTGATCTGCCCCCGATCAACTTAAAACATGGCAGCTCATGTTACTCACTTCCTCCTTGGGAGTTTACAAGGCAGTGCTTTTTACAGAGAGTGATGGCTGCCAGAGGTGGTGGCAGTGTTTAAGACATGTTTAACAAGTACGTGACTGTGCAGCCAGTGGAAGGATGTACACCACATACAGGCTGATGTGCAGTTTAAATTAGCATTGTGGTCCACACAAGGGCCTGTTCCTGTGCGGTACTTTTCCACGTTCAATATTCCCCATGTTGGAAATCTGTCTGTGTGTGGAGTTTGGATGTTCCTCTTGTGACCGTTTGGGTTTCCTCCCACATCACAACCGTGTGCAGGTTGGTGGGTTAATTGACTGCTGTCATTTGCTACCCCTAGTGTGTTGGTGTAGGGTAGAATGTGGTGGGGGAGGGTTCGATGGGATTGCAGGAAGATTAAAAACGATGAGGTTGATCCGAGGCCCTCTGTTGGTCGGAGTCGACCGTGGGTCCTACCTGTCTACGATCAATTGATATCAAGCCAGGGCAGTATGATATGGAGAGCAAGCTGTTGCCCATGCGGCAAGCTGTCCCACTCCACACAGCTGATAAACCAAATGAATGGCAAAGACTGATGACGTTTGGAACAAACAGGGACACAGGAGTACAGGAGTTGCCAGTCTGCATTGAATTTAAAGTGGAGATTGATGGGTTCTTGACTAGTAAGGCATTAAGTTATGGGGAGAATGGGTTGAGGGGGCAATAATAAATCAGCCAAACTTGATGGGCTGAATGGCCTAATTCTGCCCCTATAGCTGATGTGCAAGAGATTCGGTTTGTGGTGGAATGGGATTGGTGGGAGTGCTCTGTCAGCCAGTGTAGACTGTATGGGCCGAACGGCCTCCTACGTGATAGGAAATTCTGCATACAGACATGAACAGAAGTGCTTAATATTTATTTGTTGGATTAAAGTTTAACAACCTTGTGAAGTTTATTGCATTTGTAAATTTTTAATCATGGGGTGAGGAGAATGTTGTTACACTGGTTCAGGAATTAGCGATAGTATCTTCTGCTCATCAGCAGGGTTTGGAGCACTGAGAGAGGCGAGAGAGCAAAGCAGGCTTGAGATCAGGGCAGGGAGGGGCCCTTGTTAGAGTGTGTGCACGTGCGTCCTATGGTAGCGTAGCAGTTAGTGCTTTGCAATTACAGCTCAGGGAGTCAGAGTTCGGATTCAATCCCAGTGTCCTCTGTAAAGGCTGATTTATACTTGTGCGTATTAGCTTACGCCGCAGCCTACGCAAGTGGGCTATGCCATTGTGAGCACTAATACTTGTGCGTTGGTGTGACTACGTCGCTCTGCAATTCACCGCCAAAACGCTAGTTGGTGGTGGGGCTTCTATGCCACTGTGTTGAGTTTCTTCGTGTTGAAACTCAAACAATGGCGACTGAAACTGAAGGAGGGTGAATTTTCTGTGCTTGTCCAGCCACTGAGAGACATGGATGAGGAAATGCATTTCAAATATTTTTGGATGTCGGCAGGTAGATTTGAGAATTTGGTTCACCGTCTCCAACCATTTATTTTGCATCTGTGTACGCACAGTATACTCAGAGACTGGCAATCACCATTCGGGTTTTAGCTTCAGGTAGAAGTCATCAGGCTGTGGCAGCTAGCTACAAACTGGCGTCAAGCACAGGGTCCTCCATAATTTTGGAGGTCTGTAAAGTCTTAGGGAAAGCATTGCAGCCAGAGTTCCTTCCCTGCCCTTCAGTCACCCAATGGGAAGCTACCGCAGCGTAGGAGGAAATGTGATGCTACCAAGCGGACTAATCACAGTTGTTGCGGTCTGTGTCGCCGTGACACGTAGTTACATTTTGGGAGGAGTGTGCGTCAGGCTACGGCGTAGGGTACGCGACTATGCCATACCTATGGCGTCGATTTGACGCACAAGTATAAATTGGCCTTCAGTCCTCCCCATGGAATGTGTGGCTTTTCCCCGGATGCTCCAGTTTCCTCCCACAGTCCGTAGACATGCTGGGTAGGTTAATTGGTCATTGTAAATTGTCCGTGATGGGTTAGGGTTAAATCGGGGTTGTCAGGGGTTGCTGGGCGATGCAGCTGGAAGGGCCAGTAGAGTCCATTTTATCCCTAAATAAAGAAATAGAAAACCAACAACTATATTAACATAATTGGAATTAGGATTGGTTTATTATTATCTTGTGCAGTGAAATACAATGAAAATCTACAAGTTCAAATGTAATTATCATTCAACCATACACAGGAATAAAGCCAAATTGAAACAGTGTTCCTCCAGGGCCAAGTTGCAAAACACAGAGCCAACAGTCACACACTGTACACAGCACATATAATCATGACAGCAGAAATACATACAGTTACAAGAAAATATATATCACAAAAATAATATAGCTCCAGTCCCCAAGTGTCATGCCCTGTAGATTGATTGTGTGTGGGTGTTGTACTGGAGCCGCGTTTCCACAGGAATAATCAGGCAGCACTCCTCCTATCGTGCAAGTAGAGCCACAAATTTGTTGATCCAGTTTACCACATTATTATCCAGATCGTTGATATCGATGATCACTGTGGCATTCTACAAGTCACAGGCCTCCAATCAGAGAAGCAATCATCTACTACCATGCTCTGGCCAATCTCTAATCCAATTTACTACCTCATCCGGAACTTGTTAACTGAAATCTGATAATATGTGAAATTAATAATTTTGGCAGGAAAATTAATAAAGGAAATTCAAAGTAAATTTATTATCAAAGTACATACTGTATATGTCACTATAAACTACAATGAGATTATTTTCTTGCAGGCATTCATGGTAGAACAAAGAAATACAATAGAACCAATTAAAAACTGCACACAAAGACTGACAAGCAATGTGCAAAAGACAAAAAGAGAAAATACAAACAAATAAGTAAATAAATAAACAAACATGTACATAGATGGATAGATAACTAGATAGATTTAAAAAAACAACAAATTGAAAACATGACTTCTAGAGTCTTTGAAAGTGAGTCCATGGGTTGTGGAATCAGTTCAGTGAAGGGGTGAATGAAGTTATCCCCTCTGGTTCAAGAGTCTGATAATTGAGGGGTAATAACCGTTCCTGAACGGTGCTGTGGTTCCTGAGGCTCCGGTACCACCTACCTGATGGCAGCAGTGAGAAGACAGCATGGCCTGGATGGTTGGGCCTCTGATTTTGGATGCTGTTTTCCTGCGACAGTGCTCTGTGTAGATATACTCAATGGTTGGGATGGCTTTACCCATGATGGACTGGGCTGGACTTTTTGTAGACTTTTCCATTCAAGGACATTGGTATTTCCATACCAGGCCATGAGTCAGTATACTCTCCACCTAGTTTGTCAAAGTTTTAGATGAAATGCCAAATCCTTGCAAGCTACTAGGAAAAAGTTTGAGAAGTTTAGAGGGTCATGGGGCAAACACAGCTAATGGGACTAGCTCAGTTGGGCAACTTGGCCAGCTGTCGACAGTCTGTGGTCTCAGGCAGAGCAGTTGCTGAACCAAGCTGTGATACATCTGGACAGGATGCTCTCTGTTGTGCATTTGGAAAACTTGGTGACTGGGGACACGCTGAATTTTAGTCTCCTGCAGAAGTTAAGGCTTTGGGGTGTTTCCATAGCGTATTAACGTTGGACTTTCCTTTCATCCCACAGCAGGCAGCAGCTGCACGCCAGCCCCCGGCCGCTGGACGCCAGGGAGGCTCTGAGCGCCGGCAACATCGAGAGCGAGAAAAGACCAAAGATTGCACCATCCTGTGAGCTGCCACCTTATCCAGTCTGGGTTCCCACTGCTGTGGTCAGCCACTCTTCCCAGTCCATGTGGGGCTGGTGCCTCACCTCTACTCTATATATGGGGCAACTTCTGAAAACACTACCAAGCGTCGAGAGTCAAGGAGGCAGAGACGCTTTCATTGTGGGTCCTCGACCTTCCAGTGGATCCTGGGCAGGAGCGGTTGCCTGGATACCTTCCAGGAGATTACCAGTTGACCCTTCCTTTTCACCCTATTGGTTAATGGATGTGTTTGCCCTTGGCACCTGTGGCCACTTAGAAAGCCATTTACTCTCTCTCAATATATTTTCAGCTTTTATTTTAATTGAGGTTTCTTTTTTTGCAAGAAAATTATTTTAACCCTTTGCTTTCCACCCTCTGGCCTGATCCTGGAGATTTCAGGGCAATGATGGGTGGCTGGTATAGCCCCTTAGGTTAGAAGAGGCTGGCAATGTCTGCTCTGTGTCCCAAGGACAGAGATGGACCATGCTCGGTAAGGTGATACTTAGCTGCTTGGTAGAGAAAACACCACCTTCGGGAGAGATTTAAAGACCACTGGCTTTTTGTGGGGTGGAGGGTCCTTTATTGAAATCCTCCCACTGTTTAAACAAATTCAGAATCACCCCCTGAGAAAATATTGTTAACCTCAGCATCTGTCAGAGTTGTAGAGACAGTTGAACAGGTGACCCACCCAATACAGAAACTCACTCTTACAGAATTTACCACCTAAAAATCTGAGGCTTGGAATAAAATTTACTGTCATGGAATTTAAATAGAAAATAAATCAACACAACATTTTCCCCAACCTTGTGTCCTGACACATGTCCAGATGATGTTATGTAAAATCAGGATATGGCCTGTCTATTAGGAACGCAACGCTGTGCTTTAACGCCAGGTCACCTGTACAACACAGAGACAGACTCACTGTATCCGTGTCGCCCACAACATTGACCCCGTTTCCCAACTCTTGACCCATCGTCTTAGACCATAAGATATAGGAGCAGAGTTATGCCATTCAGCCCATCTAGTCTCTACCATTCCATCATGGCTAATTAAAAAACAGATCAGTCTTTTCATACATCTTCAGATGGGTTCTCTTGGAGCGGGTTTTTTGCCAAATGCCATTTCAAGGAAGGGTATTTGTCAGTTCTTGCCAAAGCAAGGCCGCATCAGATGACCTGCTCCGACTTATTGGTTAGACCTGGGCCAGGCTGCTTCCTGTCTACGGGAAGCAGAGTGGAAAATCGAGTCACGATGGTGGGGAGGGAGAGGTACAAAAGGGAGAAAGTAACTAGGATCATTTTGAGGTTAATGGGTGCAGAGGGAACAAAAATTAAACCCAGGACCTAGAAACCATCTTAACTACCCACTCACCTGAGTCCAGACAACTACATTCATTCTATAAACTTGCACTCAGTGGGGGGGGTGGGGTGTGTGAAATCTTTAGGTTTTACCCAACCTTTGAAAAGATAGTTGCCTTCAACATCCTGGTCATCCCTCCTTAAGGGGATGATGTCACACTTTAAGGTCTGTCTGTCTTTGGAAATAACTCAGGCAGAGAACTTGGTTTCTCTCTCCCTACAACCTATTTGGTTCTTTGATCTAATGAAACTTTTCCATACAATCAATTGCTTGAAGAAGCCCTTTCTCATCACCTCCCTGCCCAAGTTTGTGAGAGAAAGCAGGTGAAATGCAGCAGGCGCCTGGAAACTGAAGGATGCTCAGAGATGTCGCAGACACTCACCGGGCCTGGCCGAGAGCAGCAGGATGTAACCAGAGCTTTGACCAAGTTGGAACATGGGCCAGTCGACACGCAGACACTGTCTGGAGTCAAAATGCAGCTGGGAGTGAAACACATTGGGCTTCCAACATTACAGATCAGGCAGAACCTTGCCTGTTGCCCTCGGAAAGAGCTGTACCAAAGTCACTAATCCTCCACCACACCTCCCCATTCCTCCCAGTCACTTAAACCTCTCTCTCCTCCTTAAACTTCAATTCTCACCAAACTGTCCAGTGGTGATGGTCCAGGGGTCCAAAGGGTATGACCCTCTCTGAATATCAAACCCATCACTCCATTCCAACCCAGTCCTCTACTGACTAAACCCTTCTCACACTATTGCCCCCTTCCTCCCTCAGTCCCATCCTACACTACTAAACTTCTTCCTCGCCTTCTCAGCCACCCCCAGGGTCAATTATCAACGGGTCTTACAGCAGGATTGTTTGACAGGCTTGAACGCCTTACGGTTTAGTTTTGGAAATCACTAATAAAATAGTTATTAGAATCTGCTTGGTCTCATTAGTTCCTTTATTTCCAAATGGTTCTTCTTCACTTTCCAGACAGATGAGGGTTGTCAGTCATGATTGGCAGCTCATCTAGGAGAAGGAAAACTCTGACCTCAAACCTCCATTGTCTTGTGGCTATACTCACTCGCGGGGAAGGCTTTGGGGTTAATCCCCGAAGAAAACTCTGGAGCCCTAAGTCAGTTCAATGCTGACAGGCAGCTTCTGCAACACTGCTCATGACAACTGTATTGGTTTCTGCCGTTCCTTTGAATTCATCATGGAGAGTGGGAGCCTGCTGCATGGGCAACAGCTTGCTCTCTGTATTGTACTGCCTAGTTTGTGTATCACATGGACAGCTCAGACACATTCATGATCAGCCCCCCCCCCCACCTGCTTCTTCACTCCCTTGGCAAGGGCGTAGTCATTCAGGTGAGGTCGGTCCTTGGTCCTTTGGACGCTGAAACCAGCCTCCCATCCAACAGTCAAGGATTTAAACTGGCCCAGCATGATCCACTGTTAAATGCCACAGATGGAGACAGTGGGTAGGAATAGAGGTCAGGTAGTGTCAGTTACTGCTGGTTCTGGGGGTGGGGATGGGGGGGGCGTCATTCCACCCCTCAAAGCTGCTCCACCGTTCAGTAAGATCATGGATATAGGGGAGACAGGGGAGGAAGTTTGGATAAGAGGGAGGGAGACAAGGAGGGATAGGGTAGTGAGGGAGCATGCAGGGAAGTATGGGGTCATGAGAGAGGAAAAGGGTGACAGGATGTGAAGGAGAACTAGATAAGCAGAAGAAAGGAAGAAGTTATACGTTTGGGATAGAGGGATGGGAGGATGAGATGGAGAAAGGGAAAGATGGGTAGGAAGGAGGGAGTGTGGTATGTTTGGGATATAGGGATGGGAGGATGAAATGAAGAAAAGGGAGAGGTAAAGGAGACAGGTGGGTGGGGGAGTAATGGGAGAAGAGTGGGACGCAGTGAGTGAGGTTGTGCCTCTAAATATGAGGGATTGGGAAGCAGAACAAGCTTCTCACACCTCAGTTGAAGAGACAGAAGACAGCAACAGACATCAATTCTGTTTTCTTTAATTAATAAATGTTCAGCCTACAACAAACTGAAGGATTGCATGGCAGGGATTAGCAGGGTGGGAGTCTGAGAAGACCCCTTCTACCCAGCGCCACACACACCCACCAACAATTATCAAACACTGGCACTTTGCTGGAGTGAGCTTCAGGGTGGTGAGAGCTGAACCCCGGCAGTATTGGGCCTGATTCCAGGCATTGAGGGCAGCTCCGGTTATTAAAGACCCCTCTCCTTTCTCCAGGAGCATTACCTCCCCCCAAAATTTCAGCCATGCCTGTGGTAGCCACCTCCAACCCACCCCACCCCTTTGCCCTCTGGGTTTGGGATTTCTTCTCCATCCAGGATTCAGATCTTCTCCACGTAGTTCCCCGGCAGCAGACCTTCCTTGCCTCGAATTCGACCGAGCCACCATCCAGACGCATCTAAGCACATGGAAGTAAGAAAGACTCAGTAATGCTTGAGTAGTGGGGAGTTCTCATAGAAATAGAACAGCATGGGAACAGGTCCTTCAGCCCATCTCATCCATGCCAACCACAAGACCATGAAGTAGAAACAGAACCGGCCACTCGGCCCATCGAGAATGCTCTGCCATTCCACCACGACAAATGATAGTGCACCAAGCTGAGGCACGCCACTTACGTCACGAGCCTGCAGTCTGAGAAACAACTTTCCCCTCGCACCCCCTGCTTTGTATCAGTCAGTTCTCCCTGGATTCCAGAGCCACCTACCATGTGGAACCTTATCCCCGCTGAATTGAACTGAATTCCATATAAACCATGTTAACCACCCTACATTGACTGTATTATTAAAAAAATCACATTATTAAAAAATCTTAGAGCAACACACACAAAATGTTGGAGGAATTCAGCATGTCAGGCAGCATCCTTCAGATGTGGTTCTGCTACTGATGGAACCTGTGATTTACATTTTGGTGGTGTGTTTTTGGGCCGGTCGAGTGCCCTGGTGCTTTGCCGTCTTCAGGGGAGTTAATTGAGGTTTCGAGTGAAGCATGCGGCCTGGAGGCAGAGCACAAGCCCGTGACCAACTCCTTTTTTTGTCCATTATAGCATGAGGAAGATTAAAATCATTGAGGACGAGAGTGGAGGGCGGGTGGGTGTTCAGTGCCATCTACCTGCATGTGAACAGTCCCTCCCTCTTGATCGCTGCTTCCAGAGGAAGGTGCCTCACTCAATAGTGGTAGAGTCCATGGGTCTTTGGCAGTTTAATTGAATTGGTTTTTGGATTGGACCCTGTAGTTCACATTATGATGTGTTTTTGGTTTCTAGACGCTCCTTTTAGAGTCATAGAAAAGTACAGAACAGAAACAGGCCATTCGGCCAATCTAGTCCGTACTGAGCTATTTGAACAGCCTACTTCCATTGACCTGCACCAGGAGCATAGCCCTCCATGTATCTATCATCCAAGTACCTATCCAATCTTCTGTAAAACGTCGAAATCGAGATCGCATGCACCATTTGCGCTGGCAGCTCATTCCACAATCTCACCACCCTCTGAGTGAAGAAGTTTCCCCTCATGTTCCCCTTAAACTTTGCACGTTTCACCCTTAACCCATGACCTTTAGTTGTCCCACCCAACCTCAGTGGAAAAAGCCTGCTTGCATTTACCCTATCTACACTCCTCATAATTTTGTATACCTCGATCAAATCTCCTCTCAATTTTTTAGGTCCAAGGAATAAAGTCCTAACCTATTCAATTTGCCCTTATAACTCAGGCCCTCCGGAACTGGCAGCATCCTTGTAAATTTGCTCTGTACTCATTCAAACTTATTCACATCTTTCCTATGGGTAGGTGACCAAAACTGCACAAAATATTCCAAATTAAGCCTCCAAATTTCTTTCCTGGATGTGGAATGTAAGATTTTCTTTTCTGTGTTCGCAAGAAGGCTGACTTCTTACACGACGCAGAACCGCTATATCAACACATACATCCATCCAGAAAGGTGATATTCCAGGCTTTTCAGGGTGTCTGGAACACTCCTCAATGATTAGCCATTTGATCCGCGAGGCCAAGCAGAAAAAAGGCAACCTAACAGTTGTCTGGTTAGACCTCGCGAACGCACAAGGGTCTACATGACCTCATCCCAGAAGGACTCGCTCACTACTACATCCTAGTGGCTATTCGAGACATGATCACCAGCTACCTAGCAGGATTCAAACTCAGATTTACATCAGCCCATTTCATGACTAGTTGGCAGGACCTCCAGAAGGGGATTCCAACAGGGTGCACCATCTCCCCCATCCTATTTATTATGGGAATAAACCTCCTATTATCAGCAACAGAAGATGTAACCTGCGGCCCGACACTGGAGTCGGGCATTGTCCAGCCGGCTCTACGAGGGTTCACAGACGACATCACTATAACAACTGTGTCACATGTCCAAGCAAGATGGGTATTGGAAACCCTGGGTGATGTAGCCACTTGGGCGAGGATGTCCTTCAAGGCCAAGAAGTCCAGGTGCATGGTGATCAGAAAGGGCAAAGTTACTAGCAAGTTTAGCCTCCAAGTTCAGGGTGAGGTCATCCCTTCCATCGAAGATAACCCGATAAAATGCTTGGGGAAGTGGTTAATGTGTCACTGACAGATGGGGCCAATGTCACCAATGCTGTGAAGCAGACAGACGAATGGCTGAATTTACCAGGACTTCCCGGTAAATTCAAGACCTGGCTGTACCAATATGGCATTCTGCCCGGGCTTCTCTGGCTCGTCACACTTTATGAGTTCCCCATGACTGTCGTAGAGGGCATCAAGAGGAAAACCAAATTATCCACCCTAATTTGCCTCAAGACAGCAAACACCTCCTCCTATGTAATCTGTATAGAGTCCGTGAAGTTGATGCTGTTTTGCCTCACTTCTGTAGACTCTGTGTCCATCTCCTGAGTAAATACAGGTGCAAAAAAAATGCATTAAGATCTCCCCCATCTCCTTTGGCTTCATTCATGGATTACCACTCTGATATTCCTGAGGCCCAGTTTTGTCCCTTGCAATCCTTTCGCTCTTAACATATCTGTAGAATCCCTTAGGATTCTCCTTCACTTTGCCTTCTTTTAGCCCTCCTGCTTTCTTTCTTAAGTGTTCTCTTATATTTCTTATACGTACTCCATAAACACCTCATTTGGTCCTACCTGCCTACACCTGCTGTGCACCTCCATTCTGTTTCTTAACCAGGACCTCCACAACTCTTGAAAACAAAGTTTCCCTACTCCTGTCACCTTCACCTTTTATTCTGACAAGATATACGAGCTGTGTACTCTCAAAAGTTCACTTTTGAAGGCCTCCCACTTACCAAGTATACCCTTGCACTAAATCTCAACCCACGGACTAGACCTATCTTTTTTGCGTATTTACTTTGAAACTAAAGTTATTGTGGTCATTGGATGCAAAGTGTTCACCTACACAAACTTCTATCACCTGCCCTGTCTCATTCCCTAATAGCGCACTCTCTCATTGGGACTTCTATGTACTGATTAAGAAAACTTTCTTGAACAAATTTGACAAACTCTATCCCATCTAATTCTTTAACAGTAGGGGAGTCCCAGTTAATATGTAGAAAGTTAAAATCACCTATTATCACAACCTTATGTTTCTTGTAACAGTCCGCGATCTCTCTGCAAAATTGATCCTCTTATTCCCGCAGACAGTTGAGTGGTCTGTAGTACAGCCCCAATAATCTAGTCATACCTTTCTTATTCCTCAGTTCCACCCATAATGCCTCAATAGGTCAGTTTTCAAGTTGGCCGTGACTGACCGCTTCCATGACAATTTCCCTGACTAGTAATGCGACCTTTGCTCCTTTAACCCCTCTCGTTCTGCAACGTCTAAAACAACGGAGCCCAGGAATATTGAGTCCTGCCCCTCCTGTAACAAACTCTCATTCATGGCTACAATATCATAATTCCAGGTGTTGATCCATGCCCTCAGCTTGTCTGTCTTTCCTACAATATTCTTGCATTGAAATGTACACAGCTCAGGACATTAGTCACACCATGGGCAACCTTTTGATTACTGACGTTGTTTGATGTCTTAACAACATCTGTCTCCACTATCTGTTCTTGCACTTTGGTTTCCATCCCCTGCAACTCTGCTTAAACCCCCGCCTTACCCCAGCACCAGCAAACCTTCCCTCCAGGATGTTAGTCCCCTTCCAGTTCAGATGTCTCTTCTGTACAGATCCCACCTTCCCTGAAAGAGAACCCAAAGATCCAAAAATCTCATACCCTCCCTCCTACACCAACTCCCTAAAGTAAAGGCATCTGTTAGTCTTGCGAGACCATGGATCTGCGCCTGGAAAGTCTTCACTCTCCAGGGCGCAGACCTGGGCAGGGTTGTATGGAAGACCAGCAGTTGCCCATGCTGCAAGTCTCCCCTCTCCACGACACCGATGTTGTCCAAGGGAAGGGCATTAGGACCCATACAGCTTGGCACCAGTGTCAACACAGACCAATGTGTGATTAAGTTCCCTCGGCTGGGGTTCGAACTCACGACCTTCAGGTCGCTAGTCCAATGCCTTAGCCACTTGGCCACGTGCCCACACACACCAACTCCTTAGCCACATATTAAACTGTATAATCTTCCTAATTCTGGCTTCACTAGCACGTGGCATAGGTAGCAATCTTGAGATCACAACCCTGGAGGTCCTGCCCTTTAACTTAGCACCTAACTCCCTGAACTCCCTATGCAGAATCTCGTCACTGTTCCTACCCATGTCATTGGTATCTATATGGACTATGACCTCTGGCTGTTCACCCTCCCACTTAAGAATACTGCGGACTCTATCTGAGACATCCTGGACCCTTTTTTGTTGCTAATCTGTGCAATTTTGATCAGGCAGACTAGTGCTGCAGCCTGCAGATAGAGAGAGGTACAGAGCTGAACTGAACATGCCTGGACTGTCTTGATGTCTTTGTGATTTGGTGTTTTGTATTCTGTGTTTTTGCTCTTTTTTCCTTCCCATTTGCATGATCCACTCAGGGTTGTATACTGCACACAGATTTTGATAATATATGTTCTTTGAATCTTGATCTATGAAGAGGAATGCCCATTCTCTTCGCCTCACCTGCCCATCACTTCCCTCTGGTTCCCCTTCCTTTCCTTTCTCCCATGGTCCATGATTCTTTCCTGTCAGATTTGGTCTCCTTCAGACCTTTACCTCCTCCACCTGTCACCTCACAGATTCTTTCTTCATCCCCCTCACCTACCCATCCACCTGACCTAGTCTCATCTATCACCTGCCATCTTGTACTCCTCCCTCTCTCATCACCTTCTTATTCTTTTCCAGTTCCGATGAAGGGTCTCGGCCAGAAACCTCGACTTTTTATTCATTTCCATTGATGCTGTCTGACCTGCTGAGTTCCTCCAGTGTTTTGTGTGTGTTCTCTGGATTTCCAGCATCTGCAGAATCTCTTGTGCATTTCAAAAATCTCAAAAAAGTTCACATACAAAGCCGTGTTGACGACCTCTAATCAATCCCATCTTTCCAACGTATGTATATCTTATCCCTCAGAATCCTCTCCAGTAGTTTACCTACCACAGATGTTGTTAGACTTACTGCTCTGTAGTTCCCAATTTTTTTGTTGCCATTCTTCTTAAAAATAGGCAGAACATTTGCTACACTCCAGTCTATCAGCACCTCAGATCATGAGGTCAATCGTCTCAACCAGGACTCAGCAATTTCTTCTCTGGACTTCCACAGCGTTCTAAGATGAACATGGTCAGTCCCTGGAGATCGTTCACCTTTGTACCTTATAGAATGTTCCCCAACCTTCCCAATTGGAGTGGATATTGTATCTCCTCCCCTGCATATCCTGCCTCATTGGGAGATGGGTTTCGCACTGTCTGCCATCCATGGATGGGCAAAGTATCGCTGAGTGTGTAATCAGTGTTACTGCCCGTGTGTTCCCATGAGTGCAGGTCATAAGACACAAGAGCAGAATTAGGTCATTCAGCCCATCAAGTCTGCTCCGCCATTTGATCAAGACTGATTTACTTTCCCTCTCAACACCATTCTCCTGCCTACTCCACCTAACCTTTGATGGCCTGACTAATCAAGAACCTATCGACCTCCGCTTTAAATATACCCAATGACTTGGCCTCGATAGTCATCTGTGGCAACGAATTCCACAGATTCGCCATCCACTGGCTAAAGAAATTAATCGTCAACCCTTTTCTAAAGGGACATCCTTCAACTGGGCCCACTGGTTCTAGACGTGGGCTGAAAATTAGCAGATAGAAAACATCCTCTCCACATCCATTCTATATAGACCTTTCAATATTTGAAAAATATCAATGAGATTCCCCACCAACCCACCACGCTTCTAAGGGAGTACCGGCCCGGAGCCATCAAATGATCCTAATACATTAACCCTTTCATTTAGGGGATAATTCTCGCTGGTCTCTTCTGGACCATCTCCAATACCAGCAAGTCCTGGATATGGGCCCCAGACTGCTCACAAAACTTCAGATGTAGTCTGATCAATGTCTTCTAAAGTCTCAGAACTTCCTTTCTCAGCTACAGAGCTGGATAGCAACTAAATCCTAATGTGGAATGGTGCAAGTCAATGGTGAGATCGCACTTGGAGTATTGTGAACAGTTGTGGTCAGCCAGCTATAGGAAAGACATCATTCGACAGGAAGGGGTATGGAAAACATTCTCAAGGATGTTACTGGGTCAGGAGGCTTGAGTTCTGGGGAGATGCTGGGCAGGTTGGGACGCTCCCCCCGTGCCAAAAAGTAACCCCCCCCCCCAAACAGTTCCTGTTCTTACCTTCCCGTACAATCTCGATGATGTCGTCCGCGTTGAAGCTCAGCTCGTCGGTGTCCTGTGCGTCATAGGCGTAAAGTGCCCGGCAACGAGCCTGCCTCGGGCGGGGCTTGGGTTTGGAGCGCCCTCCCCCTGGGACGGGCTTCACCTCCTTTGACATCCGCCTGTGCAAGCTGGGAGCAGGGGTGGGAGAGGGAAGCACAAGGTGACCTTTGGGAAGCAGCAGCCATCCCCGGGAGCAGCGGACACTCGCCTCTCCCCACCCCAGCACAAACCTGCTCCCAACATCCCCTCCCCTCCCCTCCCCCTCCATCCTGACTGGTTGCATCACGCAGAGCTGAGAGAGTAGAGGAACTCGGTCCAATACATCCCTCCCCACCATCACCGGCATCTGCAGGAGGCACTGCCTCATAAAGGCAGCCTCCATCAACAAAGATCTCCACCATCCAGGCCACACCATCTTCTCACAGCTCCCCCAGAGCAGAGGATACAGAAGTTGCAGTCTCACACCACTAGGTTCAGGAACAACAGCTTCCCTTCAACCATTCGTTTCTTGAACCAGCCAGGACAACCCTGATCACTGCCTCCGTAGAGTAATGCTGTGAGCATTCTGCACTACAATAGACTAAGACTTCTTTTTGTTCTAATTGTGTTCTTTCTTGTAAAAATTGTGTATAATTTATATTTAATCTAAGTTTCTCAGGGTTGATTAAGGTTGTCACAGCCTGGGCAGTAGTGGGAATGAGCTCCCACTGCCTATTAAATGCTCCTGATGGTGTGCATCTCAATGGCAAGTCCAGCTCCTGGCCTTCACGTGTGGCTTAGCTACCATGCATGGTGGAACTGTTTCGACTGACAGGAGAAGGGGCAAAGGTGGGCCACTGGTGCCTTTAAACCTGTGGCTTTGCTTTCAAGCGAGAAGGAAAACTCTGATCTCAAACCTCTGCTGCCTTGCATTTGTATCCACTCATGGGGAAGTCTTCAAGAAAGGTGGGAGGAGAAGATGGCAGTGCGACGCAGCACGTGCAGCTCTCCGGTGAAATGATATCGTATTTGTAAGTAGGGGCCGTGCACAATTCTGATTTGATGGAGACAGCCCTGAGAAGCACGGAGGAACACCTGGAGAAACTTCTGAAATGCCCGGTTCGCTGCCGCTGCTACTGTGCGATCGAGAATCTCCGGAGGGGAAGGCCCCAAAATCCCTGGCTTTGCCTGCTGCTGGCAGCTGGGGCTGGGGTCGAAGCGCTCGGCAGAGATGGTGCTTGGTGTCGGAGGCTCGAAGTTTGCGGACGGACTGAGAGTCGGACTGTTGTCGGGCATGGCAGGGAGAGTTTTCTTCCTTCTCCCGTCTGCGTGAGATGTGGGACTTTCGAGAGACTTTGTACTTTTTTACCGTGCTCATGGCCTGTTCTTCATCAAGTTATGGTATTGCTTGCACTGTTGTAACTATATGTTATAATTATGTGGTTTTTGTCAGTTTTTCAGTCTTGGTCTGTCCTGTGTTTCTGTGATATCACACCGGAGGAATATTGTATAATTTCTTAATGCGTGCATTACTAAATGACAATAAAAGGGAACTGCATGTCCTCATAATCTAATCTAATAATCTAAAGAGCAACTGCTGTGGAACAATCTGTTGCGGATTCCCTAAGGCAGTCCTACATCAAGTTCAAGGTTGACAGCCAACCCCTGCAACACTGCTGGTGCCAAACGGTATGTATTGGTCTCTGCCGCTCATTTGGATTCATTAGCTGTGTGGAGAGGGGGAGCCTGCTGCACGGGCAACAGATCCTTCTTCATATCGTACTGCCCTGGCTTATATATAACAACGTAAACAGCTAGGACAACATCCATGGTCGACCCTGACATATGGAGACCCCTCCAAGTTCCTCAGGTAGGTCCTGACCCTGGTGGAAGCTCCTTCTCGAGGTAAGGTGGTCTTGACCGTGCTGTTCTGCTGGTGAAGGTATGGCTCTGGGCACAGGAGTTCAGAGTGCTGCTTATACACTGTGCTGTACTATGCCCGGGAGGCTGCTGCAGGGAAGTTTTTCATTGAACCTGTGCATACATGAACTTGGCCATCTGATAATAAACTCAACTTCGACCTACACACCATCCTAATGTCCCTGCCCATCTCTGTAACCCCCTCCCTTCCCTGCGCACCTCCCCATTTCTGTAAACCCCCCACACCCCTCCCTATCTCTGTAACCCCCTACACCCCTCCCCATCTCTGTGACCCCCCACACCCTTCCCCATCTCTGTAACCCCCTCCCTCCCCTACACACCTCCCCATCTCTATAACCCCCCCTACACCCCTCCTCATCTCTGTAACCCCCTACACCCCTCCCCATCTCTGTGACCCCCCACACCCTTCCCCATCTCTGTAACCCCCTCCCTCCCCTACACACCTCCCCATCTCTGTAACCCCCCTACACCCCTCCCCATCTCTGTAACCCCCTACACCCCTCCCCATTTCTGTGACTCCCCCCACACCCTTCCCCATCTCTGTAATCCCCTCCCTCCCCTACACACCTCCCCACATTTGTGACCCCTGACATCACTCCCCCTCTGTAACCACCTCCCTCCTCCACACACCTCCCCGTCTCTGTAACCCCCCTTCCGTAAACACCTCCCCATCTCTGTGACACCCAACACCTCTCCGTCTCTGTAACCCACCAGCCCCTACACCCCCAGTCTCTGCAAACATCTCCAGACCTACATCGTTCCCAGTCTCTGTAACCCACTCCCTCCCCTACCCCTCCCCATCTCTGTAAGCCCCTCCCTCTCCTACACCCCTCCCCGTCTCTGTAAACCCCTCCCTCCCCCTACTCCTCCCCATGTCTGTAACCACCCCCAAACCCTACAACTCCCCTGTCTCTGTAAACCCCCTCCCTCCCCTCCATCCCTCCCTGTCTGTAACCCTGTCAGGCCCCTAAACCCCTCACTGTCTCTGTGACGCCCACCGCCCCCACTCCAACCCGTTCACTTCTCCCCATCTCTGGAAACATCCTCAGCCACTTGAGATCTCTGTTATAATCTGGGAAACGGGGCCCCCTTGCCCGGTTCCTGGTGTTTTGGGATTGTGCTCCACCTACCCTGCCACTCCCTGGTCGGGAACGTTCATGAAGTCCAGGTTCTGCTGCTCTAGATGGGTCCTGGCCCGCGTGGACGCCCCGTGCCGGGGTAAGGTGGGCTGCTCCATGCTGGTCCGGCGGTGAAGCAAGTTCCCCTGGACACGGGCGTCCAGTGGCGAGGGTCCCAAGGGCGCGTCCTGCCTCCTGGTTGTAATCTGCACGTCACCTGAATGGTGAGAGCCAGGTCACCCATGTTGTAGGATTCCCCTTCTGTAGGCAGTCACAGAGATGGAGGGGGTGGGGGTCACTGAGATGGGGAGGGGCGTTGGGGAGGGTGAGGGATTACAGAGACAGGGAGGAGTATTGGGCCAGGGGGTGTCACAGAGATGGGCAGGGGTGTAGGGGCCGGAAGGGGAGGGGTGTAGGGGCCGGAGGGGGTTCAGAGAGGGGGAGGGGTGTAGGGGCCGGAAGGGGAGGGGTGTAGGGGCCGGAGGGGGTTCAGAGAGGGGGAGGGGTGTAGGGGTCGGAGAGGGTTCAGAGAGGGGGAGGGGTGTAGGGGCCGGACAGGGTAACAGAGAGGGGGAGGGGTGTAGGGGCCAGAGGGGGTTCAGAGAGGGGGAGGAGTGTAGGGGCCGGAGGGGGTTCAGGAAGGTGGAGGGATGTAGGGGTCGGAGAGGGTTCAGAGAGGGGGAGGGGTGTAGGGGCTGGAGGGGGGTTCAGAGAGGGGGATTGGTGTAGGGACCAGAGGGGGTTCACAGAGGGGGAGGAGTGTAGGGGCCGGAGGGGGTTCAGGGAGGTGGAGGGATGTAGGGGTCGGAGAGGGTTCAGAGAGGGGGAGGGGTGTAGGGGCTGGAGGGGGGTTCAGAGAGGGGGATTGGTGTAGGGACCAGAGGGGGTTCAGAGAGGGGGAGGAGTGTAGGGGCCAGAGGGGGTTCAGAGAGGGGGAGGGGTGTAGCGGCTGGAGGGGGGTTCAGAGAGGGGGAGGGGTGTAGGGGCTGGAGGAGGGTTCAGAGAGGGGGAGGGGTGTAGGGGCTAGAGGGGGTTCAGGGAGGGGGAGGAGTGTAGGGGCCAGAGGGGGTTCAGAGAGGGGGAGGGGTATAGGGGCCGGAGGGCGTTCAGGGAGGGGGAGGGGTGTAGGGCCCAGACAGGGTAACAAAGGAGGGCAGGGGTGCAGGGACTGGAACAGATTTACTCACCGGCAGGGAGCTGTTGTCTCGAATGTATGTAGGCACTTTTTCTCTTGTCTTTCCTCGTGGGCCCTGGAAACGATAATAAAAGCATTTCTTGAGCATTCCATCACTGGCGGCTGCCACCCGAGACAACCTGTTGTTGTAGCTCAGGCCGCACGTGCCGACACACTGCCCATTTCCAGTGGCCGTGACTCCCTCCTACCCTCTTAGGGCACCGGAGTAGGGTTTGTGGTCAGTGTATCTCTTTTACAACACTAACGAGCACCGATTGGGGTTCAACTCCAGCCGCTGGCCGTAAGGAGTTTGTATATTCTTCCCCCTTAACCCGTGGCTTTCCTCCGGGTTCCGGTTTCCGCCCGCAGTCCGAGACGTGGTTAGGGTTAGTGAGTTGTGGGCATGCTGTGTTGTCAGCCTGCTGCCCCCAGTGCTTCCTTGGACATTTCACTGAATGTTTCACCGCACGTGTGACAGATAAAGCTGCTCTTTCACCTCTTACCTCTTTCCCAGAAGCATTGCCTCATCAGTCAACAGTTCCCCTTTCAAATCCCGTTGTAGGTGTCAGCAAGACAGAGTTAAACGGTGAGGTTAAGCCAGCCAGGGTGGTTTTTGTTGGAAAACACAGGGTTTGGAATGGATCTGCTTGGGGTATTTGGGATGAAGTGAGACCTCTGGAGAACTTCAGTCAGACCTGCCCAGGCAAGAGGTGAGAGCCCAATCCAGCACTCAGAGGCAGAAGCTGGAAAGTTCTGAGCTCAAGAACAGCTTTCAGTGTGCTGTTCAATACTGAGCGGACCGCTTGTATAAGAAGATGGATTCTTAACCTCACAGACTACGTAGTTTTGCACTTTCTCTGCGTGTACTGCACTTTCTCTGCAGCTGTTGCATGTTATTTTGCATTTAACTGAACTGCGGGTAGTCTAAATTACCCATCGCATCACCTGCACCAGCTACCTGCCACCAAGGGCATATCTACAGAAAGGTGCCAGTAACATCATCCACCCTGCTCTTGGACTGTCGGTCCCACTCCCACCAGGGAGGAGGCTACGTAGTGTCCAATTACTTTCCCCAAGCAGTGAGGCTGATCAACACCTCCACTCACTAACTCCACCACTAATTTATTATTTCCTGTCAGTCTCTTTGTGTACACTCTAGTGCCACTGTATAGACACAATCAATCTCTGTATACAAGCTACCTTATGTATTTATGTTTTTGTGGTTTAAAAAAATTTTTTGTGTGCTGCATTGGATCCGGAGTAACAACTATTTTGCTTTCTTTACACGCGTACGGGAAATGACATTAAGCAATCTTGAATCTTGGTATTGTTTTAGACAATAGACAATAGGTGCAGGAGTGGGCCATTCGGCCCTTCGAGCCAGCACCGCCATTCACTGTGATCATGGCTGATCATCCACAATCAGTATCCAGTTCCTGCCTTATCCCCATGTCCCTTCACTCCGCTATCTTTAAGAGCTCTATCCATCTCTTTTTTTTTACCTTATTCTGCTTCAACGCTGGAACTGTGTACTGATCTGACCTGTATGAACAGTGTGCAAGACGAGATTTTCACTGTATCTCGGTACATGTGACAGTAATAACCGATTCCTGTTCCAGGAAGCTGGAATAGTCTCCATTAATTTGGCCAAGTTATATTCGCCCTGAGGAACGGCAGGAGGCTGTTCAGCACCTCAAGCCTGTTTGTGTTCTCTAAAACCGTGGCTAATCTGACACTCCCTCCCATCCTTACCTTCCACTTTATCGTATACCTGCACTGCACTCTTTCTGTGGCTTTTACACGTTATTCTGCATTGTTATTGTTTTCCTTGTACTTTCTCAACGCTGTGTGATGATTTGATTCGCATGAACAATATACAAAACAAGCTTTTCACTGCATCGCCATACATGCAACAATAATAAACCAATTCCAGTACCAGCTCTCTTGTAGTTTGAATATCCACTCCGAATACAATCAGTCACGCTGCTCCACAGTTCCCCAGGAAGGAGAATCCAAATATTCCCCCACCTCAGAGGGAGGAAATCTCCTCGTCCTCTCCATCAGGAACAAAGTGTCTGAAATGCTTCCACCATCCTCTCTGTTCTGTACATCCCCTGGGGGAATCAATGTCTCTGCCCCCGCCCTGCTGAGCCCCTTAGAGCCCGAGGCCTCTGAGATTCGTTGGGTTACTGGCCTGACCTCTCCTCAGAGCAGCTCTGTCTGATTAGGGGTCTGAGGAGATCTGATACGTCACCACAGACTCCGGCAAACTTCGGAGAGCGTTCTGACTGGCTGCATCACTGCCTGGTAGAGGCTCCAATGCACAGGCTCACAAAAGGCCACGGAGGGTTGTAACCTCAGCCAGCTCCATCACGGGCACAACCCTCCCCACCGTAGGGACATCTTAAAAAGGCAAAGCCTCAAGATAGAGAGTTCGCAATTCTCGCCTACCCTTCCATCATCCTTGTGCCTCTTAAGTGCCCCTGGTGCGTCTGCCTCTATTACCACCCCAGGCAGGGTGTTCCATGCACCCTCCACTCCTCTGTGTAAAATAAACTACCTCTGACGTCCCCCCCCTTAACTTTCCTCCATTCGCCTTAAAGTTATGCCCCTCGTTTCAGCCACTTCTCCCCTGGGGAAAAGTCTGTGGCTGTCCACTGAAACGCTGCCTCTTACCATCTCGTGCACCTCGATCAAGTCACCTCTCATCCTCCTTCGCTCCAGAGAGAAAAGCCCTCGCTCACTCAGGTTATCCTGGTAAGGCATGCTTGCTCACCCAGGCAGCAAGTTCATACACCTGACAATAATGAACCAATTCCAACCTCAAGCCTTGCACAAAAGGACACAAGCTTCGGGGCTGGGCACTGAACTCTGTGCACAGGAACATTCAACACTGCTTAATGTCATTTCCCATACACTAGTGTAAATCCAGATCCAATGCAGCACAAAAAAAATCACAAACATAGTAATAACACACCATAAATATAAGATAGTTTATACACACAGACTGATTGTGTGCCCATAAACAGACACTAGGTGACTGCCAGGAGATAATGAAGTAGTGCTGGAGTAGTTGATCAGTCTAACTGCTCTGGTCTGGTGGTCCTGGTGTGGACACTACGTGGCCTCCTCCCTGATGGCCCCTGAGCAGAGTGGGTGGGATCCTTCATGATGTTACTGGCCCTCTTCTGGCGCCTTTCTGTTGATATGTCCATGATGCGAGCAGCTGGTGCTGGTGATGCGTTGTCGAGCTTTCTTGTCTGCCACAGTGCATGAAGAATCCCAGGAATTCCGGAGCGTTGAGGATGGATTGGTGGGGGGTGGGGAATGAGGTGGAGGGAGATGGGGGATGGCGGGCTACGGGGAACTGCCGTGGGAGGGGATGGGTCTGCCACGGGGCGTGGCGGATGGCGGGGTAAGCAGACTACGGCAGTGAGCGGCTGGGAAGGGAGAGACGCACGTGGGGCAGGACTCACTGGCGTTTTTGGGCAGCCCAGGTCCGATGCTGACTTCCAGCAGCTTGTTGGTGGGTTTCAGCACTGCCACATCGCCCTGTCCCACCCGGAACTGGATCTGACGCGTCCCTGCCGCCGCCCATGGCCCCCAGCCCTCCTTCTTCACCTTGAACTCCAACCTGTGAGGCAGAGAGGCTAAAGGTCAAATGTAGTATATCTCCTAGCAAGCCCCATCTCTCCAACTCCCCGATCATCTCACCCCATCCTCCCCATCTCCCTGATCATCTCATCCCATCCTCCCAATCAACCCCATCATCTCATCCCATCCTCCCCATCTCCCTGACCATCTCATCCCATCCTCCCAACCACCCCCATCATCTCATCCCATCCTCCCCGTTTCCCTGACCATCTCATCCCATCATCCCCATCTCCCTGACCATCCCATCCCATCCTCCCAATCAGCCCCATCATCTCATCCCATCCTCCCAATCACCCCCATCATCTCTTCCCATCCTCCCCATCTCCCCATTATCTCATCCCATCCTCCCAATCACCCCCCATCATCTCATCCCATCCTCCCCATCTCCCCATCATCTCATCCCATCCTCCCCATTTCCCTCTCATCTCATCCTCCCCGTCTCCCCATCATCTCATCCTATCCTCCGCGTTTCCCTATCTCATCTCATCCTCCCCGTCTCCGCATCATCTCATCCCATCCTCCCCTCTCCCTATCTCATCCTCCCCGACTCCCCTATCATCTCACCCCATCCTTACCATCTCCCTGACCATCTCATCCCATCCTCCCCATCTCCCTGACCATCTCATCC